>NC_090940.1:504369545-504672045 GCF_040938575.1 Ambystoma mexicanum | reverse complement strand
CTCCTTATACTTTTGCCGTAATCACGATTCACGCAGTCGCGAATTTTGCCGCGATTTGCGATTTGGCCTGATTTCTTTACCTGTAAAAAGATAGCAGCTTTTTGCTTTCCTGTGCTAAAAATTCGTTTGTCTCTTAATAACCATCCCTGAATCATTGCTAAAGCGAGCCGGAGCTCATCCCAAGTATCTATCACTCACCCTGAACCTCCTAAAGGGAATTAAAAAGCATTTTCAGCATATTTTTCATCCATTGCCATCACATTTAAAAAGCATTTTGTGCCTGTGTTTCAAACTCCTACCTGTTTCCTCTAAGCTTGCTGGGGGGAACTGAATTTCGTATTGTATTTGATTGCATTCCTGAGAACTGTGTGCTCCTCTTTCCATCTCCTTCCATTTCTTACATTGCATAGGGGAGGGGGGTGAATTGCCAGAGAAAAAGTGATTATCTTATCTTTTGCTAAAATCATATCAAGTATTTCTGTACTGCATTTTATTCCTCATTGCTTTTCCCCTTGAAATCATAAAAGTATTTTTGCTACTTTATCCATCCTATACTAACTCCTCATTGATTGTAAAGAAGTGTGCTAGTGCCAGATTACCCATTGTTGATCAACATCATATGTCTAAGTGTGCTATCAGATATTAATTTATTATAAAGTGTGATATATATATATTGTTTAAATTCTCAAATAAACCTTTTAAACTTGCAAAACAGAACTACTTCTCGGCTCAGTGGGGTCAGGGGGATTCTAAGAGAAGAGTGTTATATAGGGGTAGTCATCCAGAACTCATGAACTGGACATAAAGATATATCAATAAGGGTTTCCATTCAGTATCCCAGACTAGGCATTGATTTAGCTGTAGTGTTGAATTGAATCCTCTTACAAAGTGGGAGCTCGTCCGGGATATTCTGGGTTAGATTTACCATTTCTGCAGATTAATACAGTGTGCCAACTGACCAGATACACATATCCGGTTAGATCACCACGCTGTTTTACACTGTGAAAGCACCCCTCAAAGGAACGCTCTAAGGAAACGGTCTGTTTTGCAAAATAAAATACAAACTTCTGTAAGTCAGGAAGGAACTCAAATTCCAGAATGACGACCTTGGTAGATATGAAAATAGCCAGAGAGCACTTCTTACATAAGCTATTTGTGAGAGGTGAGCAGACTCATCAGGACCAAACGGTCTGGTTGCAGGCAATCGCGCAACAGGTCACTGAAACAGGGTCAGATATATGGGGAGATCAGAGTCCCCTACATGTGGCCCTGAGTGAACTATATAAGGCCCCTAAAGCCAAAGATGAACATAATAAGATTGCCAGGATAGCGGCATATTTGTATCTATATATGGGAGCCATGCAGGACAAATGTGCTGAAGGCCAAGATCTGGCAAATAGGCAACAGATGGCGTTAGAGAAGGCCCAATCTGATCTGGACTCTTCTGAGCAGAGGCTGCTCAGGAGCCAGGAGTCAGAAAAGGACTGCAGACAGTACATCACTAAAATAAAGGAGGATATGGATGTGCTGCAACAGGAAAAGGCGGACCAGGATACCAGATTTCTGGCCTTGCAGAAGGAGTACCAAGAAGGTTTGGACTCCCTACTGCAGAGCCAGAAAAAAGCTGGAGCAACAATTAGATTTCAATAGGGCATGTGCCGAGCAGGTAGTCGCCCTGCAAAGCCACCTAGATAGGGAGAAGGCAGAGAGCAATAAACTGATTTTGAAAGACCTGGATACCCAGGCAGAGTTTGACCAGGAGCGCCAGAAAGCTGGTGCCTTCCAAAGGCAAAGGGACAACCTGGTGGCACAGATGCAGGCTCTTAGTCAGGAAAGGGATACCTTAGGCCAGGAAGTCTGCCACTTAAAAAGGAAAATGGAAGAAAATCACCTTGCCCTCCAGGGACTGGGTGACCTCCAAAAAGAACACCAGAACTTGTTAGAGCACACCAGGAGGGTGGAGGATGCTCTGGCAAGAAAGGAGCAGGCCAATAGGGACACAGCTCAGGAGGTAACCCTCCTGCAGCAGAGACTGGCCCAGTACTCTAGGACCAATCAGGAGGCACAGAGAGAAAATGAGGCTCTCTGTCAGCACAATGATAGGCTCCAGCAACAGGTAGCCATGCAGGAGAGACTGATAGAGTCTAGTAAGGCCTTAACTGAGGAACTGAAAGCGCTGGCTCTTGCATTGCAACAGGAAGCAGGGGCGGATAGAGATGAGGTTCGCTGGGAAAGAGAAACTCCTGAGCATAACCTCAGGAGCCCTAGTACCAGAGGCCTTCATCTCTCCCAGTCCCTGGACTCTGCCACACCCATGTCCCCTCGCGCACCTGAGCCCAGGGCCACGGGGATGGCAGATTACTATCCAGATAGAAGTATGGGGCTCATAGGCCAGTACCTCCCAGGAATGGATGGGCGGGCATCCGGGTATGGGCACCCAAGCACAGTGCAATTTAGTGGGGAACCCCAGGAGAGTAGGCCCATTAAGGGCATCCTGAAAACCTCAGCCCAGTTAGGTCAGTGGGGGGAGGGTATCCATCAAATCCTGGCAGCAAGGAGGGGTCTGAAGACTCCTCTGAGCATTACAGGACACAGGAGACCAGGTCCCCACATTCTGCCAGCCATTCCCAGGCTCGCAGAATCCGGGAAAACCTCGAAGATCAGACGGGCACCTCTGGGAGCAGCGCTCCTGAGTAGGAGGATGAATGGACCAGGGTTACCCGAACCAAAAAGGCCAATAAGGCAAAAAGGGCCTTGCTTAAGGACCCATTGAAACAAATAAAGGCAATAAGGAGTGTCATCACGCCTTATCATAAGAACGCCAAGTATTCTGTGTGGGAACACTTGGAGCTCTATGAGCAAATGATGGAGACTTTCCATTTGAGGGACAGCTAAAGCTGTATTCAATATGTAAAGTGGACCTTCTCACCAGAATACTCCAGTTTCTTTGCAGGGCTGGAGGATCAAAACCATTCAAGGTGGTCCACACACAGGGCGGCCATCTTGAAACATTTTTCTGTGCACAGAAATCCTCAAGAGGCTCGCAAGGCAGCCTACAATTTGCAGTGTGGGGAGGATCAGGCCCCACAAGAGTTTGTGCAAGAATTAAAGCGTACTTTTGCGCAGACCACCAGAAGGGTACGCACGGATAGCAGAGAATTTATCAATACGTTTTTCCATGCCTTAGCCAAATACATAATGACCCAGCTCGTGAGAGATTTTCATGAAAAAAGATCTTTAGACTGGGTCATTGAACAGGCTACCCGGATCTATGAGGTGCAGAAGCCTATCGAAAATAAAAATAACGCGCCAAAAACCCCAAAACCAACAGCACCCCTGCTGCTGCCAAGGTGGCAGAGGTAAAGGTTGCCCCCGTTTTAGATTTGGAGATGGGGGGGCCTAAAACCTGCCTGCACTAAATAATTCACAGCCCAGAAGGCCCTTGGGCCAGTCACAGACAGGGAGTCGAGGAGGTAGTCCCACAAATGGGGTCCCCCGCTCCCCTGACTATGTAAGTCCCCGCTATAAGGGAAACCGACCAATCCTGGGTTATGTGTGGACTCCTCCAGCCCAAGGGAGGGGATCCAGCCAAGCACCTAACCCAGGGAACTTCCCTCCCAACTTCCCACAGGAGGGCAGAAATTCTCCAAATCCTGGGCAGAACTTTTTCACCAGGTATCCACCCAATTGTTCCCGGCCCAAAATCATCCATCCTTCTTTCCCCAATTCCCTGAGCCCAGACAACCTAATCCGGGAGAGGGGAGGCCAAGGGTGGAGGGGTACCAAAATCTTCCCAACCAGAGGTACTACCAGAGAAGGGATAGCTAACCTTCCCGGGATCAGCCCAGGGGAGAAAATAGAGCCCCGTATCAGCCTGAGCGGGTTTCCCAGTTAGAGCGCCAGGTCCAAAATATGGCACGGGATCTGGGTCACATACTGAGGGCTCAACAGAACCCTCAGATGAGCATGCCACCGCAGAATGCCCCAAACTCTGGACCTGGTGCTCCAGAACAATGACGGGGGCAGCACCCCGATAACACACCGGTTCCCAGGGAGGAGGCACAAGGGGAAGGGGGGTGTAAAGCCTTGGAGGAAGCTTCCTTCCCAACTTGTAAACAGCCCCTGGAAAACCAGGAATCGGAAACAAAATCTCCTACCCCTGAAAGTCTGCCACCCAAGGAGCAGAGAGGAGGTAGGAGAAACAAAGGACCCAAACCGACCCACTTTGTGGAGGAGGTACAGGTGTTCCAATTTGAGGGAGAGGGATCCTCAGAAGATCCTGGGAAAAGGATCTTCTCCTTCAGAGATGGGGGAACTCCTCCCAAGGAAAAATGGGTCCCAAGGGATGTCAATTCAGACTGGGGAGATGTGGAGACTGAGCTACCGCCGCCCATCATCTCATCCCAGAACCGACAATACCGAAATCCCCTGGTTCAAACCCATCCTGGTGACTGCCTCCAAAAAGGGGGGGCGGCCCGGAACCGGAACCAGGGGAACCCACAATGGCTCTGATCTCCAGTTGCCAACTTTTTCTTTCAGATTCCCAAGACTCTCCACAGAATTCTGCCCAAATCTCTTCTCTTGCCATGTCCAAAACCAGAAAGTTAGCCCACCAGTTGTCCAAAAATGTGCATTATCTGTGCCCCCTTGAGGAGAAGGAGGGAAGATACTATGCCCCGGTACAAGTACAGGGGCAGGGTACAATTTTGGCACTGGTGGACACTGGATCCCAAGCTACCCTTCTATCCAAAAGGGCCTTTGAGGAACTAAATGCAGGAAGGGGGGAGAATTACCGAATTCCTCTCACCTCTCTTCATGGACAACTGCAGAACTTTGACAGGAAGGAATATCCGTTGAGGGGACTGCAAACTTGGACATTAAAATTGGGCGACACAAGGTGAAACACCCGGTCATAGTAGTGACTCCAGAGGGCACCCCTTGTTTACTAGGGAATGACCTCCTGAGAAGGTTATCACCCCTAATAGATTGTGTAAACAAGGTCCTCTGGACCCAGACTAGCCGACCCATAAAATTAAAACAGAGTGTCAACCATGTTAGTTTAAACAGCACCTGCCACATGGTTGAACAACAATCTGGCCAAGTAGAATTTCACTTCCAGAACAACCAAACTCCAGACGTGGCAGTAGGACAACAGACTGGTGATGGGGGGTCCTCTCTATTTCTGAAAATCAACCTTCCTTCCAGTTTAAGGTGGTATTCCACACTGGAAGGAAACACTCTGAAATTCTTCACCAATCCACAATCAGAAACTCCCACTCCTATAGTCCAGAAAGATGTGAAATCAGCTCGGAGCCTGGCTGATATTCAGCAAATTGGAGAGCAGTTGTTCATCCCTGTTCAGTTAAATGATGGGAAGGACTCTGTTCTCGCTCGAGTGTGTGTGAACAACGGTAAGAGCTTCATCAGCGAAGCCATGTTCCGCCAACTCCCAAAAGATCCAGCCATTCCCACCTTCAAACTGATAGACAAATGGGAAATGGACCTGGAAGCACCTAATTCCAAGCATCTCCTGCCAAGCAGGTGTATGCTCAAAATCTCCATTGGCAACAAGAGCATAGTCCATAATTGTTGGGTCGTGCGAGACGTCACTGCCGCCTTTTACTTAGGCAGTGACATTCTCAATCGCTTTGCCATTAGTTTGGACCTAATAAACTTCAAAGCTTGGTCCCGATTAGCGGATAATCCCATGGGCTTTGATGATCCAGAAAAAGCATTTAGGTCAGCTCAATTGCTACCTTATGCAGTTGAAATTCAGATCAAAGAGGAAGTCACCATCCCAGAAAGGACCCGACAATTCTCCCTGGAAGTGAAAGTTAAAAGAGGACAAAAATTGCAAAACCCTGATGCTTATATACATCTAAATGCTTCTCTCCAACAGCAAGGGTTGGGGGTAAACCCAACTCCATTAGTCAACATAGAACATGACACCATTCCAATAGAGCTGGATAACAGCGACTTAAAGAGTATTACTCTAGCCGCAGGCACCATTATTGGAATGGCGGTTGATGACTGACATTTCTCCATTGATCTAGGAAATGAACTTTTAGGACCAATCCCCAAGGACTGTTTTGACAGTGACTAGTGACAGTGATGACAAAACAACACCAGACAGGATCTTCACCCGGCATGGGGGGAACTTCCTGGTGTACACTTCTTGCCCTTACGGTAAGGAAGATGTGACTTGTGACTTCAGGAGGGATGAGGTGATTTTCCAGGTCCATGAGGGCTGCCTTTCCCACCTGAAGCCTCCAGTCCAAATCAGCACTCTGACCAGGGACTTCTCCACCCAGCTGGAGGAGGCCACTGAGATAGCCAAACCAGAAGTCTTTCCAGGCTTCAGGCAGATGGTGGAAGAGAGAGTCAACCTAGCTGATGCCTGTGTGACTCTGGAACAGAAGCAAAAGTTGAAACAAGTTTTCTTGGATTTCCAAGATCTGTTTGCGGTAGACTCATATGACTGTGGTCGCACCGACATCCACACCACAACAATTCCCACGGACCCTGGAATGACTCCAGTGTTTGTGAAGCAATATCACTTGCCTCTCGCATCCATGGAGTCCCTTACTGAAATAATTAAGAACCTAGAGTCCCGGGGAATAATCCGTCCAGTCCCCAGCACTTTCAATAATCCGGTGCTGGGAATATTGAAGCCAAACGGCCAGTGGAGACTCTGCGCCGACCTTAGGGAGCTCAACAAACGGGTCCATACTTCCCGATGGCCTCTGCCCTACATTGACCAAGGGCTGGCCCAGATTCAGGGGTCACAGATATTCACAGCAATAGACCTGACCAATGGATACTGGACCGTGCCTGTCAGTAGGGAGGACCAATACAAACTGGCTTTTACCTTTGGGGGCCAGCAGTACACATGGACCCGGACTCCCTTCGGATACCTCAATTCCGGCAATTAATTAGACATTTTCCTACATAAGGCCATCCCCGACCTGGGTGCGAGGGGTAACCTGGCTTATGTAGATGATGTCCTCATCAAAAGTTCATCTGTGGAGGAACACATAGCGGAGATCCATTATGTTCTGACACAGTTGAGGGCCGCCGGAGCAAAACTTTCCTTTCAGAAAGCACAGTGGTGTAGAACCCGTGTTAATTTCTTGGGGCATGAGATTACTCCTCAGGGTCTCTGTCCCCAAGAAAAGAAAGTGGAAGCACTCCAGAAACTGAAAGACCCCACAACTCTGCGGGAACTAAGGAGCCTCCTCGGACTGACTAATTACAGCAGAAAGTTCATTGAAGGCTACGCAGAGGTCACTAGACCCCTGATTCATCTCTTGAAGGGGGGGGTCAAGTGAGAATGGGGTCCAGAACAATCTGAGGCGGTAAGACAACTCAAAAGAAGCCTCTCACAAGCGCCTTGCCTAGCTTACCCTGTCAGAAACAAGGAGTTCTTCCTGGAGACGGGGTTCTCTAATACGTGCTTGACGGCAGTATAATACCAAAAGCATGACAAGGTCAATAAATTAATCTCTTATGCCGACAAAACTTTATCCTCCGTGGAGGAAAAATTCAACGATTGTGAGAAGGCACTCCTGGCAACGGTGTGGGCATTGAAGAATTACCGGCCGTTTATCCAGGGGGAACACATCATAGCGGAGACTCCACACCAGCCTCTGCAATATCTCCAAAGTGACAGAATCCGGGCCGGAAATGTGAGTAATTCCCGAATTACTTCCTGGATTCTGTCAATGCAAGGCTTTCCTGTGGAGGTCAGATATGGCCAAAACAAGAAGAGTCCCCTCGCGCAAGGTCTGGCTGACTTGCATGATTGTGCCAGAGAAAACTGTCTCAAGGACGAAAGTCTAAAAATCAAGGACAACATGGAGGCATACCTTAATTCCCCACACAAAGTCTTTGAAGAAGACAAGTGTGAGGGAATGCTCACTGTCTATGTGGATGGATGCTCTTACCATGTTGACAACGACGGGGAGAAAGAACTGGTGGCTGGCGTAGGGAATGCATGGGTGAAGGAGTTCCCAGAACCCTCCGCTGGATACAAAATTGGTCCCCGAAGAAGTCAGGTGGCAGAATTGATGGCTGTGCATCAGGCCATCCTCACTGCTGTCCAACATCAACTCCACGAACTGGTCATAATCACAGATTCAGATTATGTACGGAACGGGTTCGTGGAGCACCTGGTTAATTGGAAAACCAGAGGCATGTTATGTGCTAATAACAAACCCTTGAAACATGGGAAGTTAATCCAAAACATTGATGATCTGGTCACATCGAATGGGATGACCATCTACTGGAAAAAGATCAAGGGTCATTCCAAATTAGAGGGACCAGACAAAACTGGAAATGACTTAGCTGACCAGCTGGCCAAAACCGGGGCCATCCAAGGGGATCTAATAGAAATAGAGTCCCTTTTGGGGGAAATCCAGGTCACTGCTATCACTAGGTCCCAGACAAATGCTCACAATGATCTTTCAACTGCACAATGGAGTAAGGAGACCCCTGATGCTGATTTAATTACAGCTCAGAAGGGGGATCCAATTATTGGTAAGTTTTACCAACACCTTGAGGACCATGAGAACTTTCCCCTGACGGATACCGATTACATTGGGAAAGAGGACCTAAGAGTGTTGTTGAAATGTCCAAAAATGTTCCGAATCCAAGACAGTTTGCTGGTAAGGAAATCCAAAGCTGGCCACGATCAGTGGGTGGTTCCTACCTCATTCCGAAGCCTCATGTTAAGTCACGCCCATGATGCGGCCACCGCCGGTCATAGGGGGTTTCACACAACACTGGAAATCTTAAGAGAGGTTGCATACTGGCCACACATGGGGCAGGACCTCGACCAATACTTGAAGGGTTGTCTTGTGTGTGCACAATTTCAGCCATCATCCCTCACACACCGTGCGCCTCTCCAAAAGAGGGGGATGACACTGCCATGGTCAGATATGCAAATCGACTTTGTAGGCCCTGTAATCCGCTCGTCTAGAGGAAACAAGTACATGTTGACCGTTACATGCTTGTTTACCAAGTGGGTGGAATGTCTCCCGGCACCAAACTGCAAGGCAGAAACAGCAGCTGCCCTGATGATTAACCACATCTTTTCCCGTTTTGGTCTACCTCAAAGGATTGAGTCAGACAGAGGTAGCCACTTCACCAGTGAAGTAATGACAAAGATGTGGGAGATACTGGGGGTCAAAAGAAAGCTACATATTGCTTACCGGCCAGCTTCTTCTGGGGCAGTAGAGAGATACAACCGAACCATTGTGAGCATCTTAAAAATGTTTGTGGCAGATTCTGGGCCAAGTTGGGATATCCGATTACCGCTGGTCCTAATGGCCATCAGATCTGCCCCTTCATCTTCAAGCAAAATGTCACCATTTGAGTTGATGACTGGACGCAAGATGGTGCTTCCCCAGCATTTGCTCTACAGAACCCAAGAGCAAACGTTGATAAATGCCTCCACAACTCATGAGTATGTGGAGAATTTAAGGAAACACCTTCAGCATGCTTTTGCCTATGCTCAGCGGAATCTAGAAAGATCAGCCGAGAGCATGAAGACCCACTATGATTTAAAAACTACCCGAAAGGAATATAAGGTGGGTGATCGGGTCTATCTATACAATTTCCAAAGGAACCAGGCCAAACAGCGAAAATTCTTGCCTACATGGAAGGGACCGTTTGAAATTATAGACAAGATCTCCCCTGTTGCCTATAAGATCTGCATCCCCAAAGGCAGTCTGGCGGAAGGGGAAGGCAAGTGGGTCCATATTAACCAGCTAAAGTGTTGCCACCCCAGGCACACTTTGCAGCAACTGGAGGAGTCATCTGCAATACCAGAGGGGACCGCTCCAGATTAATTCAGTTCCAACCCTAAAATATCCCACATATAGTCTCTAAAATATTATACTCTTGTAAGCCACTGTCTTTGAATGATAACTTGTATCTCAAAAGTAAAATGTTAGGTATGTTAAAGTATAAAATGTATATGTCTGCCACACCATTAGTAGTGATGGAAAAATGTCTACGAATAGGTATTGCCGCTTTTCCTTTGTCGTCCTAGGAGAAAGAAAACCTGGATACTGGCCAAGGAGGATGATCCGGAGACCGGTAGCAGAGACCCAAGGGGCCCGGGGTACCGCCCAATCCTCCCATCAGGACCAGCAAGGAGAACTGATTGATCGACTGGAGGGAGGAAAAGATGCTGAACTGTGCCACCTATGGAATTGGAAGAAGAGGAGGCGAACATCCCAGATCTTGCGAGTTCCATCAGTGAAAGGACAGAATGGCCATCGCAAGAGGGGGGCTTGTGGGATGTTTTTACCCATGCATCCAAGCCCTACAATAAAACTGTGCAGTACTGGCATGGAAAACATCATGATGGCCAGAACTCCCCAGAGAGTGCACAGGGAAAACATGAAGAATCGGCTGCCACCCATTTTTGCCTATGTTGTGAGCACAGGAGGGCACTGCCTAAAACCACCAGTGGGCTGCACACACAGTAGCCTGAAACCATTGGGAATGGCAATGCTGATTGCCAAAAAAGCAACTCAGAACTGTGGGGAATTCATTTTCTTAATCCCAAAAATGTTTGTATTACCAGTACTCACCACTATCAGAAAGCCGGCGTTTTAAAACCACCAGACTTTTGTGTAAAACTGAACAAATGAAACAAAACCAGACCAAGGAAAGACTTGCTAAGAGATGGAAGAATGTAAAACCATATTCTGAAATGACTTGATGGAAGTAATTATTTAATGTATAGGTACAAATTGTCAGTTTGATTTAAATGTAGAAAACTGGGAACAAAAAGTGAAATTTAGCTGAAACCTGGCTTAGTGAAACTGGATTCTGCCTGACAACTACCCCCGACAGCAGAAACCTGTTCAGCCACTCTTCCCAGGCCTAGCTGCATCCTGCTGCCCCTTGCCAAAAGGAGTTGTCACCTCTCTGATTAGATTAGGGGTGGAGCAGCTGGGGACTACAGGGAGTTGAACAAAGGCCTGTCCTGGACTCAGGCAAATGTTATATTGAGGGCGTCGTAAAAGTGGCTTCCTCTTAGGGGAAACTGGGAGGGGCAGTGCCTCTGCTAGCAGCTGAGCTTGGGGGAAGTGGATAAACCAGTTATTCCACCCTGTGATGTGGGAAGCCACACACCCTTTTTTTGACCAGGGCATAATTTTAAAAAGATAGATAACTCATAGTGCGGACTTGTCAGAATCATATAAGTAATATCATTATTTTTGGGATTTTTCTGTGAACATTTTGAGAGGCGTTAGGACCCTGTGGTGTATTCTGGGGGGTTGCTAGCGGAAAATAGGGTCTCACTCCAAATATCTGCATGTTAAAAATCTGACACTTCTTCAATTAATGTCCATACTCCTTGCGCACATGTGTGTAATTTTGGGTAAATGTCCGATATTGCAAAACCAGTTAAAAAGCGCAAAATGTTGTCATTTTTGAATGCAAGCCCCCAGGAAGATCAGAGGCGGACAAGCATGGACCATAAGGAATATATAATGTGCACATGTAATTTCAACAAAGTGTATATCTGGGAAGGATGTATTTGAATCAAATATAGATTTGTGGGCAAACTGACCAGGGGAGGATCCTCTGACCCATAAACAGACTTCATCATGCTGACAATCCATTTCCTTCCCCCAATCATGGGAGAGGGGAGAATTGGGCCAATGACAAGTAGAGAGGGGCAGGCCTAGCTAGGCCCAGACACACACCCATTTTCAAAACACATAAAAAGAGACTGCTGGGACAGGTAGACACATTCAATTCCATTTGCTGCGGAGCATGCTGACCGACGACTTCACATCCAGAGATCCTACACTTAGACTTCCAAGCTAAACAGAGACTACAGAACTTTGAACCAAGAAGGCCCACTGCAAGCAAAAGTATTTGTCAGCCAGCCTCAAAATCATTTGCGAACTATTCCACAGCCGGGCGAGCTGTCTGAATTCTTTTGCAAAGAACTCTTGCCAGTACCCAGAAAGCAGTGTTACATCCAGAATCCACTTGATCTGGACCGGAAAGCAGAGCAGTATCCAGAACCAGAGGCCAGAGATCCAGAGTGACCCAGACCGCTGTGAGCAGAACCAGAGAGCTGACCCAGATCACTGTGAAGTGCCGAGACCAGAACCGGAGTCCAGTCCAAAACCTGACCAGATCCGTGGCGAGGCCTATTTCAAATTTATATTGTGAGTACCTAGCAGAACTGTGCAGAACCAATCTCTTAGTTAAAATAATCTAATCCAAACTATTTTAACCTAAGTAGAACAGCCTCCTAGAAATCGTGTCACCTGTCAATTCTGCAGCTGCAACTGTCACCTGTCATTTTGAGTTTACTTTATATCCGAAAAACTACCTTTATTTAATTGTCCGTATCTCTGGAACCGTTTGTCCTAGGAACTTGGTTTAACTTTCCTCTGAAAGCTTAGAATCTCAGCTTTCCAACGTACCTAGAACCGACTTGCTACTCCTTATTCTTATACTTTTGCCGTAATCACGATTCACGCACTCACGGATTTTGCCGCGATTTGCGATTTGGCCTGATTTCTTTACTTGTAAAAAGATAGCAGCTTTTTGCTTTCCTGTGCCAAAAATGTGTTTGTCTCTTAATAACCATCCCAGAATCATTGCTAAAGCGAGCCGGAGCTCATCCCAAGTATCTCTCACTCACCCATAACCTCCTAAAGGGAATTAAAAGCATTTTCAGCATATTTTTCATCCATTGCCATCACATTTAAAAAGCATTTTGGGCCTGTGTTTCAAACTCCTACCTGTTTCCTCTAAGCTTGCTGGGGGGGGACTGAATTTCGTATTGTATTTGATTGCATTCCTGAGAACTGTGTGCTCCTCTTTCCATCTCCTTCCATTTCTTACATTGCATAGGGGAGGCGTGTGAATTGCCAGAGAAAAAGTGATTATCTTATCTTTTGCTAAAATCATATCAAGTATTTCTGTACTGCATTTTATTCCTCATTGCTTTTCCCCTTGAAATCATAAAAGTATTTTTGCTACTTTATCCATCCTATACTAACTCCTCATTGATTGTAAAGAAGTGTGCTAGTGCCAGATTACCCATTGTTGATCAACATCATATGTCTAAGTGTGCTATCAGATATTAATTTATTATAAAGTGTGATATATATATATATTGTTTGAATTCTCAAATAAACCTTTTAAACTTGCAAAACAGAACTACTTCTCGGCTCATTGGGGTCAGGGGGATTCTAAGAGAGGAGTGTTATATAGGGGTAGTCATCCAGAACTCATGAACTGGACATAAAGATATATCAATAAGGGTTTCCATTCAGTATCCCAGACTAGGCATTGACTTAGCTGTAGTGTTGAATTGAATCCTCTTACAATATAGTGAATGTGTCTGTCAAGTGTAAAGATTAGCTAGTAGATATAGCGTGTGTAGTCAAAGTAGCTACTTATCTGATGTGGTTTCTAGTGAAGGACTGTTGTGAGAGTAGGGGTGGTGGTTCAGCCTGAGTGAATGTATCTGACAGAATCCTGAATCACCCGGTTTTCTCAGTATTCTTGTTATTCGGTTTAGTCCAGATTTTTAAGGGATTCAGTAGACAGATTTTGGTTAGGATCATCACAATTCATGCTGATGAAATGCTGCTCTAGAGGTTGGGTTGAAAACCCCAGACCTTTTCCTGCCAGCACATCTTCATAACAAACAAAGTTATACAGTTATTGGAATATGTCAGAAGTTCTGAATCTTTCCTGCCAGGATGCTCAAATAAAGCTAAGTGGGTAAATGACTAATGCCTTGCACCTGGCTCTTTCTATTATATAGAAGCCAAATTAACCTTCTGTTTGCAGCTGGCAACATTTTTAATCTTTTTAAAAAAAGCTGAGTGCAAAATGCACAAAACATAATGCAAATACAAATGTGCAGACACTGTACTTATTTATTTGCATTACTTTAATGAAATGTGCAGGTCACCTTATTCCAAGGAGGCAGCACATTTTCAGGGGTCTGTGCTACCTGAAATATGATCTAGCTGGCCAGTCTCCTTGCATATATTAGTGTCAGGATCGAGCATGACGCTCCCTGCACACATAGGCCTCTCACTGTATACCAGTGTTATTTGCTTTTCCCACGTACATAGCTCATACCACTGAACTCCTACCTGATGAACTGGTATTCCTTTAAGGAATGCCAAACTCTACATCATGAATGCTTGACCTGTGACTGACTCTGCCTCAGTACTACTGCCCTTTCTGAGGTCATTAGCCTGGACCAATGGATCCATTAATTAATAAATGACCTCAGTAGTCCTCATGGAAGCAATCTCAGCAGGATAAAACTTAAGGCACCCCTAATGCATGGTTGACTCTTCCTCAGCCCAATAGACTCTTCTGAGGTCCCTTTCTCTAATGGATTCTCGACAATGTGATATAATAAACCTCAACAATGCACAATGTGTCGACATCTGAAAGTAGAAAAGCGGACCCAGGCATGCCTGAAATGGGACAGGCTCTCCTGGTCTAGCATGCAAACTTACAATTACCCACTTCAGTTTTTCCAATGTGATCAACTTCAGAAGGATGAAACACTGAGGGCCTCATTACATCGTAGGCGGTAAGGGTTTACCGGTACCGGTATTTTACCGGTACCGGTAAATCCTTACCGCCTTATTACGAGGTCCCTTTGCGGGTTGGAGAATTTAACACCTGCTTTTTGCAGGCATTAAAAACCATCCCGCAAAGGGAGCATTGAGCTAATTACGGTACCGCAATTTGTGGTGCCATAATTAGCACCTTCCCCATTCCCATTATGCCCTATGGGCAAAAATGGGAATGGGGAAGGGCAATGGGGGAAGGGGGAATTACCGCCCCACCAACCTTGGAATAGGGAGGTAATTCCCCTTTCCACCAAGGCGGTGCCGGTATTTTACCTTGATCCACCGCCGACCGTGTAATGAGGCCCTGAGTTCTACTTACATGGATGTTTCAAACTTGGACTTTGCAGGTTACACATAGATATCTGCAGTAGGTCAGCACAGGAAATGAGCTGGTAAGCCATTCTGTCCCCTGATGCAGGGGCTTTCCCACAACACTCACAGATCTGCTCCAAAGCCACATTATCACACAGAGGAGCAACCTGCGGTTTAACAAGCAGGTGGCTTTCAGAACATTCTGTGGCACGGCTAAGTCTTCTGAGAGCAGTCGGCTTGTTGATGTTTGGGTTGCTTGACTGATAACTCGGCTTCAGAACAGTATCTTCCCTGGAAGCCGAGCTATCACATGCACGAGCAACCCACATTACAACAAGCAGACATACACTTTCAGTAGACTCAGCATGGGGAAACAGAATGCAAAAAAACATCCAAGGCCTCACATACTTGCTGCAGCTGTCCAAACTGGTATGTATGTCCTGCAATTCACAGATATGTATTTCTTAGGGTGAGTAGTGTGACCAATAAAAACTGCAGAGCCCAACGTCCATTATTCACTCAAAAGGGTTTCTTACTGAATCACAATAAGACGTGTATCAAATTTTAAAATGTGGCCATTCTTATGTTCCAATAATAATAATAATTTAGCATTTATATAGCGCTATGAACCCTCAGGTATCTGAGCGCTGCTTATTATTACCCATGGTGTGTGGTGCTCATTTATTGACCTTGGAAGGATGAAAAGCTGAGTCTGGCCCTGCTGGGATTTAAACCTGCGTCAGCAGGCTCTGCACAGATATCAAAGCAAGCGCTCTAATCGCTGTGCTATCGGACCAGCTTTTTGCTTTTATGCATATCACCAGGCTTGGGTTCCGAGTGGGACGGGTATGCCCAGACTTGGGACCCGTGCCTGCTGGGCCTAGAGACCCACTCCTCACTGATGAGCCCCAACAAGGGCGAAACATGTTTGGGGATGCTTGTGGTCTCGTGCAGAAGGGATGTGGCCTAGCAGTTCGGGCTGGACTGCCCCTTTTGGGGTGGGGCCAAGCCTGATTTGCATATGGTCTTTCCCTTCTGCAAGGGCTTGGCAGGCGAAGAACGGTGGTCTGGAGGGTTGCCCAGAGCATTGCCAGTGGTTCAGATTAATTCTAAACCTTCCAGCCATCACCTCTTTGTTTTTGCTATGTCACCACGAGTGGGACGGGTATGCCCAGACGTGGGTCCCGTGCCTGCTGGACCTAGAGACCAAAGCTACTCCTCACTGATGAGCCCCAACAAGGGTGAAACATGTTTGGGGATGCATGTGGTCTCGTGCAGAAGGGATGTGGCCTAGCAGTTCGGGCTGGACTGCCCCTTTTGGGGTGGGGCCAAGCCTGATTTGCATATGGTCTTTTCCTTCTGTAATGGCTTGGCAGGCGAAGAACGGTGGTCTGGAGGGTTGCCCAGAGCATTGCCAGTGGTTAAGATTAATTCTAAACCTTCCAACCATCACCTCTTTGTTTTTGCTATGTCACCCGAGTTGGACGGGTATGCCCAGATGTGGGTCCCGTGCCTGCTGGGCATAGAGGCCCAAGCTACTCCTCACTGATAAGCCCCAACAAGGGCGAAACATGTTTGGGGATGCTTGTGGTCTCGTGCAGAAGGGATGTGGCCTAGCAGTTCGGGCTGGACTGCCCCTTTTGGGGTGGGGCCAAGCCTGATTTGCATATGGTCTTTTCCTTCTGTAATGGCTTGGCAGGCGAAGAACGGTGGTCTGGAGGGTTGCCCAGAGCATTGCCAGTGGTTAAGATTAATTCTAAACCTTCCAGCCATCACCTCTTTGTTTTTGCTATGTCACCCGAGTTGGACGGGTATGCCCAGATGTGGGTCCCGTGCCTGCTGGGCATAGAGACCCAAGCTACTCCTCACTGATAAGCCCCAACAAGGGCGAAACATGTTTGGGGATGCTTGTGGTCTCGTGCAGAAGGGATGTGGCCTAGCAGTTCGGGCTGGACTGCCCCTTTTGGGGTGGGGCCAAGCCTGATTTGCATATGGTCTTTCCCTTCTGTACTGGCTTGGCAGGCGAAGAACGGTGGTCTGGAGGGTTGCCCAGAGCATTGCCAGTGGTTAAGATTAATTCTAAACCTTCCAGCCATCACCTCTTTGTTTTTGCTATGTCACCCCGAGTGGGACGGGTATGCCCACACGTGGGTCCCGTGCCTGCTGGGCCTAGAGACCAAAGCTACTCCTCACTGATGAGCCCCAACAATGGCGAAACATGTTTGGGGATGCATGTGGTATTGTGCAGAAGGGATGTGGCCTAGCAGTTCGGACTGGACTGCCCCTTTTGGGGTGGGGCCAATCCTGATTTGCATATGGTCTTTCCCTTCTGTAATGGCTTGGCAGGCGAAGAACGGTGGTCTGGAGGGTTGCCCAACGCATTGCCAGTGGTTAAGATTAATTCTAAACCTTCCAGCCATCACCTCTTTGTTTTTGGGTTCTATAAGGACATACTGTATTGCGTGACCTAGCTTGGGGTCACACACCTCAGCCCTGATCTCCTCCTCTCCATGGCCCGGCCCTCCAAGGATAAGAGATTTCCCCAAGTACATTCTTTCCATTTCCAGCCCTGCAGTAGGTGCATTGATCTACTGAGATATCTTACTGCAGATTGCAATGTGCTGTCCTATTTGAATAACATTCACATATGCACAGGACTTAATTTCCTCCAGCTAGCCCGCGCCCCACCGAGCCTCGTTTGACTCCTCCCTTTCCCCTAACCTTTCTCTCCCTTCAAACCTGCCCAACCTTTCCCCAAACCTCTCTCAAGGTGTATGGGCCATAAAGGAGATTCAGGCAGATTTGGGCCGGCAGAAGAATCTGAAGGAACCTACAAACCTCCTGGAATCACTGAGAGATTCGCAGGAGCCTGCGGACTACCCCAGGCGTAATCTTCGGAACAGCAAACAGTCGGTGTGGCAACTGTCGATGAGGCACTGTTGTGTCTAAACATGTTCAGCTGAATAAATATGTCTCTTGAAGGTATCCAGCGTGTGCGCGCCATTTCACTTTCTCCCTCCTTAATGGCGAAATATGCGTGTCAGATGCCTGGCCAAGCCCTGATCCCCTCCTCCTGGTGGAACTAAGGAGAACTCCTGCTTTCGCCAATCGCCTCCAGGGCTGCCTGTTCAAACAAGAATTTTCCAAGTGTTCAGAACAAAGGTGCTGTGCTTTCAAATGGCCAACATCGACGCTACCACAGGGAGAGAAAAAAAAAACACCTTCAAACTGAAAATAATGTTGCATTCCCAGTCAATATTTTGATGGGTACAAGGAACAGTATTTATCGTTTGTTTGTAGGCTCGACTACCTGGCAATGATCACAAAAGCGTTGACTCGGGCTTCAGAGGAAAAACCACAGCCAGGGCAAGTTTTGATTCTAAAACGAAGAAGAAAAAACGCCTTAGGAAAACAAAAGAAGCTGGACTGTCTTGAAGAGTCCTGCTCGGCAGGGTGGAGCGCTCTGCCCTGGGAGATGGAAAGCTGGAACAGGGACCTGTTTTCGAAATGACTGCGGTTATGTTCGCCTCTTATCCCTCCCTGCAGATCTGAAGCTTGGGTTTGCCTGTTTTTATTAGTGATGCAGTCGATAAAATATTTGATTTCTCAATTTGCCCTGTCAGCCCTTTCGGGCCAGAAGTGTCAGTTGGCTGCAGGAGCGCGCGGCCTTGATTTGTGCCGCTCTGTCTCAGCACAATATGGCCGCTAGGAGTGGCCTGCTGTTTCCCGCCCGCCTTTCCTGGCTGCTGCCTGACAGGAACAGGCCCTAGAAACGACTGTGTGGCGGGGCCTAACTAGACGGACAGCAAGTTTGCCGGTCAGTTGCTCGAAAGAGCGTCTGCACTGGCGAATCAAATCACCCGTATTCACATTTTGGTGGAGTCCTTTAAAAAAATAATTTTTTCAAATGTTGGTGTGTTTATCTTGGCTATTACCTAATTATTTGTGAGAATTCTGTCTGCAGTGTATGGAACCACTGGAGCAGGTGTAGTGGCAAAAATGTATATATACTCTGACGATGCCCATGTGGGTGAAAATATTTTTTTTTGGGCTTAGTGCACCATGCATTAAACGCAGGTTTCAATTGACTTCTTGTAGCCTTTTGGTCCTTTGAAGTGTCGCATATCTCCCGTTGAGAGAGTTCGTTTTTGCTTTGCATATGTATATTGTTCGCTGTTGGACCATATAGTGGTGTGTACTTGAGCACAGCCCACTCATTCCCTGCACCCATCTCACCTTCATATATTCACATATTGCGAAATGCAGAGACAGGGCTTTAAGTGGGCAGGGGCTAGCAGGGTCCAAGCACTGGCAGTCTCTGAGATGGGCTCCCGAGTCGGTGCCCTGCTGGGACTCACCCCGACTAGCCCCAGCCAGGCAGACCGCTCAAGCAGCAGTTTATCCGGGCGCTGCATGGTTATACGGCTGCCTGCAGGTGTCAGCATTTCAGATTGAACAAAGAAAAGGCATTGCGATACCATGGCACGATTTGAACATGGTATGCTTGCATGCCGCTTCTATCTGCGGCACATCTCTTTGCACTCTCTACAGTCCACTTTAGGATAGGCTCATGTGGTAACAGTTACCCAAAGGAATGCTATTCCTGCTCTGCGGGATCTGTGAATAAGTGGATGAGTAGATTAAGTATTGTGGCTATGCGTAACACATCCTAATATGCATGCATCGGAAGAATACAAGTGAATACAAGTAATGGACGGATGGAATACATGGGAGAGTGATGGACGATGGAATACATGGAAGAGCAGATAAAGGCCCATGTTTCTATCTGAGGATATATACATTGCTGTACTCTTTGGGGCTTATTCCTAGGCACTTGCTGCTCATCAAGACCACCCTTTGAATGTCCTTTTTCCTGAGCCCACCCTTGGGCTTCATCATGCATTGCAGTACTGCAAACATCATGCAATCCATGCAGCTGTTCGCCTGAGAGGCAGGCTGGCATGCAAAAACACATAGATCCTCCAGCTTGGCCACAAACATACCTGTCTCGTGGGTGGCCACTCCTATGCATGTGTGATAATGTTGGTCCAATGTAGCAGAACTGCTAGTTGCCAAGCAGAGCCAATATTGGGAGACATTGTGATGTTCATTTGGAATCACCAAGTTAATTGCATGAAGGGGATCTATTACATTAGAATGTATCTACACAAGGTAGCCTCCTTGCAAATGTGACCACTTGCACTAGAGGTCTGCAACCTGCGACTCTCCAGATGTTTTCGACTACGACTCCCATGATTCTTTACCATTGAATATGATGACTAGGGCTTTTGGGAGTTGCACTCTAAAACATCAAGAGAGCCAACGGTTCCAGACCTCTCCTACAATGCAAAAAAGGGTTACAATATGGATAAATTGCCTTTACACATTTATTCATGACAGACAGTATGTATAATAATCTTTAGTCTGGGGGGGATAGCTCAGGGGCAACGTGCTCGCCTTGGAAGCAAGACAAAACAGAGCAACAAAGGTTCAGAGCAACAAAGGTTCGATCCCCGGGTCCGCGCTTAGAAACCTCTGGGTATTAAGCACGTTATAAATAACCTATCATATCATCATGTATAATAGATCCGTATAGAATCCACCTGTTTTCAGCAGGAGCAAAAACCAGCTGTGTGACAAAAGAATCCAGCGCATTAACGTCACCATGGCAATGTCATGCTGGTGTAACATGCATTTTGTTTAGTATTGCGGAGACGGCGGGGCAGTGGACCTGGACTAGCAACCTGTGTCTCCACTCATAATACAAAAACAACAACAATGAAGTGGTTCATAAAGAAAATGCACTCACATGTTATACATACGTTCCATCCAAATGTATTACGAATTTGTTTGAAGAAATGAGGGCCCTCTGTGATGTATATATATATATACCTCCCTGTGACTAAGCTCCCTGCAAGTAACAGCGCCACGATGCCTAATGGCTGTTTTGTGCGCTATACAAATGTAAAAAATAAATAAATATATGCCAGCTAGTGACGATTGCTTTCACTGTTCTTGGAGTATTTGTTCAAACCACAGTTTGACATTTAGTATAAAGCTGACAATGACTGCACATGTCATTGATGTGCAGCCGTTGTCTCGGGAGGATAGCTCACGGACAACGTGCTCGCCTTGGAAGCAAGACGACAAGAAGCAGCACAGGTTCAATCCTAGGGTCCGTGCTGGGAAACCTCTGCGTATAAATAACCAATCATATCTTATCATTGATGTGTTCATTTTCTTGTCTCCCATGCTCATCAAATCTCCCTTGTGTTTCAGCAAGCATGGGTGCAGAAGGCTCCCCTCGGCCTGTGACATGAATCAGAAGGTACAGTGTATTGGGGGCCCGGGGGTTGTGCTTGGGGCTCTGCAATCCTGTTGTTCGGCGGACGATGGAGTTAGAATGTTTCTTGCAGAAACATCAGGCCTACAGTACAGGAGCAGGGCGTGTGTGCATGGTCCTGCTCGGGGTGCATGGTCCTGCTCGGGGCCGTCTTCACAGTCGGCTGGCCATGCCCAGTCTCTCCTGTCCGCAGAACGGCAAGCATGCACAGTTAATGGTCATTGTAGCATGTGGACAAGGGCGCATGCCACTAGATTCCTTGGCTAGACACGAGGGGCCCCTTTGGTAAGTTCCTGGACTGTTGAGGCGCGGTTGAACGCATGCATGAAAGGTGAACAAGATGGATGCACAGAGGAGTTGGTGGCCTATGGAATGGGATTAGTTGGACCTTTTGATCAGGGGTACACAACAAGATGGGGTTTCTGCCTCCCTCTTCTATGTGGCTAAATGAAACTTGTTTACACCAGTGTGAGCGGTGAATGGTGGCATTGTAAGGAAAAATGGTGTGCACTAATTTCAGCAGTGGCACTGTTGAAATGAGTGCACTGTTGAAATTAGTGCACACCATTTTTCCTTACATCATGAAGGAAGGGAGGATTGTCTCAGGAGGATAGCTCAGGGGCAACGTGCTCGCCTTGGAATGAAGACGACACGGAGCAACTCAGGTTCGATCCTTGGTCTTATTATTATAAATAACCAATGCATTCTATTTTTATGGATTTCACCAGGCTCTTGCAGATGTGAAAAAGATAGCGAGCGCAGTTAGTCGGTGAGTCCGCATGCTGGGAAATGTGTCCAGATGATTGGACGATGGCTTTTGGTGGCTGCAATGATTCCCCCCTTGCTGGCAGGGGAATGGTGTGGCAAATGACCCCCCTCAGCCATGGAGTCATCATCTGGCCCGGCACAAGGGACAAGTAGTGGGAGTTGTCCAGAACCTAGTGTGGGCAATCGGCGGAGCATGTGCTGGGTGAGCACACAATGGTTACTTCGCATGTCCATGGCAGTGGGTGGTTGTCTGTTTACTTCCGCTCTTGTGCTGTGTTGTGTCACTGGCAGTGTTGTTGTCCCCACTCAGACAGTTTGCGGAGAACCTCGTTGCTCTTTGCACGGCATTCATGCGGTGTACTCGCCTCAGAGCTACTCTCGGCCCCTCCACTTCCCTCTAGAACACTGAGATCAATCATTGCCGAAGCGCCCAGATGCCTTTGGGACAGGCGCTAAACAAATAAAGAAATACAAATACAAATGACAGCACGAGACCACCAAAGTCATTGGGTTTTTCAAATGATTTGCTGTGGGTTTTTCATTTAAAACGTATTCATTTTTGGCTGTAGGTTTAATCAGTTAATGAAAAAAATACATACAAAAATAAACAGTCTGCAATCAGGGCCCAATATTCCATTGGAGCGCTGTGATTTTAACGAAAAATGAAATAATTAAAACATTTTTAACTATCCCTGAATTTGTGGGATCCACCCCCGTGTCCCTGTTTCCCTCAGTTTATAACCCCATCCCAAACCCCTCCCCACCCGTTTTAATCCTTTACCCAACACCCCATACATATTTTTTATAAAAAATGTAGTATTGTTCCATATTTAGAGTTCGTTTAACATGTATTTCGTTATTTTCAATTCGTTAATATCATTGGATACCTTCTGCATGTCATCAGGCACCTTTAAGCCGTCAAGGTCCGACCCTCTGCAGCCTGAATTGCACCACAGACAGTCTTACGTATTGAAAGTCCATCATGACAGTAGAAGTGACCATTCAGTAGTGCTTTAAGCACATAACCCATAACGCGCCCCATGATATGATATGAGAGGTTATTTATAGCGCGCTTAATACCCAGAGGTTTCTAAGCGCGGACCTGGGCATCAAATCTGTGGTGCTCCGTGTCGTCTTGCTTCCAAGGTGAGCACGTTGCCCCCTGAGCTATCCTCCCGAGACAAATCTAACCCTTCTCCATCATGCAGTTTAATAATAACACACATTTATTACACTTCGACAAGGAGTCTCTCCTACTCAACACCCAGGCCCTCACGTCTCCCCTCACGCCACCTGACTTGCTAGACGCCGTCCTACCCTCTCCTCGCCGCCCCCCCCTGTACAGCTGTATATCTGTTCTGTTCTATACATTTGTAAAGCACTCCAATGCTCCTCGAATCTAGGTCTGCGCTCAATAAATAGCATATTAATAGTAATACAATATCATGGCAGACGCCTGCCCTCATTGTAGTGCTGCAATTAGTGGTTGCACTACCCAATTTAACGGTAATGTAAAGCGGTTTTGTACAGCACATCTCTGACATGTGTGGTGGCCTTGTGGCGTGTGGTTCTGCCAGAAAAAAGAAGGGGTTGTTTATAAGGGAGAGATAGGTGCGAAACATGTTGAAGTGATGCGTGCGGGCGAGAAGTTGCAGAGCCCTGAAAACTATCCCCCCTACTGGCTGGGGCAAGCTTGCCTATAGACAAACTCTCCTTATTCACGTTCAGGCCACTTTATTTGGCAAAGCTACAGAACATGGCCCCATTTCATAAGGAATTTGGGGAATTTGAGAAGGCGCTTAAATTGCATTGATTTTGGCGGCAAGGTTGCATTTTGAATATAAACCATGTACTGTAATTTAATTGCCTATTACATTTATTGCTGTGATTGTATAGACATGTTTGAATATTGATTCAATAGAGCAGATCAGCACTATAGGAATTTTGGGGAACTCGTTAGATGTCACAACATAAAGTTCCTTTGAGAGGTTGGTTGGGTCGCACGGAGATGGCACCAGGGCACACTCCCCAAAGGATGCAGGTTAATCTGTCTCGGAAAGTGAGGTTGCTAATCTCACTCCACTTTCATAATGCATCATGCTGAAAATGTACTGCTGATATGTAACACTGCTGAGCCTGTCTACTGACAGCTCTCAGCAGCTGCCTTGTAGTTTGTCAACATTTTAGTTACAAAGGGGCATGCGCATTCCTGCCAAACCCAAACTTCCAGCAGCCAGGGTCTGCCTTTAACCACGGGTAGCCCTGATCTAAAATGATATAGTTATGTGTTCCCAGAGCCTGGCGACAGATACCACTCTAGACATAAGCCATGTCTCGTTTTGACATGGCGGTCTCTATCACACTGCAATATTATTTTCAGCTTGGTTGCTAGTGGCTCATCTCACTGACTGGGCCGTGTGTGTATTAACATCTAGGATAGGGTGTCGTCCAAAACAAGCATTTGGCCCGAGCACAGGAATGCCTCCTTTTTAGCTTTCTGGGAAGGTTTGTTACCTTCACAAAAGAACAGGAAATCTTCCTGAGGACGGATAGCTGGGGACCACTGCTCCAATGTAGAGCCTTTCCAGCACAATTGGGAGCTTGCACTTGGGTGGTAATTAACAGAGACGCTTTGATGCAAAGAGGGCAGAGCTAGAGTAATCAGGAGAAGCACCTGTCCAGGGAGGGGTCCCACCATCTTGATTCTCCCAGGATTCTCCCACTTCCTGTGTCCCCTTCTCAGCTCCTGCAGACAAAGTACTCTATTTATGACCTCAGATGCCAAAATGGTTTAAAGAACAGCCAGGTTTGGACCTCTTACAGAAGACTAGAAGGGGACCAATCCACTGTAGCAGATGACCTATTCAATGGGATAAGACCATCCCCAATGTTGAATTATCTGTGGACTTCTGAAGGAGGGGATTTAACCTAGAACATTGTTGAGGCACAGTCTGCTCCAAAGTCTTCTTCATTAAAGGGGAAGACAAAGACTCCAAGAAAGGGGAAAGACCCTCCCCTCTCCTATCCCAGAGGAACATTTGGGGGGACCTGATGGCTGGACAAGTCCTTCTGCAAGCTGAAGCCACTGGTACCCAGGAACCTGCTCACCAGACGTGAAAGCCTTTGCAAGTGCTTTCTGGAAACTTTCCTGACTGGGAAGTGCATACGAAGATACAATGCTGCCCCTGGAGGCCCTGTTAAGGGTCCCACAGCAACTATAGTCAGAAACAGAACCATCTCTGGGCAGTGTTTGCTCACTTTGATCCATGTTCAAGGCAGCTTGGCTGCTTCAAGATTCTTTTAGAGTCCCTGCAAACACCCATAGCTGCTTTTGACACCCACTACTTATTGCTCTAGTGTCAAGCCATCGAGCTACTACCTTGATCCATCACGGGCCTGCACTTAAGCCATTTTTGAGGTGACCGCCACTAAAGAACTCCATTTCATTGTTAGACCTTTTTGTGCTTACTCTGCTGATTCGAGACACCGTTCATCGCTTGCCCGTTTTCATCCAATTCAAGCTCATCACCACTGCAGGATCGCATTATATTTCTAAACCATCCTGAGCCGACTCAATTGTCTCGACGCCTGCGATCCATTGGTAACAACTGACTCGAACCATCTCAACACCGACTCAAACTTTTTCAAAGTGCCTATAAGCCTGGCTCCAGCCTGTCGATTGTCGACGCAGCCCCCTTCTTCAGACCCAAAGTGCCCTCTTTCATTATAAAGTCGGCATATGCTGTGTCTTCTCTTACGGATTACTGAGAAATTAAGGAATCCGAAATGTCTGAAAGAGAAAAAATTGTAAGTGATTTTACCGAAAATAACTTTGAGTTTTCTCACCTCCAGACATTTTGGACTATCTCTCCCCCTAACCCCTTTCTTACCTGTGTGTGGCACACCTCCTTGTGTGCGTCCGTGTTGCGACGCCGGTTCCCTTCACTTGCGTGGATCGGAACCCCTGTTGCAGGGACCTCTTTTTTTTAAACTTTATTTTGACGGGTGCGAGTGACACCCCTGCAACCCCTGCTGACATTACATTGAACAAGGGGGTGGGGGACCGCCAAGCAGCCCCTACTGCCCTTGTTCACTGTAATGCCCCCGACTGGGGTCTTGGTCTAAATTTTCAGCCGTATGTAGTTTTCGTATGGACGAAATTCAGTCAAATCTCTCATTCGTTTTTTCTTTTCATTTTTTATGTACAGATTCCTTCTCTTACAGGTTTGGTTTATAGTGTTTTTGATTCGTGTCTTTGTATTTTTGCAGTTTAATTGAATTATCCTATTTTTTGGAAAACTTGATTTGACATTATTTTTTTTGTTCGCACCAAATTACTTTTGTTGTTTGTACTCCTTCTGTGGTACCTCACATTTCTCCTGAAGTGTATAGCCTGAACTCGGCCCACGTTACCACAAGGGGAGAAGGGGGAATATCTGCTGGCTAGCTCCTGTTTCACTTTAATGATTGGGATCACTACTGGTTTAGTGGTAGTGAGAGGCTGAGTAGGAGTTTTACTTACTACTCATCCCTGTAATCCTGCCGTTCAGTAGATATCATTTTGATAAGAGTGGACAAGTCATATATGTTACATGAAAAATTCATGTGATCTTTGGTGGAAGTGCCAGACAAACTATTCACATTTCCCTTTCTCTCCATGCCATACACCTATATAATGTAATAGTTGCCCAGGGGGACTGCCAGCGAATGTACACCTGGGTGTGCTTATTTCCATTAGAATCTTTGGGTTTCCCTCTCTATACGTTTGAATGAGATCTCCTAGACACACACACACACAGCTGAAGAATGCATATATAAGATTCCAGGTGGCGACATATGTGAAATAAATGTCCTATTCTTATGCTTTTATCGTTCTCTTCTTGTTTGTAATCTGCTATTCATATAACCAGATTCGTTTTATATAAAAACATTCATGAGCACATTTAAAAAAAAAAAAATGATGTACCTTGCGACTGCTTCAATCTCGTTTATCGGTTGGGGCCCCTAAGTTAAGTTCAGGGCTGAGGTCTGTCCCACTATTAGAACACACACATATTTTAATTTATTGTACTCATTACAACATTGAATTTAATGGCCATTAAACAAGTGATCATAGCTGGGGGGTCTGCGCTCGAATGAGATATGATATGGCATTTGTAAGGCCCCTATAGATAAGTGTTTCAAGGCGCGACGAGGCAAAGGAAGGGGGAACAGAGGGAGGACAGAGACAACTATCTTACTAGGCCAAGTGACATTGAGATCACACAAGTGCAGGGGAGGAGGGGGAGTGTCAGGGGAAAGCGGAGGGGGGCAGTGCTGTACGGGATCAAAACAATAACAAGAAGTGCAGACAGCAGGTGGTAGATGCAAGGATGTTCAAAAGTGCAGGTAGGGGGACTTTAGGGTCACAGATACAGACCCAAGCTCAAGGGTGGCCGGGAGGCAGTGCGGGTGTGAATCTGGGTGGGCAGGGACCTGGGCTCCAAATCAGAGGGTAGCCAGGTGACCAGTGCAGTATCAGATAGGAAATCATCATGGGAGAGGAAGAGAGCAGTCAGAAGCAAAGAGGAAGGTGCTTTCGGAACTGGAGATTGTTCTGCTCAAGTTTCAGAGAGGCAGGGAGGCTTTTCCAGAGGGAGGCCCCAACCGAAGAAAGAGATCTACCACCTACTGACCCTGAGGGAGTTAGAGGAGTGAAGAGCTCGAGTAGGAAGGTATTTGCGAAGAGAGAGTTGGAGGTATTGAGGATCCAGGCTCCAGAAAGCATTGTGGACAATGAAGAGAGTACAATAGCCTGTTTTGGCAAATCTCCTTTGAGAGCTACCCTTGACCCAACATTAGACCTACCCAGGATGCAGACGCAGGGCCAGAATCGGGAACAAAACATGTCACTGGTAACAAAGGATACGGCAGACCAGATCAATTGATTACAGATAATGACTCTTCTCAATAAAATATTGGTGAATTACTTGGAGACACAGCATGTCATTTTTCTCCAAACGTATATATTGCACAGGTTGTTCATGCTTTTTTAACGAGGTCACTTTCCTAGTTTGCAGATTCATTGTGCATTTTGCCCCTGGTTGTTTTGCTTCAATTTGTTTTATTTAAATGGGGCGTTCCCCTGGCCCCCATCTAACCCATGCCCCACCACCTTACCCAGCCAACCACCCATACCCCACCCCCAAACACACAAGTCATGGTTAAGTTTCTTAACTCATAGGAAGAGCCCTTTTTGGGCAGCTTATAGCTTTGCTCCACCTGGACGAATGCTTACCAAACTTTGGGGAAAAAAGGTACACTGGCCTCTCTGAATGTTTTTGTTAAGTTTGGTGAGGTTTCATCAAGGGGGGCAAAGTTATGGGGGTCCCAATTTTTTTTTTCCCATAGGCGCAATGGAAAAGAAACATTTCTCACGCCTATAGCCTAAAACGCTGGACGGATTTTCACCAAATTTGTGGCAGGAGCGGCAGCTTGGTTTCCGAAAGCTTGCTTTTGTAATTTGGTGTAAATCCGTCCAGTAGGTTTCTTTAAAACAGGCTAAAATCAGGTGAAAAAAATAGAGATATCTGGGTTCGGTCCACGGACCCACTCGCCTGTTCAGTCCGCAGACAGCATCCGAATGACCTAGAGGACAATATTGGATTCACGGACAGCAGCCGGTGTCCATGGACAATGCAGTAAAAACATATTAAAAAAACATAACATTGCACTTGTCAGACCTATCAAACAATCTCTGGGGAGGTGAGGGGTGATGAGGATGGAATGGGATATGTCCGTAAGAAGCAAAAAAATTGGTGTTTTTCAACCCCAGAAGTCCGCAAACAGTCTGGATGTCCGGATGCAGTCCTGTGATGTTCGCGAACACTTCAGATGTTCGGGGACATCTATGCCTATTTCTGTAATACAGGGTTGGTGAAAAGGAGTTTTTGGATAGCTTATAACTTTGGCGCCACTCAATGAAACTGCATGACCTGATTCTGAATGGCTTTGCAAAGTTTGGTAGGATTCTATCAAGTGGGTGCAAAATTAGAGGGGGAGGAGTCCCAAAATATTGTAAATGCTTGTAAATGTGGTGCCTTTCGACAAATCTACACAAAGGTTTGCAAAAATATTTTAGATCTAGATATAAATGTTTTTGTAAAGTTTGGTGGGATTTTGTCATAGATGGGGCTAAATTAGAGGGAGGTCTCAACATTTTATAATGGCTTATAACTTTGTTGAATGTGGACAAAAGTTTCCAGAAAGATTATAGACCCAACATTGAATGTTTGTATAATGTCTGAATGGGTTCTGTCAAGTGGGTGTAAGTTATATGACTATTGTATGTACATACATTTTGACACTTTTGAAAAAATTAAACATGGGCGGATTTCCAGGAAACTCATTTAAGGAGATTAAAGAATGGTTTTGCAAATGTGCCTGCGTTTTATTTTTTTGACAAGTGTCATAATGTAGCAACAAAAAATTGTGATTATACTTTTGGTGACTGAGGTATAAGCCTGTGGCCATAGGCAGTGACCAGATTGTCCGGGTCATGTGATGACCCGGAAAATCTGGCTTCTGGCCATGACCACGAGGGACAACAAATGGGGTTAAAGTGGACATTTCCACCTGGGACCAGCCATGTGGTAAAGTTATTCGAAAGTGGGATAGGTTTGAAAGGGGAAACAATGGTGCTTGTGGTAATATGGTCATAGGGTTCTCTCTTCGCCTTCTGCAGGCTGCCATGGAAAGGGAAGATGGGCTCTGTAAGGAGCCCCGACTTCCATTTAATGGTGGCCATCATGGAAAAGGATTTTCCTTCCTACAGCGGGACGCTGCAGGTGCCCCACTGTAGGAAGAAAAATCCTTAATTTTTTTTAGCACCCTGGGTTACCGCTTTGGGATCTGGGGGTGCTAATGGTCTTCATCCCCCATTGCAGGGGCTGTAACAGGGATACCGGTCCAGAGCACTCATTGTCCGCCCTCGCTCCGCTTGGGCTGAATACTTGGTTTGCCGGGCCATTATCCCCCATTCCAGTCCCTGGAATGGGGGATGAACGCCACATTATTCCCATTAGCATAACTCAAAATGCTAATGGAAATGTTGGAAAATCTTACTGAGTCTATGTACTTTACTGAAAAATGTAAAGTAGATGGAGTCTATAGATTTTTTTTTTGTTCCATTTTTTAACTGTGAAAGGTGGTTCCTAAAGGAGCCTTCCTTTTGTTGTTGTTTGATGTATTTCTTTTTTGCAGGAGAGGTTAGAACGTAAGATGGGGAGGGAAATGAGGGAAGAGGCACCAAGCACTAATTTGGAGGGGCAGGTGGACAGAGGAAGATATTGCACGTGTGTTACTCCAATGGTAGGAAGTGAGGATATAGGGTGCCAGGTAGATGTGTGCTTGGGCAAAAAAGTTCACGTGCAAATCTGTAAGAGAGCTCACTGCTGCAATCCAATGGAACTAATAGGTTACCCCAACCCTAGCTGTCGTTCTATGAAAATGTGCTGTCACAAGAATTCTTTAGGAGGACAATCAGATTACAATATGCAGTCCTTGTTTTAATCAAAATTGTCTGCTTAGTTTAATACAATCTTTGCCGACACATGTTTTGACCACTTTTGGTCTTTTTCCAAGCAAAACCTTTTGCAACACTATATTATGCCTTTCCGAGTTGGAATTTAAGTTTGTTGGACTGGAGGTAATTGGAATGGACCTGACTACAGGGTCTGCTCCTTAGATGTAATAGCAACAATTAGACGTGACTCGCGGTCTGCTTTCTACATGACATTGTAGAAAGCGGACCGTGAGTTTATTGTTGTAAGCAGAAGGCGGCATGGTCGTAAAACGGAACCCCAGCATATACACGGTGCTTCGAACACAAGACTTATCATTGGGCTTCAGAATTGAAAATACACATAAAAGAAGAAATACGAACGCTAGGGGGTCACATGTAATTGTTGCTATTACATCTAAGGAATAGACCCTGTAGTCAGGTCCTTTCCAATTACCTGCAGTCCAACAAACTGAAATTCCAACTCGGAAAGGCATAATAAAGTGTTTCAAAAAGTTTTGCCTTGAAAAAGACCAAAAGTGGTCGAACCACGTGTCAGCAAAGATTGTATTAACTTAATCAGACAATTGACCATTACCATTACGGATAGGATTACTTGCGAGTCAGAGTACATTGTCTGTGCACTTAAATGTACATGCAATAAATGGTATATAGACAGTACCAAATGTAAATTAAAGATACGGATCGTACAACATTTCAGAGCAAATAAGAACACAGATTTTGCATAATGCATAGATAAGCATTTCGGGGAGAAACACGATGGGACGCTCTGTGACTTTTCTTTTTTCGGATTGCACCAAATTAACATTGGACTCAGGGGAGATAACAGGGAAGAAAACTTTTGAGGCAACAGGAGACCCGTTACATCATTGATTTTGAGAGCAAGACCCTGTCGTGTCATAACATCGATGAAGAACTCTATACAAGATATGGGTCCCACAGACAAAGGTATCCTCAGATGTGGCTATCTGTCCATTCTTGGTGGTACAGATGCAAATCTTTATTCCTTCCTAATCATCTCAATGACATCCTTTACCTAATGCATATTTCATTTGTAGGTTTATGGTCAGTATGGAAATGCTTACACATGTACCAATGAAGCTATTCTTTTTCTCGCTTTTTGCTCTTCTGGAAATATTTTAATGGCCATGTCATTGAAGTTTTATTGATGGGAGTCTTTTAGATTTAGCAAATGGCACGTATTTGATCCTCAATATGCGATTCCGCATTAAGTACATTGCTGCACAAAACTAGATATTGTATATTTTTAGTTTACGAGACACTATGTAAGGCAAGATGTATTTTATGATATCATCTAAGAAGGTGACAAATAAGATGTCCACATAGGGGTTCTTCTAGCTTAATGGAGCATATGTTCAGATGTAAGATAGTAGAAAATACACCCTCAACTCCATAGACAAAGTATGAAAATGTGGGGATGAACTATGTACTTTTAACGAATGGAACTTCACATCGCAACTGATGATTGTGAGGGATCTCATCTGCACTGAGCACTTGAACAGATTTTTTAATTGTACAGGTAATGGGAGTTGGTAGTACTTCCATATTTTATAATTTTGAACTATGCTTCGCTAATTTGCACAGTATGGTTCAGGAATCGGAAATTTGCATTTGTCTGAAGTGCTCATGTAATCGTGTCAGCCTAATAGAGAATACGAGGCATGATACCTCTGCACATGTAACTGCATTATGCAATTTATGATGCCATTGTATGATATGGATATCGATTTTTGCACATAAGATCACACTTTGCACTTTATGATGTCAATGTAGGATATGGATATCGATTTTGCACATGAGACTGCACCTTGCACTTATGATATTATTGAATCATGAATCAGAAGTATATGCAGAACATGTGCAGATGCTACCATTTGTTGTGGATAAACTGGCTTCAGAGTGTCTGGGCAGTGTAACATGGAGCAACCATATTAACGGATGGTTGCAATTTCGACCCAACTTAGAGTTAATAGGAACTAGACTGTGTCCCCTTTCTGTTTCTATGGAAATTCGACATTGGTGGAAATATAGTGCGTGCCTATTGTGTGGACAAAATCATGTGACCAAGCTACAAGCTGTAGCGAAACGCGTCATATTCTTTGCTGGCTCTCCATTGTTTGTATGCTGGGCGCGGGATTCAAGCAATTATTTTAAAGCTATTTTGTAACAATAAAAATGAAATTTTAACATTTCATCACCCTGGACTGAGGTGCTGTCTGCCTTGTGTACCGGAACCTTTATCAGCATTCCGTGAGTGCGGCTCATAACTAGGGATCGGTGAAGGCATTTCTGGATATATATATAAAAATAAACAAATTCCACCAGAACAATCACAAAGAAAATTGCACAATTAATGTGAAAACGAGGAAAGTGACCTTATTAAAAACACGGTATACTACTGGGATGTGCTACATTTGCACTTAACTGCAAACAGACCCACTCTATTCAATGTTTGCACTATGACGTGCAAAGGTCAGGCCTATAGAGCAGGCAAAATCCCCTTAACGCCTTCATTTTGCACATGAACGTGCAAATTGACTAAATGCCACCTGCTAATTATGCACGCCAGGCGCCCTTTAGAATTCATTGCAATGGAATACACCTGCTTTTTTGCTGTGGCATTCCTAGGACACCAGCCAGGTATCCGGCTGTAAACCCTTGCACATTTCTATGGCAGAGAGCGCTGGCTTGAATGTAGAGTGACATGCTTATGCATACATTTTACACACATGAAAGTGTGCACTACAGCTACCGCAACATGACCCCAATTATTTTAGGGTCAACCCTCATGCACCTTTGGCCACAAGCGGCTGTACAGTGCACCTTGGCATTAAAGTGGCCCACACTGACCCAGAAAGCAGGCTCTCTTGCTGTCCCTTTGCCCTATAGCCCCGCCCCTTCCTGCGTGCACGCAGCTGGCGCCTTACACGGGAGCCTCTCCTCTGCCAGTAGCCACAACACACATGCTTTCAGCTGGACCCATGCAAACAAGAAAACAAGACATTGCCTAATTGTCGTCGATAGTAATGAACGGCGCTAATCTTTCAGCCAGAGACTGGCCAGACGTTTCTGGGGGCAATTAAAACCACCAGTGCTATCCTTCTGTTGGGGTTTCCGTGAGAATCCGGGTGCAGAATAATGCGTGGTGTGGCGAGTCAGACTGAGACGAGGACCCCCTTTCTTTTCACGCGGTGGACCGGGAGGGTGGGAGACCTTGGGGGAGGAGGGGCATGACTGGAGGAGGTGCAAGAGGGCTAGGCATGAACCTCACCCTTTGGCTTCCATAAAAGGCCCATTATCCCGAGTTCACCTGTGCCATGGCAGATGGACGGAGTGGGCCCGGGAACAGTGTTAATTGCTACCCCCCCACCCCCAAGCCCACCCCCACACACATACACACTCAAGTGGTTCTGGGGCTAGAGGACCCTCTAATTAAAGAGACGGCGAGAAATCCCGGCGTCTGGCCTGTGTCATTTTAATGAAAATCGTAACATGAGGCCGCGCTCGTCCAATAAGCTGGCAGCCCTAAAATGCGAAGAGAAGGTAGTAGACGTGTTTGCACAATGGGTGGCACCTCACGTTAATAAGAAAGTGCTTAGAATCTGCTTAATATCATTTGGGGGGGAGGGGCATTCAAAAAGGGACGGAGAGGTACCTGGGCCTGCTCATCTGGTGATCATTTCATCAAGGCAGTTATTATTTGCTATTTGCAAACCCTTGGCAGTCAGCCCCATGACCATCCGGGTGAGTGCTGCAGTCAATCATCAAATAAATAAACAATTTGATTTCGTGATCCTAAGGATACATTGCTGCTGAAACGATGGTTCATTGAGGCTATGGTCCAATTGTGTCTTGCATCTGTTGTGTAGACGCAGCTGCTCCCAAAATCATATTGGTGAGGATGTTGTGTATTTTTTGTTTTTTTTTAATGTCGCGGATTGAGCTGGCAGCGCACGTCCTACCCTCATTGTCAGAGCGGTGCTGGGATAACTAGCGGGCAAGGCATCAATTTGAAGGAACAAAGAGGCCCATTTGCTCACACTCGGAAGACCTTCACTTATAATATCCACACGCCGGGGTAATTACGGTTAAATAATTTACCACTGTAAAAAAAAATAAAAAAAAAGCCTGACATCTCTATTTAGATGAGCCCCTCTCATATTGTGAAAATGTATTGGGGTTTTAACCTCTATTAAACAGCAAATAATCCCACTAAAGATGGGTCATTCTTCTGCGTTTACCAGATTTCATTCATAAGGATTAGGAGTCTGCAGCCATTCACTGGTCGCATAATGAACGCACTCTTAAGGTAGCGCAGTCCGCGCGTCAGGCCTAATCACGCGGCATTAGCTTCTCGACAGACCCTACACATGTGATCACAAACAGGGACTTCACCGAGTGGAATCATGTCGGCCTGCTGAATTTTCTCAAAATAAAATGATTTTATTTCCCAAACTCTACAGGGATTTCCTATTGACTCATTATTTTGAAGATTGTGGAACACATTGTCCTTAGCCCCGTGACATTCCCATTAAACTAAAGTCTTTCTTCTCTGCAAGTCTCACTGTAAATATAGAACTCATGTAAGCCGCCTAATATTTAAAGGTAGTGTTGTGAAGTAGTGTTGTAGTGTGACTTAAGGATGGATTTGTAGCTGGTCGGCCTTTTTTTTGGTTCTGGAAATAGTGCATTTGGACTGACTGTTTGTAAGGTTGGTATGTTAAATGATTGTGTACTTTAATTTTTCATGTAAAAAAATTTTTTTTACAGCCAACTACCTCTTTTATTAAGTGTACAATGGCTATGGTAATTTGCGCATGTGCAGATATTTTCGACTGCGTACTACAAATATGTTTCCCGAATACGGTGAAAAATAAAAAATAAATTCACGTGTGTTCAGTCTTGGTAGTGTATGTGTGTTGTGAATGTTGTTCGGTGGCAGAAATGTGTGTGCCATCTATCTGGTGAGACTATTTGGTGTCTGTGTGTATGGCCATGCTTCCTTCCCTTTTGCACACGTTTCCACACCTGTGTTTATGTTTTGTGCATGGCTGATTTGTGAGATGTCGCTCGTGGAACTGTGTGTTATTTCCATGTATCTTTTCGTATTTCCTGCTTCTGTTACCGCATGTGTGGGTGCTCTGCGTGTTGCGTACATGCCTGAATTGTGATATATCCTTGAATGGTATGGGGTGTGATCTTTACGGTTGTTTAGTTTACCCTTTTCAGCTTCGTGTGTGCTTATTTTCCTCTGTGTTGGGCAAATGCCTAGAGTTGGGAGATATCTGCAAAGGATGCGTGTATGCGTATTGTACTTTATTTTTTCATTTTATGTATTTTCTGCTTCTCTCTTCAAATGCGTGTGCACCTTTTTTCATCTGTTTTGCGTAGGCCAGAATGCCGAGATGTCCATAACGGACTGACATGTGCGTGCATTTCTGTTTACGAATAGTTCTGGGTTCTTTCTCTGTGTTGTACATGTGCCCAAATAAAACGGTTTTCAGGCTGAATGTGTCTCTGCATGTCGTTTCTATTCCGCTACGTGTTTGTGCCTCCAGGCTCTCCTGCCATGATGGAAATAAAGATAAATGCGCACCTTTTGAAAAAGGAAAGCCGCCATTTTGTTTTCCTGACTGCGATCGATTCTCGTGGTAACTCCTCGGCAAAGAGAAAAAGAAAAGTGTTCAAACTGATATTTAGAGGTGAGAAAGGGGTGGTTTCACATCACGGTAATGGGAGCGGAGGGCAGTAGAAGACCAAATAATGAGTTGGCCACTTTGGTGGGCGTGGGGATTGGAAAGCCCATTCCAGATAATTTTTGTTTTACTGTGGGAATTCTGCATGATTACTGTCGGAAAACCGGAAGAGGCGCTTGGAAAATAAACTGCATCACGGAAAAGAGGACAATTAGCCAGGGTCAGGACTTACACAGAGGTAGGGCCAGTAAGCTACTAATGATGTGGATGTGGGACATGCTTCCAAGCCATTTCGGGTGGGCCACTGTCTTTTAGCTTTATTGTTGAAGGGTGGACAATGGAAAAGGCCGAAGAGGAATGGCTAGTGGGTCCTGGCTAACATACAACATAACAAAACCCTTGTAAGTCAGCGAATAACTTTAGTGAAGACAGATTTAAGGTAGACCGATTTATTACAACAAAACCCATAGAATTCGGCAAGTGTGGCAAGTGGCGAGAATCTTAACTCAGAGTTAAGATCTGAAACTCAGATCTGCAAGCCCTCCCCAGGGACTTCTTTGGTGAGAAGGTGCTGGCTCTGGCTGATGAAGAAAGGTCAGTGTGGCTGGAGGCGATGAGGTAGTAATCTCCATTTCACTGGAGCTTGAATGGCAGGAGGCAGGGCTCAGGTTCTTTTCGTATGAGGTAGCCCAAATTGCTTCTGAGTGAGGCATGGCTCGACACTGTACGGGAGGTGCTGACATGTGTGAGACTGCACTTAGTTTTAACAGGTCCCTGCCTGAGAAATGACCGCCAGCTGTGCTTCAAGCAGGACTTTGGGGTAGATGTCCCCAGGCAGCATGGAGAGAATAGTCTGACTTTGGTGATAGAGCGTCGGCAGGCTCAACTGCAGTGGATAGGTGAGTGCTTAACTTTCGACATGCTGGGGCTGCTCTCTTTAGAACTTTCATCCATGTTATGGGAGACAGAGTGGCCTGGGACTTAGAAGAAGCGTGTACTTGGGAAGCAGTATTTTTGGCTTATTTGGGTAAGGAGGCTCTTTATCTTTTCACACGGTCATGTTGGCAGCTTTGCGCAAAAGCGCCGACACAGCAGCTTGGCGGGTCACACTCTCCTCTTCTTTCTTCATTCCTCTCACAGGGGATTGGGCACCAGAAGGTATGCTGGTGGGAGTGGTGATACTCATGGGCTAAGAGGGGGAACCAGGCACTCACTGAGGTAACCCCAAAGGTTTCAGACAGGCCTTACTAGGGCCTGACACAACCGCTCCAGAACAGGTGTTCTCCTCACATGCAATTCCCTCCAGTTCTCCCAAGGCTTCTCCTTTGTAAGGTAATGTGGCTCTGGACTGCACCATAACTGTTCCAACCGTAGGGGTGACAGGCCCTCTCAGTTGATCAGGAAATAACAGTGTCCCACTGAAAGAAACAGACCCAAGGGCAGCTATTTCAGTACTATGTTATGTTATTTAAGCAACCTGAAGTGGTAATGCCCCCTCTGCGAGGTGCCTTTTGCTATTAGTACCCCGGCCCGTAAAACCAGGGTACTAAGAGCATTTTTTTCTGTCCTGAAATGCTCCAGCGTTTCGGAACAGAAAACGAAGATGTAAAAACATGGCATCCAGGGAAGGGAAAACAAAGTCTGTTTTCTCTTTCCTTGGCGGCCATTGAAAATGAAAGTACAAATGTAAACAAACAAAAAGGCCACCATCGAAAGGGAGAAGTAACTACAAGTAGTCCCTTCTCACTTTCCATGGCAGCCATTCAAAAAATAGGGAAACATGTAAACAAAGAAAATGGCCACCATGGAAAGGAGAGGAGGGACTATATAGTCCCTTATCTCCTTTCCATGATTGCCTGTCGCGGATCGAGAGGGAACGCGCTGGGGTCAGAAGTGTTCCCCGCATGTCTGCTCCCGAAATGGACAGAAAAGAAGGTAAGTGAGGTTGGGAGGGTGGGGAGGGGATTCTTTGGATTGGGTATCGGCGGGGGGAGGGAACAACACTTACCTCGATCCTACTACCCTATTCCAAGCTTTCCTCATTGTCTGAGTGGCTGCCACACCCCCTCTCCACCCCTATCAGGGACAGAAAGGAAGGAACAGAGAAGGTTTCCCAGTCGGGAAACGCCCGGCGAGAGCCAATGAGATTGCATGTTACAATCACATTGTCCTTGCCGGGTACTAATTGGCTTTATATTGTGCAAGTCAACACCATAGTGGTCTGAAAGTGCTGAGTCACGGTCTGTGGGTGAGTGAATTGTGACCCCACCCAGGGTGTTAATTCGTGCAACAAATGTTTAGGGTAAAGTAACAAGGTAGATGGAAGGTAGAAGCTGGGGTGTATATAAGTGATACGTAGCGGTTTGTTTGGGAAAAAAAAGGGGAAATCAGGAGAAAGAAAGGACCTTAGGGGCAACCTCACCCTTAGGTGGTTCATGATATCTTCAGTGCGTCAAGGAGATTTACTAAGACTGGTCATGGATGCCTGATGGGCTTGAGCTGTGCTCAAGAGTTCTAGATAGTTTTGGGGGCTATTTGTACCAAATAGTAATGTCACTGACCACTTAGTTAAATGTTATAGATTTTAAAATGATGTCCATGCATTTTTATTCACAAAACTGCGTTCGCATAAATTCATATGAACGCATAACAGTCAAACATTAGTGACCTATATATTTTACAGCCACGTTATTCTTTACAGTTATTTACACTAACTCTAGTCCAGACAACCCATCTGGGCTACTGTGCTACAATTGGGCTATTTTGGGCTACTGTTCCCTTTGTACCCTCGCGTAGAGCAAATATACCAGATTACTCTTACTGTGGAGGGGAGGGGGAGAAAGGGAAATGGGTAGAATAGAGAGCTTTGGCCTTAAACAGAAAGGACCGATAAGTAAAAGCATGGGTGCTCTGCTGACTTGGATCATTACCCGGTTTCTTTTCTATGGAAGTGCTACAGAGTGGAGCTGTGTTCAAAGCGGTCTGTTTGGAGAGAAATGTCATTATAAATATACTTTTGAAGCTGGGATGTCCTCTTTTTGAAAAAGAAGAAATGAGGCGTTGAGATTTGAAAACACTGCTAGCCTTAAATGCTACTTTCAGAGAGTATTGTGCATGTGCAGGGTTTTCAAATTGTTCCATGCAGAATGAATTGGCTCTTTAGGCATTGTTTTTCTTTTTAACTTTGCACTCTGGGACTTGTAGTTCTTTATGAATAATTGTTCCACAAAGCAAATAGAGAAGCAGGGACGGGTGGGCTTCCACACCTGACGCGGGCCCACTTCAAAAGCTCTACACATGTCATTTCCATGTGATTGCTTTAGAAATAAAATGGGGCTACCTTTTTTTTTTAAATAAATATGCTGCATCTTCACTTTGACCCAGAGAATAGGCATACTTCATACACATTTCATTAGGGCCTCATTAAAGTCTGAGTGGCTGTTTTGGGGTGACATACTTCCAGGGGTAATTACCACTATTAGTGGTATTTAAAATAATGCACACAATTACAGAAATGGCTCTGTCCCAGTGGTAATAGCAGTGGTATTTCTGGAATACCGCCAGAGGCATTACGAAAACCCGTTTTGCTGCGCGCTTTTCATTTGTCTATCAATTTCCGCCCTCATATTGATGGAAGTAAGGGGAATTGTACAGTGGTGCTTCATGCCAGTACTTTACATTTTTTCATTGTATAAAGGGTCATTTCTGACCCCTTTGTATGCCTTATATGTGAAAGGTGGTGAGAGGTTGGGCATCAGGCATCCCCACTTCCTAACCTCCTTCCAATGTCCCCAAGATAACAGTAATTTTAACAGTTTTGGCGAGAAGTGTGTGTGCTTCCCTTCGGTAGAGTAAGTACATTTTAAAAGCATTCTCTGGACATTTAACAAATCAAGCATATACCGAGGCATCAGGAATGTTTTAAAGAGACAGTGATGACTGTGTGCACCAGTATTATGAAAGTGTTTTACAGAGGGAATGCTGGCATAATTGTGGGCACTGGCATCATGAAACTGCTTTACAGTGGGAATTCGGGCATATGTGTGAGGGCAGCATTATGAAAGTTATATATTGTGAATGCTGGCATACATTGTGAGAATGGCATCGCCAAATGTTTTACAGTCGCAATGCTGCCAAATACTGAAAAAGGTTGTACTATGGCCCTGTAGTGGTACCCTGCTGCCTGTTGACCTTGTTCATGCCTATGGGACGGACTATTAATTGTATGACCTTTTAGTTCATTTTTATTGAATAAATTGTGTTGTAAAATCCAAACTTGCAATTCAATACATGAATAACATTTTCAGGGGAACTTCCTCGATTCCCCTTACATTACTTTGGGGAAATATGAATGCCCCTCAACTGAAAATGCTCACCAACTGCCACTTCCTGTGAATTGGCAACTGCCGCTGACTTTGAATTGCCAACTGCCGCTGACTTTGAATTACCTCAGAAGCGACCCGTCTTCCCCCGGAACCGAAAGCTGCCTCTGCCACTAGGTAGGTAGGACGACCAGACAATGCCAACCGTGCACTTCCAGGGTAGAGCTGCTGTTAGAAAGGGCAGCTAAAGCGCAGCCGGTACCCTCCCCACAATTTCGAACTGAAGAAACAGAAATAGCAGGCCTCTGCCGAGAGACCTTCACGCACTCTCTCAAGTTCTGGGCTTTCATTAAGCCACTCTGGTACCCTCATATGCTGTGTGGCACACATTAAACATTCCCGGCCTCTGCACGATGAATAGCGGGGTCACATGACCAGGCCTTGCGTGGGCTCCCCATTGCTATTCTAACACTCATTATGCCACCTATCCGCACCTTCTCATTGATTCACACATCCTCACACTCATGTTTGCATCCCTGCATGATTATTCAATGACCCATTCACCGGTTTCATGCCAGGACATTGCAACTCAGGTATAATAGTATATGTCTGAATAGGCTGTTCAGTGGTGTCACTGAAACCAAGTGAAAAGACGAGCCGTGGCACTTTATTGGAGAATACTAAAGATTTATTTTGCAGAAACATACATATGTAAAGACACCCAACCTCCTCTCACAGCTCCCTTCTCCAAATGCCTTCCTTCATCTCTAAACATTCCCTTAAGGAATCTAATGATCACATTCCATGATAACATTCCACTGGCTTGTTTCTCCCCTCAAGTACATCACACAACACCAATGTTTGGCGCTAGATTTCTGAGCAGACATTTTCGGTGATATCAGGGCCTTGCAACCCACACATAGCAGTAAATGTCTGAACAGACTGCGTTGTGATTTCAGGGCCGCTGCAAACAATGTACAGCAGTATATTTCTGAACAGACTCATTCACTGATATCAAGCCTAGGAAACCATGTATGGCAGCAGATTTCTCAGCAGACTATTCAATGATATTAGGGTCTAGCAACTCATGCATAGCAGTAGATTTCTGAACAGACTGCTCATTGATGTCAGGGTATTGCAGCTCATGCAGAGGAGTATATTTCTGAACGGACTCATTCACTGATATCAGGCATAGGAAACCATGCATAGCAGCAGATTTCTCAGCAGGAGGTTCAGTGATATTAGGGCCTAGCAACTCATGCATAGCAGTAGATTTGAGAACAGACTGCTCATTGATGTCAGCGTATTGCAGCTTTTGTATAGCAGTATATTTCTGAACAGGCTCATTCACTCATATCCGGCCTAGGAAACCATGCATAGCAGCAGATTTCTCAGCAGACGGTCCAGTGATATTAGGAACTAGCAACCCCTGCATAGCAGTAGATGTCTGAACAGACTGTTCAGAGGTTTCAGGGCACTGCAAAGAATGTACAGCAGTATATTTCTGAACAGACTCATTCATTGATATCAAACGGCGGAAACCATAAATAGCAGCAGATTTCTCATCAGACTGCTCATTGATGTCAGCGCATTGCAGCTCATTTATAGCATTAGTTTTCTGAGCAGCCAGTTCGGAGATTTCAGGGTAGCGCAACCCAGGAATACGCTGCTCATTGATGTCAGGGTCTAGCAACCCATGCATAACAGAAGATTTCTGAACAGATAGTTCAGCAATGTTGAGGCGTTGCAATCCATGTACAGCAGTACATTCTGGGTAGACGGTTCAGTGACATCAGCATATTGAACCCCATGCATAGCAGTACATTGATGACAGGATTGTACAGCTTATGCATAGCTGTAGATTTCTGAGCAGTGCTGTCAGGTCCCAACTGAGGTTCAGCAGTAGATTTCTGAGGAGACTGTTTAGTGATGTCAGGGCACTGCAACTGAGATTCAGCAGTAGATTTCTGAGCAGACATTTTCAGTAATGTCAGGGCGATGCAACTGAGGCTCAGCAGTAGATTTCTGAGGACACTTTTTAGTGATGTCAGGGCACTGCAACTTAGGTTCAGCAGTAGATTTCTGAGTAGACATTTTCAGTAATGTCAGGGCACTGCAAATGAGGTTCAGCAGTAGATTCCTGCACAGATTGTGCAGTGATGTCAGGTCCTGCAACTGAGGTTCAGCAGTCGATTTCTGAGCAGACATGTTCAGTAATGTCAGGGCGATGCATCTGAGATTCAGCAGTAGATTTCTGAGGAGACTGTTTAGTGATGTCAGGGCACTGCAACTGAGGTTCAGCAGTAGATTTCCTAGCAGATATTTTGAGTAATGTCAGGGAACTGCAACTGAGTTTCAGCAGTAGATTTCTGTGCATACTGTTTAGTGTTGTCAGGGCACTGCAAATGAGGTTCAGCAGTAGATTTCTGTGCATACTGTTTAGTGTTGTCAGGGCACTGCAAATGAGGTTCAGCAGTAGATTTCTGTGCATACTGTTTAGTGTTGTCAGGTCCTGCAACTGAGGTTCAGCAGTCGATTTGTGAGCAGACATTTTCAGTAATGTCAGGGCGATGCATCTGAGGTTCAGCAGTAGATTTCTGAGGAGACTGTTTAGTGATGTCAGGGCACTGCAACTGAGGTTCAGCAGTAGATTTCCTAGCAGATATTTTGAGTAATGTCAGGGCACTGCAACTGAGGTTCAGCAGTAGATTTCTGTGCAGACTGTTTAGTGTTGTCAGGGCACTGCAAATGAGGTTCAGCAGTAGATTTCTGCGCAGATTGTGCATTGATGTCAGGTCCTGCAACTGAGGTTCAGCAGTCGATTTCTGAGCAGACATTTTCAGTAATGCCAGGGCGATGCAACTGAGGGTCAGCAGTAGATTTCTGAGCAGAATGTTTAGTGTTGTCAGAGCACTGCAACTGAGGTTCAGTAGTAGATTTCTGAGCAGACATTTTCAGTAATGTTAGGGCGATACAACTGAGGTTCAGCAGTAGATTTCTGAGCAGAGTGTCTAGTGTTGTCAGGGCACTGCAACTGAGGTTCAGTAGTAGATTTCTGAGCAGACATTTTCATTAATGTCAGGGCGGCGCAACAGAAGTTCAGCAGAAGATTTCTGAGCAGACTGTTTAGTGATGTCAGGGCACTGCAACTGAGGTTCAGCAGTAGATTTCTGAGCAGACATTTTCAGTAATGTCAGGGCGATGCAACTGAGGTTCAGCAGTAGATTTCTGAGCAGAGTGTCTAGGTTTGTCAGGGCACTGCAACTGAGGTTCAGCAGTAGATTTCTGAGGAGACTGTTTAGTGATGTCAGGGCACTGCAACTGAGATTCAGCAGTAGATTTCTGAGCAGACATTTTCAGTAATGTCAGGGCGATGCAACTGAGGCTCAGCAGTAGATTTCTGAGGACACTTTTTAGTGATGTCAGGGCACTGCAACTTAGGTTCAGCAGTAGATTTCTGAGTAGACATTTTCAGAAATGTCAGGGCACTGCAAATGAGGTTCAGCAGTAGATTCCCGCACAGATTGTGCAGTGATGTCAGGTCCTGCAACTGAGGTTCAGCAGTCGATTTCTGAGCAGACATGTTCAGTAATGTCAGGACGATGCATCTGAGATTCAGCAGTAGATTTCTGAGCAGACTCTTTAGTGATGTCAGGGCACTGCAACTGAGGTTCAGCAGTAGATTTCTGAGGAGACTGTTTAGTGATGTCAGGGCACTGCAACTGAGATTCAGCAGTAGATTTCTGAGCAGACATTTTCAGTAATGTCAGGGCGATGCAACTGAGGCTCAGCAGTAGATTTCTGAGGACACTTTTTAGTGATGTCAGGGCACTGCAACTTAGGTTCAGCAGTAGATTTCTGAGTAGACATTTTCAGAAATGTCAGGGCACTGCAAATGAGGTTCAGCAGTAGATTCCCGCACAGATTGTGCAGTGATGTCAGGTCCTGCAACTGAGGTTCAGCAGTCGATTTCTGAGCAGACATGTTCAGTAATGTCAGGACGATGCATCTGAGATTCAGCAGTAGATTTCTGAGCAGACTCTTTAGTGATGTCAGGGCACTGCAACTGAGGCTCAGCAGTAGATTTCCTAGCAGATATTTTGAGTAATGTCAGGGAACTGCAACTGAGTTTCAGCAGTAGATTTCTGTGCATACTGTTTAGTGTTGTCAGGGCACTGCAAATGAGGTTCAGCAGTAGATTTCTGTGCATACTGTTTAGTGTTGTCAGGTCCTGCAACTGAGGTTCAGCAGTCGATTTCTGAGCAGACATTTTCAGTAATGTCAGGGCGATGCATCTGAGGTTCAGCAGTAGATTTCTGAGGAGACTGTTTAGTGATGTCAGGGCACTGCAACTGAGGTTCAGCAGTAGATTTCCTAGCAGATATTTTGAGTAATGTCAGGGCACTGCATCTGAGGTTCAGCAGTAGATTTCTGTGCAGACTGTTTAGTGTTGTCAGGGCACTGCAAATGAGGTTCAGCAGTAGATTTCTGTGCAGATTGTGCATTGATGTCAGGTCCTGCAACTGAGGTTCAGCAGTCGATTTCTGAGCAGACATTTTCAGTAATGCCAGGGCGATGCAACTGAGGGTCAGCAGTAGATTTCTGAGCAGAATGTTTAGTGTTGTCAGAGCACTGCAACTGAGGTTCAGTAGTAGATTTCTGAGCAGACATTTTCAGTAATGTTAGGGCGATACAACTGAGGTTCAGCAGTAGATTTCTGAGCAGAGTGTCTAGTGTTGTCAGGGCACTGCAACTGAGGTTCAGTAGTAGATTTCTGAGCAGACATTTTCATTAATGTCAGGGCGGCGCAACAGAGGTTCAGCAGAAGATTTCTGAGCAGACTTTTTAGTGATGTCAGGGCACTGCAACTGAGGTTCAGCAGTAGATTTCTGAGAAGACATTTTCAGTAATGTCAGGGCGATGCAACTGAGGTTCAGCAGTAGATTTCTGAGCAGAGTGTCTAGGTTTGTCAGGGCACTGCAACTGAGGTTCAGCAGTAGATTTCTGAGCAGACATTTTCAGTACTGTCAAGGCACTGCAATTGAGGTTCAGCAGTAGATTCCTGAGCAGACTGAGCAGTGATGTCAGGCCCTGCAACTGAGGTTCAACAGGACATTTCAGAGCAGACATTTTCAGTAATGTCAGGGCGATGCAACATAGGTTCAGCAGTGGATTCCTGAGCAGACATGTTCAGTAATGCCAGGGCACTGCAGCTGAGGTTCAGCAGTAGATTTCTGAGCAGACATTTTCAGTAATGTCAGGGCGATGCAACATAGGTTCAGCAGTAGATGTCTGAGCAGACATGTTCAGTAATGCCAGGGCACTGCAGCTGAGGTTCAGCAGTCGATTTCTGAGCAGACATTTACAGTAATGTTAGGGCGATACAACTGAGGTTCAGCAGTAGATTTCTGAGCAGAGTGTCTAGTGTTGTCAGGGCACTACAACTGAGGTTCAGTAGTAGATTTCTGAGCAGACATTTTCATTAATGTCAGGGCGGTGCAACAGAGGTTCAGCAGAAGATTTCTGAGCAGACTTTTTAGTGATGTCAGGGCACTGCAACTGAGGTTCAGCAGTAGATTTCTGAGTAGACATTTTCAGTAATGTCAGGGCACTGCAAATGAGGTTCAGCAGTAGATTCCTGCACAGATTGTGCAGTGATGTCAGGTCCTGCAACTGAGGTTCAGCAGTCGATTTCTGAGCAGACATTTTCATTAATGTCAGGGCGGTGCAACAGAGGTTCAGCAGTAGATTTCTGAGGACACTTTTTAGTGATGTCAGGGCACTGCAACTTAGGTTCAGCAGTAGATTTCTGAGTAGACATTTTCAGTAATGTCAGGGCACTGCAAATGAGGTTCAGCAGTAGATTCCTGCACAGATTGTGCAGTGATGTCAGGTCCTGCAACTGAGGTTCAGCAGTCGATTTCTGAGCAGACATGTTCAGTAATGTCAGGGCGATGCATCTGAGATTCAGCAGTAGATTTCTGAGGAGACTGTTTAGTGATGTCAGGGCACTGCAACTGAGGTTCAGCAGTAGATTTCCTAGCAGATATTTTGAGTAATGTCAGGGAACTGCAACTGAGTTTCAGCAGTAGATTTCTGTGCATACTGTTTAGTGTTGTCAGGGCACTGCAAATGAGGTTCAGCAGTAGATTTCTGTGCATACTGTTTAGTGTTGTCAGGTCCTGCAACTGAGGTTCAGCAGTCGATTTGTGAGCAGACATTTTCAGTAATGTCAGGGCGATGCATCTGAGGTTCAGCAGTAGATTTCTGAGGAGACTGTTTAGTGATGTCAGGGCACTGCAACTGAGGTTCAGCAGTAGATTTCCTAGCAGATATTTTGAGTAATGTCAGGGCACTGCAACTGAGGTTCAGCAGTAGATTTCTGTGCAGACTTTTTAGTGTTGTCAGGGCACTGCAAATGAGGTTCAGCAGTAGATTTCTGCGCAGATTGTGCATTGATGTCAGGTCCTGCAACTGAGGTTCAGCAGTCGATTTCTGAGCAGACATTTTCAGTAATGCCAGGGCGATGCAACTGAGGGTCAGCAGTAGATTTCTGAGCAGAATGTTTAGTGTTGTCAGAGCACTGCAACTGAGGTTCAGTAGTAGATTTCTGAGCAGACATTTTCAGTAATGTTAGGGCGATACAACTGAGGTTCAGCAGTAGATTTCTGAGCAGAGTGTCTAGTGTTGTCAGGGCACTGCAACTGAGGTTCAGTAGTAGATTTCTGAGCAGACATTTTCATTAATGTCAGGGCGGCGCAACAGAAGTTCAGCAGAAGATTTCTGAGCAGACTGTTTAGTGATGTCAGGGCACTGCAACTGAGGTTCAGCAGTAGATTTCTGAGCAGACATTTTCAGTAATGTCAGGGCGATGCAACTGAGGTTCAGCAGTAGATTTCTGAGCAGAGTGTCTAGGTTTGTCAGGGCACTGCAACTGAGGTTCAGCAGTAGATTTCTGAGGAGACTGTTTAGTGATGTCAGGGCACTGCAACTGAGATTCAGCAGTAGATTTCTGAGCAGACATTTTCAGTAATGTCAGGGCGATGCAACTGAGGCTCAGCAGTAGATTTCTGAGGACACTTTTTAGTGATGTCAGGGCACTGCAACTTAGGTTCAGCAGTAGATTTCTGAGTAGACATTTTCAGAAATGTCAGGGCACTGCAAATGAGGTTCAGCAGTAGATTCCCGCACAGATTGTGCAGTGATGTCAGGTCCTGCAACTGAGGTTCAGCAGTCGATTTCTGAGCAGACATGTTCAGTAATGTCAGGACGATGCATCTGAGATTCAGCAGTAGATTTCTGAGCAGACTCTTTAGTGATGTCAGGGCACTGCAACTGAGGCTCAGCAGTAGATTTCCTAGCAGATATTTTGAGTAATGTCAGGGAACTGCAACTGAGTTTCAGCAGTAGATTTCTGTGCATACTGTTTAGTGTTGTCAGGGCACTGCAAATGAGGTTCAGCAGTAGATTTCTGTGCATACTGTTTAGTGTTGTCAGGTCCTGCAACTGAGGTTCAGCATTCGATTTCTGAGCAGACATTTTCAGTAATGTCAGGGCGATGCATCTGAGGTTCAGCAGTAGATTTCTGAGGAGACTGTTTAGTGATGTCAGGGCACTGCAACTGAGGTTCAGCAGTAGATTTCCTAGCAGATATTTTGAGTAATGTCAGGGCACTGCAACTGAGGTTCAGCAGTAGATTTCTGTGCAGACTGTTTAGTGTTGTCAGGGCACTGCAAATGAGGTTCAGCAGTAGATTTCTGCGCAGATTGTGCATTGATGTCAGGTCCTGCAACTGAGGTTCAGCAGTCGATTTCTGAGCAGACATTTTCAGTAATGCCAGGGCGATGCAACTGAGGGTCAGCAGTAGATTTCTGAGCAGAATGTTTAGTGTTGTCAGAGCACTGCAACTGAGGTTCAGTAGTAGATTTCTGAGCAGACATTTTCAGTAATGTTAGGGCGATACAACTGAGGTTCAGCAGTAGATTTCTGAGCAGAGTGTCTAGTGTTGTCAGGGCACTGCAACTGAGGTTCAGTAGTAGATTTCTGAGCAGACATTTTCATTAATGTCAGGGCGGCGCAACAGAAGTTCAGCAGAAGATTTCTGAGCAGACTGTTTAGTGATGTCAGGGCACTGCAACTGAGGTTCAGCAGTAGATTTCTGAGCAGACATTTTCAGTAATGTCAGGGCGATGCAACTGAGGTTCAGCAGTAGATTTCTGAGCAGAGTGTCTAGGTTTGTCAGGGCACTGCAACTGAGGTTCAGCAGTAGATTTCTGAGGAGACTGTTTAGTGATGTCAGGGCACTGCAACTGAGATTCAGCAGTAGATTTCTGAGCAGACATTTTCAGTAATGTCAGGGCGATGCAACTGAGGCTCAGCAGTAGATTTCTGAGGACACTTTTTAGTGATGTCAGGGCACTGCAACTTAGGTTCAGCAGTAGATTTCTGAGTAGACATTTTCAGAAATGTCAGGGCACTGCAAATGAGGTTCAGCAGTAGATTCCCGCACAGATTGTGCAGTGATGTCAGGTCCTGCAACTGAGGTTCAGCAGTCGATTTCTGAGCAGACATGTTCAGTAATGTCAGGACGATGCATCTGAGATTCAGCAGTAGATTTCTGAGCAGACTCTTTAGTGATGTCAGGGCACTGCAACTGAGGCTCAGCAGTAGATTTCCTAGCAGATATTTTGAGTAATGTCAGGGAACTGCAACTGAGTTTCAGCAGTAGATTTCTGTGCATACTGTTTAGTGTTGTCAGGGCACTGCAAATGAGGTTCAGCAGTAGATTTCTGTGCATACTGTTTAGTGTTGTCAGGTCCTGCAACTGAGGTTCAGCATTCGATTTCTGAGCAGACATTTTCAGTAATGTCAGGGCGATGCATCTGAGGTTCAGCAGTAGATTTCTGAGGAGACTGTTTAGTGATGTCAGGGCACTGCAACTGAGGTTCAGCAGTAGATTTCTGTGCAGACTGTTTAGTGTTGTCAGGGCACTGCAAATGAGGTTCAGCAGTAGATTTCTGTGCAGATTGTGCATTGATGTCAGGTCCTGCAACTGAGGTTCAGCAGTCGATTTCTGAGCAGACATTTTCAGTAATGCCAGGGCGATGCAACTGAGGGTCAGCAGTAGATTTCTGAGCAGAATGTTTAGTGTTGTCAGAGCACTGCAACTGAGGTTCAGTAGTAGATTTCTGAGCAGACATTTTCAGTAATGTTAGGGCGATACAACTGAGGTTCAGCAGAAGATTTCTGAGCAGACTTTTTAGTGATGTCAGGGCACTGCAACTGAGGTTCAGCAGTAGATTTCTGAGAAGACATTTTCAGTAATGTCAGGGCGATGCAACTGAGGTTCAGCAGTAGATTTCTGAGCAGAGTGTCTAGGTTTGTCAGGGCACTGCAACTGAGGTTCAGCAGTAGATTTCTGAGCAGACATTTTCAGTACTGTCAAGGCACTGCAATTGAGGTTCAGCAGTAGATTCCTGAGCAGACTGAGCAGTGATGTCAGGCCCTGCAACTGAGGTTCAACAGGACATTTCAGAGCAGACATTTTCAGTAATGTCAGGGCGATGCAACATAGGTTCAGCAGTGGATTCCTGAGCAGACATGTTCAGTAATGCCAGGGCACTGCAGCTGAGGTTCAGCAGTAGATTTCTGAGCAGACATTTTCAGTAATGTCAGGGCGATGCAACATAGGTTCAGCAGTAGATGTCTGAGCAGACATGTTCAGTAATGCCAGGGCACTGCAGCTGAGGTTCAGCAGTCGATTTCTGAGCAGACATTTACAGTAATGTTAGGGCGATACAACTGAGGTTCAGCAGTAGATTTCTGAGCAGAGTGTCTAGTGTTGTCAGGGCACTGCAACTGAGGTTCAGTAGTAGATTTCTGAGCAGACATTTTCATTAATGTCAGGGCGGTGCAACAGAGGTTCAGCAGAAGATTTCTGAGCAGACTTTTTAGTGATGTCAGGGCACTGCAACTGAGGTTCAGCAGTAAATTTCTGAGCAGACATTTACAGTAATGTCAGGGCGATGCAACTGAGGTTCAGCAGTGGATTTCTGAGCAGAGTGTCTAGTGTTGTCAGGGCACTGCAACTGAGGTTCAGCAGTAGATTTCTGAGCAGACTTTTTAGTGATGTCAGGGCACTGCAACTGAGGTTCAGCAGTAGAATTCTGAGCAGACGTTTTAGTGATGTCAGGGCACTGCAACTGAGGTTCAGCAGTAGATTTTTGAGCAGACTGTACAGTGAGTGATGTCAGGCCCTGCAACTAAGGTTCAGCAGTAGAGCTCTGAACACACTGTGCAGTGATGTCAGGTCCTGCAACTGACGTTCAGCAGTAGATTCCTGAACACACTGTGCAGTGATGTCAGACCCTGCAACTAAGGTTCAACAGTAGATTTCTGAGCAGACATTTTCAGTAATGTCAAGGCACTGCAACTGAGGTTCAGCAGTAGAGTTCTGAGCAGACTGAGCAGTGATGTCAGGCCCTGCAACTGAGGTTCAACAGGACATTTCAGAGCAGACATTTTCAGTAATGTCAAGGCGATGCAACATAGGTTCAGCAGTAGATTTCTGAGTAGACATGTTCAGTAATGCCAGGGCACTGCAGCTGAGGTTCAGCAGTAGATTTCTGAGCAGACATTTTCAGTAATGTCAGGGCGATGCAACATTGGTTCAGCAGTAGATTTCTGTGCAGATTGTGCATTGATGTCAGGTCCTGCAACTGAGGTTCAGCAGTCGATTTCTGAGCAGACATTTTCAGTAATGTCAGGGCGATGCAACTGAGGTTCAGCAGTAGATTTCTGAGCAGACTGTCTAGTGTTGTCAGGGCACTGCAACTGAGGTTCAGTAGTAGATTTCTGAGCAGACATTTTCATTAATGTCAGGGCGGTGCAACAGAGGTTCAGCAATAGATTTCTGCGCAGATTGTGCATTGATGTCAGGTCCTGCAACTGAGGTTCAGCAGTCGATTTCTGAGCAGACATTTTCAGTAATGTCAGGGTGATGCAAATGAGGTTCAGCAGTAGATTTCTGAGCAGACTGTCTAGTGTTGTCAGGGCGGTGCAACAGAGGTTCAGCAGTAGATTTCTGAGCAGACTTTTTAGTGATGTCAGGGCACTGCAACTGAGGTTCAGCAGTAGATTTCTGAGCAGACATTTTCAGTAATGTCAGGGCGATGCAACTGAGGTTCAGCAGTAGATTTCTGAGCAGACTTTTTAGTGTTGTCAGGGCACTGCAACTGAGGTTCAGCAGTAGATTTTTGAGCAGACTTTTTAGTGATGTCAGGGCACTGCAACTGAGGTTCAGCAGTAGATTTTTGAGCAGACGTTTCAGTGATGTCAGGGCACTGCAACTGAGGTTCAGCAGTAGATTTATGAGCAGATTGTACAGTGAGTGATGTCAGGCCCTGCAACTAAGGTTCAGCAGTAGAGATCTGAACACACTGTGCAGTGATGTCAGACCCTGCAACTTAGGTTCAACAGTAGATTTCTGAGCAGACATTTTCAGTAATGTCAAGGCACTGCAAATGAGGTTCAGAAGTAGAATTCTGAGCAGACTGAGCAGTGATGTCAGGCCATGCAACTGAGGTTCAGCAGGAGATTTAAGAGCAGACATTTTCAGTAATGTCAGGGCGGTGCAACAGAGGTTCAGCAGTAGATTTCTGCGCAGATTGTGCATTGATGTCAGGTCCTGCAACTGAGGTTCAGCAGTCGATTTCTGAGCAGACATTTTCAGTAATGTCAGGGCGTTGCAACTGAGGTTCAGCAGTAGATTCCTGAGCAGACTGTCTAGTGTTGTCAGGGCACTGCAACTAAGGTTCAGCAGTAGATTTCTGAGCAGACATTTTCACATTTTCATTAATGTCAGGGCGGTGCAACAGAGGTTCAGCAGTAGATTTCTGCGCAGATTGTGCATTGATGTCAGTTCCTGCAACTGAGGTTCAGCAGTCGATTTCTGAGCAGACATTTTCAGTAATGTCAGGGCGATGCAACTGAGGTTCAGCAGTAGATTTCTGAGCAGACTGTCTAGTGTTGTCAGGACACTGCAACTGAGGTTCAGCAGTAGATTTCTGAGCAGCCAATTTCATTAATGTTAAGGCGGTGCAACAGAGGTTCAGCAGTAGATTTATGAGCAGACTTTTTAGTGATGTCAGGGCACTGCAATTGAGGTTCAGCAGTAGATTTCTGAGCAGACATTTTCAGTAATGTCAGGGCGATGCAACTGATGTTCAGCAGTAGATATCTGAGCAGAGTGTCTAGTGTTGTCAGGGCACTGCAACTGAGGTTCAGCAGTAGATTTCTGAGCAGACGTTTTAGTGATGTCAGGGCACTGCAACTGAGGTTCAGCAGTAGATTTGTGAGCAGACTGTACAGTGAGTGATGTCAGGCCCTGCAACTAAGGTTCAGCAGTAGAGATCTGAGCACACTGTGCAGTGATGTCAGGCCCTGTAACTGACGTTCAGCAGTAGATTCCTGAACACACTGTGCAGTGATGTCAGACCCTGCAACTGAGGTTCAACAGTAGATTTCTGAGCAGACATTTTCAGTAATGTCAAGGCACTGCAACTGAGGTTCAGCATTAGATTTCTGAGCAGACTGATCAGTGATGTCAGGCCCTGCAACTGAGGTTCAGCAGGAGATTTAAGAGCAGACATTTTCAGTAATGTCAGGCGATGCAACATAGGTTCAGCAGTAGATTTCTGAGCAGACATGTTCAGTAATGCCAGGGCACTGCAACTGAGGTTCAGCAGTAGATTTCTGAGCAGACATTTTCAATAAGGTCAGGGCGTGTATACCCGAACATTTCTTAACAGGCTATTCAGTGATACCAGGGGGGCAGCAACACATTTATACCAGTCGATTCCCGATCAGATAATCCAGTGACTTCAAATAAGTGCAACTGACACCATAATGGTTTATTTGCGAAGAGACCAAGTTGTGTTAGTGGAGGACAAATAATTTATACCAGTGGGTTCCTAAAGAGACCATGTGGTCATAAAGGGGGTGGGGGGCAGTGGAGATTATTATTAGCAATAGCTTTCCAAACAGGTTGTTTACAGTTTTCAACATTAAGAGAAGTAGACTCCTAAACTGCTCATCCAGTGCTGCAGGTGTAGTGACTCTCACTTGTAGCATTAGATTCTGGACAGTGCAGGTGGTGTGTAGCGGAAGGCTTCTGCACAGGATTTTCATTAGCACCCTTGGTAGGGTTGCCTGCCAATCAGGAGGCAGGGAACACAGGCTGCCAATGCTAGTGTTAGCTCACGTTCTAAGCTGCCTGATGGCCAGTTCACCCACCAACACTGTTTTCTTTTTTCTCCCTCCCCAATCCCATGTACCAGATTGCTGCGGCGGCGGATCCTGCCGCTGCATCTCTGGTCCCGCTCCTTTTGGCTGCCATGGAAATGCCATGGAAATGGAAGAGGGGCTCGTATGGAGCCTCCCCTTCCTATTCCTTGGCGGCTATGTTGATATATTTTCTCTCCATCAACAGGACACCGCATGTTTTCCCGTTCATGGACGAAAATACTTTCCCTTTTGTTAAAAAAAAACATAAGCACCTGTGTACAGAACTACACTGGTGTTAATGGAGATATGCCCCTCGCTGGCAGCCCGATCCTGTAGGGAATGTCCTGCCACCCTCGTTAAGTGACCCTTGCTGCGCTCGGGCCGTTAATTTGGACAGCGTGCTGTTACCTACAGGGTCGCCCCACCACCTAGTGGCAAGAGATTCCTGAATAAACCCTCCAATGTTGTCATTGCAGTGCAACTGATTTATAGAAGTACCTTCCCTACGAGCACTGCAGTAATGTCAGGGCATTGTCAAGGCCCTGGTAAAGTCAGGACAGTTCAGGGCAGCTCAACTGATGTATGTAGGTTAGGGTTCTAAAAAGAGTGTAGAGTGATTTTAAATAAAATCAATAATAGTCACAGTAGAATCCTAAACAGACCCATTTTGTTGTTCGGGTAATGGAACCGATTTATACCGGCTGATCCCCAACACAGCTATGCATTGCAATGAATTTAAAGCAATAAATTGCTGAACAGTTATTATTATTAAGAGATTTGATGAGCACAGACCTAGCTTTGGGAACTCTTTACAAGCCATTGGGGAAGGACACTGTGAGGGAATCAGAGATTCAAGGGAGCAGTGAGCTAACAACGGGGGAGGGGAAGGGTGGGCAATGTGGCAACCAGGGCAGGAAAAAGGGGCAATCAGGTCACCCAGTATCAGGTCAGGTGGGGAGTGGAAGGTGTGTGCGCCCACGTGTTTGGGATGAGCCATAACTTGCAGAGGAGGGTCTAGAACTCCTTCCTGAAATGTAGAAGCGAGGGAAAGAGCCTGGTATTGATGGGAGTTGGGGGGGGGGGTTGCAGAGTCTGGGGGCATAAAAAGACAAGGCCTGTCTTCTTGTCCTTTCCTTCCTGCAACGTCAGAGTTAAAGTATGCAAATGTGCTGGCTACTGGTAGATCGTATGAAAACAAATAGATGTACCCTTGCTATAGAACAATGCTCAAAGGCAATTGTTTAATTGGACCGGTTAAGGTATTTAGGCTGGTCCACAAGTTTGGTAGAGAAGGTTGGTCTGCTAAGTGGTAGATCCAAACGAGGAGTCAAGAAAATGTACAAAACGCTCACTGTGTTAAAAAAAATACAGAAATTCAAAAGCAAAAATGTATGTGCTCTTACAGGCTAATATATAGTGCATGGATTATAAAACAATGCTGTGAGATACAACATACATGTGCAAAAACAATAATAATTCATAATGACATCAAATAACAAAAGAAAAGTGTAATATATACAAGATGAGCATAAAATCCTGTATGGTTAGTATACAGATGGATTTCAATAGTTTCATTCTTATATGACAGTATACATGTTAATGTAGATCAGTAGGTGTTTTTGTGAATACATCCAAATTGAAAAAATAAAATAGAAACAGGAGGGGTTAAAGAGCTACCCAAATTTCAAAAGAATGTCCTCATTCATAGGAGACTTCCTGTTTATAATTTGTATTCCTTCTAATTGTGACAAATAGATGTTCCAGGATCATAGGGAAAACAAGATATCTTTTAGGCCATCGTGGCAGAGACTGAAGGTACAGAATCTGGTACAACTGGGAACCTTACAACACAGGTCTTCCCAGCTTGTATCACATTTCGGCAGAAATGCATAAAATTGCGTCCGCCTTCATCAGGTCTCCGTGGGGGCGACCCTGCCGGTGCTTTATATCCCAAGTTCTCGTTTCTGATTCACTAGGAGGCCAGGGGCTGAGCAGGGGACCTCCTCCGGCTTGGTCCTGCTGGGAGCTGCGGACCCTTACTAAGGAGGGTGAACTTTACATCATGGTGCTGTTGATCAGGCAATGAATGATTCGTAGCATGAAATAGTTGGTGAAGCGTGCAGTGATAATTCTTCCGATCGACCAACTGGGAGCTTAAATTGGTTACTGGGTAAGTCAGGATAACTGTACTGGAGGCTCTGCCCAGATGCAACACCAGAACAGGGAAAAGCGCGCTGGACGGCTTGTGTGGACAGCTGCTGAAGGTTCTCAGAGTGATCGTAGACTACCTATGATGGTGAGCATCTCAGTGAGGTAGCTTGAGGACGTGAACGCAATAGTCTTGTAGATGATGCAGCAGGCAGTGAAGATGATACATGCTTGCAGCTTAAGCCAGTGCAGGTTGAGGAGTGTAGTTGTGATGTGGTCACATTTTCAGAGTCCTTCATTGAGTCGTGCTGCCGCATTTCTGTACACAAGAAACACTTGTGTACAGGCGTGTTATAAATGTCACATCATATCATATCATCCTCTCGGGAGGATAGCTCAGAGGCCATGTGCTCACCTTGGAAGCAAGACGACACAGAGCACCCCAGGTTCAATCCCCGGGTCCGCGCTTAGAAACCTCTGGGTATTAAGCACGTTATAAATGCCACATCATATCATATCATATAATGTAGGATATATCTGAGGGGTGCCATGGTAGTCACTGGAAGGCCCTCAGAAGGGCATTGCCAACAACCAGGTAGGAGAGGGCCTATGCTTGGAAAGCAGATCTGAAGCTGGTTTCTGACCAGCGTGGAGAAGAGAACATGTCACCATCCAAATTATCAATGATGATCCCGGCCAAAGGGGACCAATGATTACTTGCCCCTCCTCAACATCTCTGATGCCTACAATATCATTGATCGTGAAGTCCTCCTTAACACCTCGGCATGCGCATGGGCTTCGACAGAACAGTCCTACATACCTCTCCAACAGGGTTCAATCTGCCCTTCTGCACCCAAAGAGATGCTAGCACTGCCTAGAAACCCGTGGAGTACCACAAGGCAGCATCCTGTGCCCTGCTGTCTTCAATCTCTACCGGGACCATCCTGGGGGCTTCTTGCCAACAATGACATCAAGAGACACCAATACGCAGACGACACACAGCTTTTTCCTAAGATCAATTGCTTTGACAACATTTAATAACTGAAGCACTGTCTGTCCCTCATCCAAGCCTGGATGACAACTGCCTATCTGAACCTCACCCCTACTCATTCTCCTAGGAAACCCCACCAGGCCTGCCTGGAATTGGCTGACTGATGTGAAGCTCGATGGAGTTATCTGAAAGGGTTTTCAGAGTAAACAAATCTTTTGTCTCAGAGAATTTGAATGTGGAGAACACAGATTCGTAAGTTCAGAGCTTTCTGTCAATTCAAAATAGAACGCCTAGTCCGAGGGCACCATTTTGGCAGTGGTGATAATTGCAATGCAGTTGCACATGAAGTTCCCACCGTGCCTGCACTGGCGAGTTAGTGGTCAGGGTAATGGGGCAGTGGAGCTGACATGCTCTGTGAACAATGTAGAAAATGGTAATGTTAGTGGTATGTCACTGTTGGCAAACAAAACACCCCACACAGAACCCACAGTTACTACCTCTGCCATGATGTCCAACACACCTCGCTATGGTCTCCAGCGGCAGAATGTTGACAGCACAATATACTTACCTTTAAAAACCTGCATGCAGCAGTTGACATCCTTCAGGCGATTTACAGGAACAGGCGGGTGTAATGTGTTTGCAGCATGCACTGTTTACTGGTCAAATGTTGAGTTTCTCCCCATTATGTCCCAAACTACCTAGATGTGTGTTGCATGCACACACTTGCTGATGTTAGTTTATAATTCTTCCCACCCCAGTCATGTGTCTTACAATGTATAAGAATGATTGATTCTCCATTGATCAACACCACCTCTGAAAAATACAGACAACAATCCCCATTCCTAACACCAAACCAAGTCTGAGGCATCATCTCCACACCTAATTGGCTGTAGGCAGGAGGAAGCGGTTAACCCTGCATGTACCATTCTGTCTTTGGCGCTCATGCAACTGGTTGGCTTGTCTCTGACGCAGGTCTTGCCACATGGAGGAGCCACAGATGGAAGGTTTCAGCAAGACATATCCCTCTTACCCCTTGCCTTGTGGGCATCATTTGATTGAGGCGTGATTGATCGAGACAGTGGCTTCAGCGAGGCTGGGTGAGAGATTCTGGGCAGGCACTTGGTCCAATTGAGCTTTGTGGCGTCTCCAGTCAGCTGGCATGCCAAGTGTCCAGGGTGATGGTGAACGTGGACGGATGAGCAGGGGAAAACTAAGGAGAAGGGTGGTAGAGTGGAAAAAGCAGAAACGTTAAGCGGATTGAAGGACCAACATTACATTGGGGAATTAAAACAAAATGAGCTGTGCTGGAGGTTCTGCTTGTTCTACCTTTTGGGCAGTTTGCCATTGGTTGTTGCTCGTTGCCTTCTCAAAACTGACAAAACTGTCCTAATGCTTACATACCTCACCTCAACCCCTACCTCTGTTCGAATAATATCTAGCCAACCCCTCTTGAAAATACCCCCTCCACATGAGTGGTGATTTGCAAATCACCATTGATCACTATTAATTTATTCTGTCATGTCTAGAATCATCAGTGAGAAGTAGCTTGAGTGTCTAGCCCAGCAGGCACGGGACCCATTTCTGAGCATATCTGTCCCACTCGGGGTGACCATTGCAAAACAAAAGAGGTGTTGGCTGTAAGGTTTAGAAATAATCCTAACCTCTGGCATTGCTCTGGCAACCCTCCAGCCCACTGTTCTTCAGCCTGGCAAGCCATTACAGAAAGGGGATAGACCATATGCAAATCAGGCTTGGTCTCACCCCAAAAGGAGCAGGCCAGCCTGAACTGCTTGGTCACATTGCTTCTGCACGAGACCACAAGCAAACACAGACATCTTTCACACTCATTGGGCATCACCAATGAGGTGTAGCTTTGGTCTCTAGGCCCAGCAGACACAGGTCCCTTGTCTGGGAAACCTGCCCCTCTCGCAATGACTAAAGCAAAATAAAGGAGGTGATGGCAGGAAAGTTTAGAATTCGTCATAACCTCTGGCATTGCTCTGGGCAACCCTCCCAACCATTGTTCTTTTCTTGGCAAACCAATAGAGAAAGGGGGTAAATCCATATGGACATCAGGTATGGTGACACCCTAAAAGGGGCAGGCCAGGCAAAGCTGCTTGGTCACATCCTTTCTGCATCCTTGTCTCGGGAGGATAGCTTAGGGGCAACGTGTTCACCTTGGAAGCAAGACGACACAGAGCAACACAGGTTTGATCCCCGGGTCCGCACTTAGAAACCTCTGGGTATTATGCGTCTTATAAATAACCTATCATATCATATCATATAACATCATCAGACAACAAGCAACCCAGACATGTTTCAGCCTCATTGGGCTTCTTATGTGAGGTGCAGATTGGGTCTCTAAGCCCAGCAGACTTCAGACCCATGTCTGGCCATACGCATTCCACTTAGGGTGACTATGCAAAACAAAAGAAGGGATAGCTGGACGAATTAGAATGAATCTTAACCTCTGAAATACTCCTGGCAACACTCCGGATCATTGCTCTTCAGCCTACCAAGCCATTACAGAAAGGGGAAAGACCAAAGAAAGATAACAGACTTATTGCATACTGTATGGTTCTATGTGATTTCTTCACTTTTTGTAGGTCGCCTAACAAAAAGACTACCTGCCCCCCTCTGTCGGGATTATTTAAAAATCAGGGTATGTCACCATACCCCAAACTCCCCTTCCCCACTCTCCCTCCCAAGGCCCCCTCCCCAAAACTCTCCCCACCTAAGGCTGCCCCAATTCTAAAACATACACAAACACCCAACAAACACACAAGCACACACACACACACACACACACATCCAAACATACACTTACTTCTTCTCCCTTGACAACGCTTCCGGGTCCTGTCGTGCCTGTCAGCCCCTGCGCACACGCATGTGCGTCACAGAGGTTAACAGTTCGATTTATGTTATGTTATGTTATGTTATTTTGCATTTATATAGTGCCTTATATTCCATTGGTATGGTCTGAAGGCGCTGGTAGGTTGAACCCCCTTGGGAACCGAAGTTCATATCAGTAGAGAGAGTAGAGAGTCAAAAGGTGCGTGTGAGCACCGGGTATGTGTACAGCTCGTGCGGTATCAGTGTAATAGCTGCATTCTAGCAGTAGGTGTGGTGGTTGAGAGGTCAGGAGTATGTGTTCGTCCTGGCAGGATTTATCCAGAAAGGATGTGGCTGCGTTAGGCCTGAGGAGAACGCCTCGCTGGGGGGTGTGTAACCAGCAGTGATTACTTTAGAGTGATGTGGAGTGAGCGGCGAATGTTGCTATGAGAACAGTTATACCGAATGGTGTCATAGTATCTCTGTGTTCTAGTTGAGTGGTGATGTAAGGAGAGAGTAAGCGTGTTGGTGAGATATGATGGGATTACATGCCCTTTCAGACATTTCTAAATTCACAGAGAGGCTATTCGCAGGGAGGCTATCGGACACAATTCTAAATTCACAGAGGCTATTGGGCCAGCTTCTAAATTCAGCTTTTCACAGAGAGGCTATTGGGCACACTTCTAAATTCAACTTTTCACAGAGAGGCTATTGGACACACTTCTAAATTCAACTTTTCACAGAGAGGCTATTGGGCACACTTCAAATCCAAGTTCTAAATGCATTTCTAAATTCAGCTTTCACAGAGGCTATTGGGTATAACTTTTAAGTTCAACTTTTCACGGAGAGGCTATTGGGCACACTTCTAAATTCAGCTTTTCACAGAGAGGCTATTGGGCACACTTCTAAATTCAGCTTTTCACAGGGAGGCTATTGGGCACACTTCTAAATTCAACTTTTCACAGAGAGGCTATTGGGCACACTTCAAATCCAAGTTCTAAATGCATTTCTAAATTCAGCTTTCACAGAGGCTATTGGGTATAACTTCAACTTTTCACAGAGAGGCTATTGGGCACACTTCTAAATTCAGCTTTTCACAGAGAGGCTATTGGGCACACTTGTAAATACAACTATCACAGGAGGCTATTGGAGATTCCATCTAGGTGTGGCATATGCTAACAATCACATTTCTGCCTAGATTTGGGCAGGCTAGTCTGTGTGGTTTCTCGGGCTATGGTACTGGTTAACATTAGACTGGAGGCCATTGAAAGGTACGTTAGAGTGGCAGGAGCTTTCTGGGGTGGAGTTATTGCTCTACCCCCTACTCATGCCACTACTTGTGCGGTCATGTAGCAGTCTTTCTAAATCGTTTTTTTTAGGTTGTTTTTTTAAAAACAACATCTTCACTTAAGACCTACTGTATACTTGCCTGTACAGCACTATTCCTGGCTACACCTTTTACATTAAGCAGTTCACAGAGATTCCAGAGTCGAATCTGCAATGTATATGAAGGGAGTAAAAGCAGGCGGAGATGTCTAGAGATGAACGTGGCAGAGACAGTGAGGATGGAAGGCGGATGAGTAGCTCTGCAAGTCCTAATTCCCTGATGCTTAATGCACTACATTTATCTATTGCTCAGTCAAGAGGAAACCATTCCACTGGTCAGCAGGCACAAAGAACCAATACTATTCACCGGAATGACTTCCCAAATAGTAAAACAGATCAAATGTTTACCAGCAGCAGCAATCTCACAGACATGACCATGTTACTACCTAGTCCACCATCTCTTTCTATAAACACAACCATGATTGCACCTGTGGATGGCTCTGATCCTGACAATGACTCAGCCTAGCGCAATCTAGTTAGAAGGTGCTTAAGACCCATCTCTGGACTAAACCAGTGAGAAGGAAGTAACAAAAGGTGCCAAATAGAGCAGGGGAAAGTATAGTGAGCGAGAAACTAAGTCATCTGGACAGGAATGCAGACTGTGAGTAGATTTCAGAGAAGATTAAAAAAAGTTGATATTTTAACGCCTTTAACGCCTTTATCGACTGGTTGCTCTAGGAGAAAGAGGACCTTGTTAACGGGTGGGCCAATCAAGGCTCAAACGTGTCTTGAAACGCTTGTGTATAGGCGCGTTATGAATGCCATATCATATCATATCAGTGGAGAATTGCAACAAACAGACCCAGACTGCTCCAAATGGTTGAAAATCACAGTCATCTGTCTCAGAACTGGGGAAGAGTACCATGGAAACTGCATCACTTCAAACCATAGAGATGGGCATTAGGACAGCCACCACAAGTCCTTATGTAGCCAGGGACATCATTTTGGGGTTGGCATGGGTCGCAGGTCTCCATTGCTACCCTTATGGTCTCCCTTGCTACCCCTGAACCCCCCCCCCCCCCTTTAATTTTAAATTGAATCTCCTGGGCTGTGACCAGTGCAATGTGGCTCTTTATTTCTGGAGTGGCTGGCTTTCTTGTTCCGGCCTCTTATTTTAAATAAAACAGGGGGTTCCACAAGTGCAACACTTTGAGCAGTGACCCTAAATAAGAAAGAATCGGAATAACAAATAATTTGTCTTTCTTGAATTCTACACAATAATTGCGAGACTCGTAAAAGGTTTATTTCAAGACACTTCAGGGGGTGAGTCACTGATTTAGTCTGTTCCTAAACACCTCAAATTCACAATTCAGGCAAACAGGTCCAAAAAGTATTTAGAGTAGAATAAGTACCAATTTTGGACTATGTATTTTGCTTTTCACGAGTTGCAGCTATAGCATGTTTTTTTCTGCCGTTGTCTCTTTACAATCATCACAAGACATTCCATCTCAGTGTCCTCGGTCACTTGACAAACTCCTTGTGCCTAAAAGCTTGGGTACAGTGTAGAAATGTTTCACCATAGCACATAAAGTGGCCCCTGATTTCATTGTGTCACAATTAATGCTTTGTTGCAATGTGTCCATCTTGCCTTATCTCCATGGCATGCTGTTCAGGATGTGTGTTTGCATGTATAAGCTAACAAGTACCCAGAGTACAGGATGCCGTGGGAGTGCGCTGCTTTCCCTGGACTACTCTAAATCCTTTATTACACAGTTATGAACCCTCCAAATGGTATGAATTTTGCCAACCTCTGAAGCATGAAAAGTAGATCCACGCAGGCTTGCCATGCGGCCAACTTTGCACCAGACCAGCAGATGAACTAGCCTGGCTTTAAATCTCAGTTGCCAGTTTAATGGTAGCCACTACTGGTTGTAATTTGCGTTCTTGCTTTGAAAACATTCAGACCTGTAATTGCTCATTTTACTATAGCTGGTAAGATATTTATAGCTGGTAAGATAGCTCAGTGGGTATAAAATGTATATCACATTACAGTGGTATCGTAACCATAGTTTTCATAGTGTACTTAGGGACAATTCTATGTGATGCCATTTGCTATTTTGTCAAGAGGTGAAAGGTCGTGTTCGATCGACTTCCCCTGATGTCACTTTGGGGTGGGGGGTCAAATGACATCACTTCCTGTGATGACATCAGGGGTACAGGGACGTGTGATGTCACTTCCGCTGCCCCTGTCATTTTGGTGAAATGACGTCCCTGTATGTAGCACCCTGTAATGGAAAGAGTGGAAGCTATAAAGAAAGGGACTATATAGATCCCACCAGAGAATATTCTGACACAGAAATCCCACATGGCCCAGGTAGAGCTTTCGAAATTAAATCATCTGATTGATGATAAAAGAAATCTCACCATCACAAACACAGAGGAACCTGTTCAAGAGAACCAAAAGATGCTTTGTTTCCAAAAGATGCTCTGTTTCCAAGAGATGCTTTGCAAAACAAAGCTTATGCTTAGGTACAGAAGAAAGAGGGCCCTGGACTGATTAGACCCCAGACCTAAAACTGATTGCCTGACCAGGAAATACTTAATCATTAAACTCATGTGACTTAGAGGGCCATAAATAATGTCCTGAAGGGCCATATTCGGCCCACGGGCCGCATGTTGTGCACCACTGGTCTACCGTATCATATTGCTTCCATCCCTCCAAGGGGGCGGTGCCACAACTCAAGAGTATCTCAACACGCCGCTACAGCAAGTTAGAGGCAAGGGTCTGCCACCTTTGGCTCTCCAGATGTTTTGGACTGCAACTCCCATCAGCCCGAGTCAGCATGGTCAACGGTGAGGGATCATGCGATTAGTAGTTCCTAACATTTGGTGAATCGCAGGTTACAGACCCCTGACAGCTAGAGACAAAATAGAAGCGGTTTAATGCATTGAAACCTTTCTCTTATACCATCACTAGCGGCACTTTAAAAAGGTCTTCGAGGGTTACATCTTGTATTTCCGGTGACGTAGGGTTGAGAGAAAAATGCTTGCACAAATGAGTAATTCCTAAGGATGTCGCATTCCATACATGTTGGCGGTTGTGTGTATCCATGAAGAGGAGAACAAAGAGGAAAGAAGAAACAAAAGAAAATGAAAAGAAAAGGGGGGCTGAGAATCGCATATATTTTAACACTTAAGCTGTTTTGATCATGATACGTTCAGCCCATGCCTCCCACAAAGGTTGACAAAGAAATGCACATGTTCAAGGAAATAATTCAAGGTGAGTACAAGTAACGCAGGACACCTGCTACTAGCCAATGGCAGCAATTGGACAACATGCTAAATTGGCACCAGTTATGCTCAGTGATAAACACAGCCCGGCCAATCTGGATGCAAAGATTGTGGGCAGCAGTCTCCATTTGATATCTGGAATGTCTGGACCTTCTTAGATTTGCCCCTGCTGAATAGTCACTTCATGGGGCTTTGCACCCATGAAAGCGGGGCAACGGCATAGCTCCTGACACCCACCTGAGCGTTGGGCCATCATATTTTAATCACCCTTTGACCCTTCTGGTTATGCTTCCGAGCACCATCATTGCCTCTCTAATTTCACTGCCTCTTTCTCGTATGCCCCTGCTTACCTTATGCTCAAGCCCACGTAATAGGTGTCATTGACCCCCGCTGAGGGCAATGACGCTCGGTTGCAATATTGCAAGAAATGTTAACGTATCTAAAAGCCATCCTTTCTTTTGTGGATGGTTGACCAGCCATTAGATCCGGGATTCTGTTGCTCCACAGTGTAAAGGAGTCCTGTACCAAGCCCAAGAAATTGACATTGAGGTGCAGCTGGTGGGGTTGGATGGACAAGCACAAGAAATTGAGATTACGGTTCAGCTGGTGGGGTTGGATGGACAAGCCCAAGAAATTAAGATTACGGTTCAGCTGGTGGGGTTGGATGGACAAGCCCAAGAAATTGACATTGAGGTTCAGCTCGTGGGGTTGGATTGTGAAGCCCAAGACATTAACATTGAGGTGCAGCTGGTGGGGTTGGATGGTGAAGCCCAAGAAATTGACATTGAGGTTCAGCTGGTGGGGTTGTATGGACAAATCATCTGTGCATTAATAGAGTAGGGGTTTTGCTGAACATGTGCTTCCTGGCTTTTGGTGGAGCCAGATGAACATGGGTCCAGTCTATTGCTCGCACCACATTGGGAAGTCACGCATGCCTGTGGAATTCTTCCTTGGTCTTAATCAGATTTAGCAGTATTTTGAGGATGAAATGCAGTCCACAAATTCTGGTGTTATACGTTGATAAACACATTCCAAATTCTACAGAAAAATTGTTGGGAAATTTTAGGAGAAAAAGCTACTGTTCCTTGGCAAGATTCGGTTGAAGAAAATTAAAACATTGCTACCTTGACCTGGGAACTGGTGCTTCTCACGCCTCTCACATATTCCTTCACATTGTCAACCATGTTGGCTATCGCCTGGTGATGAAACAGAATAGTTTCATCACCTGCAGATCTGATAAATCAGTCTAACGCACTCTACATAGCTAGATGCAACATGCATTTTTCTACAGGTGGCGTTGAGCATTATGTGGAACTCTGGCAACATTGAGAGTTGGGGGGTTACACTGGCTGTAGTGCTCCCAATGTCTCCGTGGACAGGACATACTGGTTTGTTGGTCAGCATCGAGAACAGCCTCCACTATGGCAAACCTGCAATCTCATTCTAAGAGCTACCTGTTTACTGGAGAGAAAGAGAACAGCAATGACAACAAGGGTTCTAGGTTCTTAGAACACCTGTTTTTTTTCCCTGAGGTTTTTGACAAACATTTTGGGCCAACAAAAAAACTCATCAACCTTTCTGTTTTTATTTGGGGGTTTCCCCTAACCCCTTCACTATCTAGTTCCTATTCCCAACACCCCCTACCCATCATATTCCCTTACCCCCCATATTTTTCGATGAGTATTTTCAGCCGAACATTTTCCCCAAAAAAGCTCTGCAAGAAAAAAAAAAAGCCTGGCGATGTGACTACGTTGTACCACAACAAGCAGACACCCCTGCTTCCAGCTGATAGGGTCTATCCATGCCCAGTGTCATCTCATGCCAAAATAGTGTCAGCACGTGGCAGGTAGGGCACTGTATGTCACCCCCATGCTAGGCACAGCCCCTTGCCCTAAGTAGTGCCAGCTAATGGCTGGTAGGGGCAACTCATATCCACCCCAAAGTCAAAGGCAGTCCCCACGCCCTGCACAGTGCCACACAGTGGCAGTTATGGCCACCATTGGTGCACCCTTACCTAATCGCCATGTAGTGCCAGTTAGTGGCAGGTATGGCCCTGTATATTTTCCATTCCCAGCACAACTCCTGTGCCACACATAGTGCCAGTCATGAGCATGTACAGCCCGAAAGCCCCAGATATAAGCACCCAGATGGCTTTGCCACCCCCCTTATGCTAGCCAAAGTCCCACCAGTGAACACAAACCATTTAGTTACATAGCTAAACTGGCAAAATAGGCACATTCGTCACACAGATACATTTCTGCTTGGCGAATTCCAACAGATATGAGGCTACCCTTAAACTCCAAAAACATTGTATGGCCCTCTACCCTGCTAACCTAGTTCTATGTTTTATCCCTCTCTCCCTCCTATTCCTTACAGCATGCTGACTGGCCGCCTGGTGTACCTCACAGTCTCACTGGTCGCCGGCACCCCTGCCATTCCTCTTTTGCACTTGCCCCAGGACCCTACACTCCACCCACACTCAACGCACTGCGAAATTAACCCAAGAGTGTGGCTCTCTCTGTACTTACCCCAGTCTCACCTGAGCGGGTGCACTCGACCCTCCCCTCCCTGTTAACCTCTGTGCACTTGCTCGATCCATACGCACCACACCTGGAGATCGTCTGTCCCCCTTGTCTTCACCGCTAATTTGCACTGTTAAAATTGCAGAATCGCAGTCACGCCTATTTCCTATATCCCATACTGTTACATGTATTCTATGCACTTACTCTGCCTGTGCAGACCATTGTCGTCTCTTATTTCAAGGGCCCTGAGCGACTGTTGCTTTTTCCGAGTGTTGCCACCCTTGTTGAGCAATTTAAAACACTTGCCTGTGTATAGGCGTTTTATAAATAAACAATACCATAGTATACCATTGAAAATAAATGTTACGCTGCAGCCTCTGAAAGAGTCCCCTGTCAATTGTGCAGAGCAAAACGGTACAGTCGCTTAGGACTCCTCAGCAGATACGGGGTTAAACACACAAGCAGTGGCAGTGCACTGTAAACTGCGAACGTTGTGTAAGACATGTTGCAAAGCAAATGTGCAACCTCTACAGAATTGCTCAGTATTTACACAGACACACTGTTCGACCTTTTAGGTGAATACAACTCCACACAGTAGAGAGAATTAAGGGCCCGATTCATGGAATATTTGCCCGGTTCAAACAGACTTTGCACTGCTGAAAAGTGACCTTGCACTGCCGACACAAACCCTGATTCATGGAACTGTGCAAAGGGTGCTTTTGCAGTGCAAAGTCCGGGCAAAGTCAGCGCATAGTCATTTTTGCAGTACAAAATGACTTTGCCCAGACTTTGCATGGCAAAAATACACTTTGAACGGTTCCATGAATCAGGGTTTGTGTCGGCAGTGCAAAGTCACTTTTCAGCAGTGCAAAGTCACTCTGAACTGGGCAAATATTCCATGAATCGGCCCAAAGCCTGCAACCCACTATCCCGACAAGAGAACTGCCCTGATGCCTCCATGTCCCGCAGCCTCCTTTGTCTCTGCTGTGATGCCGGGCATCTACAGTTCTCTGACACAAGATGCACAAACCCACTCCTGCATGCACAACACAATATACATACAAGAGCACATCATAAAATAAAAGTTATTTTGAATGATATGATAGGTTATTTATAACACACTTAATACCCAGAGGTTTCTAAGCACGGACCCAGGGATCGAACCTGTGTTGCTCCGTGTCGTCTTGCTTCCAAGGTGAGCACGTTGCCCCTGAGCTATCCTCCAGCAAATCAGGCTGGACTAAACCTTTTGGGTGGGACCAGGCCTGATTTGCACATGGTCTTTCCCCTTCTGTAATGGCTTAGCAGCTGAAGAATGATGGTCTGGAGGCTTGCCCAGAGCAATGCCAGAACCTTCCAGCCATCATCTCTTTGTTTTTGTCGTTGTTACTATTTCATACCACTTTAAAAAGTAGGCAATACTTGTACACAATTGTTTTGAATGTATTATAATGTTGAAAACGTTTTATTTATAAAGCCCGTAAGCCCAAAGGCGTCAAAGTGCTGTAACACAAAGAGACAATAACATCACAAACAGAACACAAAAGCCAGGAAAACTAGTCTGTTAATTAATTTATCACCACAAACAGGTGGAATACTGAGTCACCCTGCTAGGTTTTGAACCCATGACCCGCAGGCTGAACATACATTGCAGCAGGAGCCTGAGGTCACTAGCAAAGGACGCTCAATCGAGATATTCCGTTTGCACTGCGGGTGCAAAAAGAAAGCATTCATTTTACAGAGAGTCAGAACAAGTGCTGCATGTTTCTCTCGGGTCACCAGAGGTCTGGAGCTTTCCCCTGTCAGACTAGAGTAGCTCATTCAGTCAGGAATGTTTCCGTTGCATTCTGGGACTTTCACGCCTACATTCATGTCAGGAAAAGCAATGCCACCGAATGCAAAATACCAGATTGCAAAAGGATGAAAAGCAAGACTCAATGAGTTACTCACGCAGATATGGAGCAACTTTAGAGCCCTGAGTTTGCGAAATAATAGAGGTTCAGGTAATAACGTCTCAGGGAAGTTAATGCTGGTAATGGTTCACGTGCTTACATATCCCTTCATCTCTTGCCCTTCTAAGCACTTTAATGACATGTGCTTTTATTAACCATATGAAACCCACTCACCATAGTTTTTCAGTGACATGCAGAGTCTTTGGGCCTGATTCATGGAATCTTTTGCACAGTGCAAAGTACATTTCACTGGTGCAAAGTGACTTGGCACTGCCAACAAACACACATATTCATAGAACAGCAAAGTGTCTTTTTGCTGTGCAAAGCAAAAAGACATTCCACTGTTCCATGAATGAGGGTGGAGCAGTGCAAAGTGTATTTTTGCAGTGCAAAGTGACTTTGGTGCACAGACTGACGGAAGTCTAAGAATTGACGGTATTAAGTGGGGCAAACCATACCAAACCCGGACTCCTTTTTCTACTCCCCTAACCCACTTTTCACTCTATTTGTTTAAACGAAAACTTCAAAAACCTATGGCTTTGCACCTTGAAGGCTCTTTTTGTGGGTCCGGCGGCTCAGTAAAAATAGCAGTGATGGTACACTTTTAATGCCATTTTGTATCGAACCATGGGAATGTCCACAATTGGTCAGGTGAAACTGCGGAGCAGGACGGACTTGACATCTCACGTGCTGTACCCGTTCCCGCCGGACGAACACATCTGCATTATTGTCCGAATGTATTTTCATTTTTCATTCTGGAGGAAATGCAATGGATTCCTATGGAACCTGCATGAAATGACCACCTTATGGAATCCGCATGAAATCACCATCTGATGAAAGCAGGAGGATTCTCTAGGAATCCATTGCAAGTGCCTCCAACAATCGTTTACTGTCAGCGGCATGTGTAAGTGCACAGTAAAGACGATGATTTTGCCTTTGTTTTGCTGTTTTGCTTTGCTACTACGTGGTGCATTTGAAGAAAAATACAAGGAGTGGAGCTTTCTGCACAAAAATGCAAACACAGCCGATCATCTTTGTGCGATTTAGTGGTCAAATGAAAGTGACACACCCCTATGCAATTCTTGCCAATAGTCTTGCACAGATGTGAAGACATGATAGGACTTCTAGCACACGGGGGCCGTAATGTTACAGCGGTCGTTCATTTGGTTTCTGGCGGCATCCACCGAACCCTACCCATCATGACTTAGTTGCACCTTCTGCCTGTCATGCTTGGGTATCTGCACCTCAGTGGGGTCATGTTCGGTGTGAAGCGGATTGGAAAAATGGCAGGGAAAGTGTTTGGGGCCCCCTTTTTTTGATCTAACTCCTACTCCTACATTTGTCAGGCGAAGTTGGGACACGGAGCAGACGTATGGCATTTGCCTCTATTGCCTGCTGCATCAGAGAAATGAGGCTGTACCAGCAATAGGGGTTTTCATACTCGGGGTAACTCTGAGTTCCTCGGAAATTCGCCTGAAATGACCACCTGGTAAAAGCAAGTGGATTCCATAGGAATCAATTGTAAAATCCTTCTACAATCATTAATTGAAGAAACCATTTTCACTTTTCTACCGGAGTAGTGGAAAAGTGAAGAGAAAAGGTGATTTTGCCTAGGTTTTACTTTTGGTCTGTTCCACTATGTGGTGGAACACTAGAAATGTCACGCATTGAAACATTTGCCCTTGAGTGTAAACAGAAGTGGTCTTCTCTGTGCAATGTATGTTGTAATTGAACATGAGGCCCTTACCCTTCACCTGACTCACCCTAAAACACTATGCACCTTTGTAAGCCTTACCCAGAGTGTCAAAGACTGATGGACGTCAGTGATCCTCTGTCAAGATCAATGACTGGTCCCATTCATGGTGGCGGATCGCATGATATCGATGCGTACCGCTCCAAAACCCTTAGATTACAATGAAGCCTGAGACTTGATATCTTTGGATATTACAGGGACAGGGACTCTTACCTCAGTCACAATATGCTCTGTATCCTTTGGCATGTCCAGGCTGTCAAACTTGAGAAATCTTCTTTTGTCGCGAGCAGCTCGGCTTACGGTGCCGCCCTGAGTGTCATTCTTTGGCCGGTCCGGTCTTTGGCGGCCTAATTCACTGTCTTTGTCAGTCATCACCTATATATCTCTGTGTACCGCGCTGTAGCACATCTAAGGTGTCAAAAACCAATTCCCCTCTAGTCCGTCAACACTTCATGTCTATCATTCGCCAATGGCTCTTCTCTTCATGACAAAGCGATCTGTGAGAAATTGTTTGTCGCGCAGCGGGAAAGTGCTCCATCTGGTGCCCGAGGGCAACAGGTCTTTCAGTGGTGGAATGTCACTCAAGATAATAGAATGAAACATTCTTGTGGGAAAGGGGTGGGAGACCATTACTCACCTGGGCACACCCAGGCAGGGGATAGCCGAATACTAGACCAACATCATTAACAGCTGAAGGAGAGCCATCAGAGCCAGAAAAGAGAGAGAGAGGACGAGGAATGCTTCGACTCTCGAGTCTGAGCTGAGTACCTTCACAGGATAAGACTGTTTTTGGAAATGTCTTTACGAATTCACAGTCAGTCAGTTATTCATGGGGATTACCTCTAAAGAAGAAACAAGCCATTTGCCAACCTGTTAGGGAATAAGTACAGAACAAATAATGGTAAATGCCCCATGCATACCCCTCGACTCACATGTATTTGGTGAGTGTCACCTGCTGTGCAATTAGTTCAGACACATGGCAAACACAATATCTGCCCATAAACTTCAATGGACTCTCGTCGAGCAAAAAATAAACTTGTGTGATTTGTACCCTCCCTTGCTACTTAAAATGTTGAAAGGTATGCTCACCATCCCAGCCATAGAAAAAGTACAATGTTACACCTGCCACAGGAACGGGGCTAGAACAAGGATTTGGGAAGGTTGGAGGGGGCTCTTTGTTTATTTAAAGCTGTATTGAGTTTACAGCAGGGTTCCCCTAGTCAAATCAAGCAAGAGCCAAACCCACTCAATGTCTCCAGGCTATCAACACAAATATATTTCAATACAGTGAATCCAGATGGAAGGTCCATGAGGTGATCCTGAAAACCTGGTGGAATTGCAGCTGCAGAGGATTGGATTTTGGAACCCCTGATTTGCTGCATGTATTGGATACAATTGGCATTCTATACATGGCACATCAGAAAGGTGCAAATAAGGATGCCACCCATTCTTGGGACTTGGTGAGAATACCCTAGAGCCAGTGGGGCAAGGTTTGACCTCAAGCACATGAAGACTCTTTAAGTGACGGCTTAAGGTTGGGACACTGCTGTCCATTTGTTCGGATTGTTGAGACTCTCTGAGAGGCAATGGGACAACATTTGATTTCAATAATGCAAAGATGCATTCAGCAATGGCGTTAGGTTGTGACATTGCCACCCATTCTTTGGGCTTCATGAGAATCTCTTAGAGCCAATAGGACAACTTTTTATCTCAAGCATAGGAAGACGCATTAAGGGATGCCTTTAGGTTGGGGCCTTGCCAGCTACTCCTAGGGCTTCATGACCATCTCCTAGAGTCAATGGGACAACATTTGATTTCAAGCACATGAAGATGCATTAATGTATGGCTTTATGTTGGGACCTTGCCATCTACTCCTAGGGCTTCATGAGAATCTCCTAGAACCACGACAAAACCATTTGATCACAAGCGAATGAAGACTCATTAAGGTATGGCTTTAGGTTGGGATGTTGCCATCTACTCCCAGGGCTTCATGAGAATCTCCTAGAACCACGACAAAACCATTTGATCACGAGCGAATGAAGACTCATTAAGGTATGGCTTTAGGTTGGGATGTTGCCATCTACTCCAAGGGGTTCATTAGAATGTCCCAGAACCACGACGAGAACATTAGATCTCAAGCGAATGAAGACTCATTAAGGTTTGGCTTTAGGTTCGGGCGTTGCCATCTACTCCTAAGGCTTCATGAGAATCTCCCAGAATCACGACAAAACCATTTGCTCACAAGCGAATGAAGACTCATTAAGGTATGGCTTTAGGTTGGGATGTTGCCATCTACTCCCAGGGCTTCATGAGAATCTCCTAGAACCACGACAAAACCATTTGATCACAAGCGAATGAAGACTCATTAAGGTGTGGCTTTAGGTTGGGATGTTGCCATCTACTCCAAGGGGTTCATTAGAATGTCCCAGAACCACGACGAGAACATTAGATCTCAAGCGAATGAAGACTCATTAAGGTTTGGCTTTAGGTTCGGGCGTTGCCATCTACTCCGAGGGCTTCATGAGAATCTCCCAGAACCACGACAAAACCATTTGATCACAAGCGAATAAAGACTCTTTAAGGTATGGCTTTAGGTTGGGATGTTGCCATCTACTCCTAGGGTTTCCTGAGAATCTCCCAGAACCCCAGTGAGACCATTTGATGACAAGTGAATGAAGACTCATTCAGTTATCGCTTTAGGTTGGGATGTTGCCATCTACTCCTAGGGCTTCATGAGAATGTCCCAGAACCACGACGAGAACATTAGATCACAAGCGAATGAAGACTCGTTAAGGTGTGGCTTTAGGTTCGGGCGTTGCCGTCCAGTCTTTGAGCTTGATGAGTCTTGTGTAGCTGGTGGGACGACCTTTGATCTTGTTGATCATGTCAGGACGGCGGGTCAGGGGTTGTTTAACCAATCCTTTGGCTGGATGAGTACAATTTGATATTATGAACCTCTTGGTTGGATAAAGGGGCGTCTTTAATGATGAGAGCATGACAATACAGACATTCACCGTCAATCGTTGTTTCCCTGCAACAACGTATTTGTTTGATTTTTAGATCTCTGTGATTTTGGGGTACTTTGCTGTGTTTTTCGGCCCTTGTGCACATTTCTCTGTTGTCGTGTGTTGCGGTTGACGGCGGCGACGCTCGTCTGCCTATGTTCGAACTTGACCCCGTCTGCAGTTGTTGTTTTGCACGCACAGTGCATTGCCCAAGAAATAGAATGGACCCGAATTGCATCACGAAAGGCGGAAAAATGGCCTCGCTCAGGACAGAACTTGTTTTTCCGCCGAGCCCTCCGAAGCTGGGAACCGAAGCCGACTCACGGGGCCTTTGCTGTCCCTCCCCGGAGCGCGTGCGGCCTGTGCAGGTGAGGACAGGTAATCTGCGCGAGGGCGTAATTGCAGAATGAGAAAGACTACTTGTATCAGCTCAGACCAGTGACTAAGAAACCGCTCCAGCGGCTGCGGAGGGATGCGCCGATCGCCGTGCCAACAATGCGCAGGAAAGTTGAGAAACCCTGACAAAACATTCTAAGGAAACTTCAGCCTGGAAATAACTCTGCCCTGTGCATCTCAGCCCGAGGCACATTTCTGATTGGTGAGTAAATGGATGTCTACAATCCACCTTTTATGCTCGCTTGGCTTGGCCTGGACTCGGTGCCAAAGCTCATTTAAAGGAGCACAGGGGTTGCGTGCCATCAGAACCTTTCATTTAAGGCAATGGCGTGTCCGTGGCCAGTTCAAAGGGCGATGCTGACGACTGGCAGAACGGTTAAAAAAAAGAAAACATGCCGAGCTTTGCCTGCGCAGGGGTGGTGGTTGCATACGTCCCATGTTGTTTGGGCTGCGCGATCATTTCAAGTGCATTTTTTCCAGTGTTTAAGTTTATTAGGCTTATATAGTGCTTTAATTTAAAGCGCTTTACGTGGGAATGAAAAACAAGGTGTGCCTTAAAACTTAATGGGAAAACATTTCTTTAGGGTGCTGGTTTTATATATGACTGAGGGAGTGGCCTATACAAGCAATCAAGTGTGCGACATATAACAAAATATATCTGGTATACAATTGTATTTATTTTAATTGTGCATGTATAACGCGCTTAATGCCAGCGTTGTGGTTTCTAGGCGCGGGATCGGGATTCGAACCTCTGTGGTGCTGCGTTGTCTTGCTTGCAAGAGAAACGCGTTGCCCCTGAGCTAAAAGGGAGAAAAATGCATGAAGACGGTTGTCTAAAATATAATATTGCTTTAGAACCTGCCATAAAGGGCTTCACCGCTAGTAAATACCTGGGGACCGGGTTAAAGGGCCGAGCCAAGCAGGGGCAGTTAAGCGTCGTCTCGAGGTCTTAGCCTGGGCCCCTAGATTGGGAATTCAGACGACTAGCGCCGGCCAAAACATCCGAGTTCCAGGATTTCTGAGGGAATCACGAAGTGCACAGAGAGCGACAGAGGCCTTGTGCACCCTAAGGCTGAGAGAGTGTCGCCAGGTAGGAGGGGAAGCAAAATGCCAGGGTAATGGTACGCTGGGGGGAGGGGGGGTAAAGCCTGGCCGGTCACACAGGCCTCAGGTTTCCCTGACGTAATACTTAGGCGTTGGTAACAAAAAGTTTATATTTCTTTCTTGTATAGCTCTTCATGCCTGACAGCTCCAGCTTCTAAGCACTGTTAAAACAGGTGCTATTATTGCCCTTTTTTTAACGGCCCATGTTTTATGGACGTCGAAGGCAAAGTCTGCTCTGGAGTGGGATTTGAAGTTGCAAAGAGCAGGCGGCCCTCACGAGACCAATGCTTCTCCCGTGCGTTAAATGCACCCTTGCTAGCAGGCATGCCCAATGATGTTATACTAGCATCTGGGTTGCCACCGTAAACAAACTGGCCAATAGATTTTCCCCAAACTGGCCAATATTGCCTGAAAGGCCTGGCTCCTGATTGGCTCTCAGGATTCCTACGTCACACCCCAGATGCTAAAAGCAGCGATTGCCAGCATTCCTAGCAACTCCATCAAGATGGGCCGGCACGATGGTAAAATAAGGGAAACCTCAAAATAACCTACTAAAATAAACCTATTTAAACACAACGCGACGAAATCAAATCAAAGCAGATACACGTAGGCTCGAATCCGCGTGAACTAGCTCAAGAGTATGACGCGGTTTATTTAGAGATGTGCTTCTCTCCAACAGGTCCGAATTTTCAATCCCAGTCACATAGCTCAATGGGTCAATGCGCCTGCGGGAGAGGCGCATGCAGGGCTCTGCTCCCTCCTCATCTACTACAGATGTCACTTTCATCATTCCGGACAATACATGCTTTGCAAAAATAAAAAAATAAAAACATTGAAATATACTCTCAAACGTTTTGCACAGGACAAGAATGTAGACGGCACCTTTCAATAAAGCAAATGCTTCCCTCCTGACAGGAATATGTATGTATGAAAGTGGCTTGTTTTTCTGCTTTTTTGAATCCAGGTTAGGATGTCGGGAGAGCTAGGGGAACATTTCACCAAAATGCCAGGGTTGGCAGAAGTGACATCACATGACCCTTGACTTCTGATGACATCACCGGAAGTGATGTCATTTGACCCCACCCCGAAGTGATATCACAGGAAGCGATGGAACACGACCGTTTACCCCTTGACAAAACAGGAAGTGGCATCACATAGCACTGTTTCTAACTACGCTATGAAAAATATGGTTACAATATTACTGTAACGTGATACATTTCATACAAGAATGGATCACCATATGTAACGACCCAAAAAAAAATGCTGTAACTGCCACTTGCAAAGAGCAAAATACAAAGTCCGAAATGGATGCTTATTCTACTCTAAATACTTTTTGGAGGATTTTGTCTGCATACTGAATTTGAGGTGTTTAAGTACAGACACAATCAGTGACTCACCCCCTGAAGTGTGCCGGAAATTTACCTTTAATGAGTCTAGCAATTATTGTATGAAATTCCAGAGAGGCAAATAGCTCAAATAGCCACATGGCATTGGCCACAGACCAGGAGCTTCAATTTGTAAAAAAAAAGTGTTTTGTTTTTATTTTTTTTACAGGTAGCAAGGGAGAACACATGGGTAGGAAGGGTGCTAGTGACCCCTAAATGACGTCACTGTAGGGGAAAATTGCTGAGGTTTACACTCCAAGCAGAGCTCTGTCTCAATGTCAAATTTAAAGTACTGCCGTCACCTGTGTCCAAGATTAGGTTGGCGTACCTATTGCAGAGGACGGCAACCTTTGGCTCTCCAGAAGTTTTGGACTACGTCTCCCATGATTTTTCACCATTGACTGTATTGGCTAGGACCTCTGGGAGTTGAAGTCCAAACCATTCGGAGAGCCAAAGGTTACAGACTCCTGACCTGAATTGAAATTGGCAAAATTCTATTGCTTATAGTTTTGGTACTCAGGCATAAAATCTTTCTAAAACATGTTTGGCCGATGACGCGAAAATGAGAGATTTTGTGTGGTGCGCGGGACCATTACATGGAAGAAACATGTGTTTGCCTTTTCATTTTAATTTTATCTTAGGGCTGGCTTTTCTGTGACCTGTTGAACTTTCTGAGAAAACCGCTAAAGGGAAATACAATTGATCCCTGAATTTGAAGGGGCTACCACACTCTCAGCGCATTTGAAGATTTAGCGTGAATTTGTACAGCAGTTATTTTGTTAATATACTTCCCTACATCTCCGTGGCAAGATTTAGAAGGTGTAGGGTGCATTTAAATGCAATAAATATAAAAATAACGCTGCACAGATACACACCAAATCTTCAAAAGCGCTGAGAGAAGGAGAGAGAGGGGGGGATGGGAGGGAAATAGAGAGAGGGGGCAGAGGCGGCGAGGGAGAGACAGAGACACAGAGAGCGAGAGGTGAGGAGCAGTGCACTGCCTATGTTCCTCTTCAATACAAATTGCAATGTAGTCAATGAAATGTTTAGAATGGTAGATTATTACAATCCCTCAGGAAGAAACCTACTTTCATCTATCATGCCATATGTGAAATCATCAATGAGGTCAGGGGCTGTGCAATGGGGGTATCAAGAGTGTGTAACTACTTTAGATTGTGCATTTCTGGCTGGGGGTTTTCATTTTCTTATGTGTTACTGCTCAAATGGTACCTGTCTATCATTTAAGCATATATATATATATACATATATGCGCACAGGGCTCCGAGTTAAGGTGCTCATGACTTCTCACCTCTGCTGACTTTCAAGGGTTTCGTTGTGTTCAATCTGATCACCTTAACTGCAACTTAACTAATGCTTTTTCAGTGAGTTTCAAGGATTTTGTTATACCATGTTTTTTTTACGGGCCACTGGCCATGGCATTCTTCCACAGCCTTTGGCCGTGTCCACTATACATGTTCCACCAATAGGTTTATACATGTTCCACCAATAGGTTTATTTAGTGGGTTCAGCCTGCGGCCACGGCCACTTTCCACCTTCATATGATATGATATGATATGGCATTTATACCACACCTATACATAAGTGTTTCAAGGTGCGACAAGGCAAGGGAGGGGGAACAGAGGGAAGACAGACAATGATCCTACTAGGCCAGGGGCCATTCAGATTGCGCAAGTGGATGACATTTATAACGCACCTGTACCCAAGTGTTCCTTCACCAATATATTTCTTTACGCCCCACTAGCCATGGCCGTCTGCAGTGGCCAGTGGCCAAGGATTCTTTGGGGGCCACTAGCCATGGCTTTTGGTGATGGCCAGTGGCCACAGCCTTCAGCCACTTCACATGTTACACCGATACGTTTGTTAAAGGGACTCCATTTCCTTTTTTTTTCTCTTTTACCATAACTCTTCCCTACCCTCACAGGCACTCACCAAGTGCACCCCTGTGCTTTTCATGCTCCCACCGCCCCCTAGAAGTTTTTTCCCTCTCTAGCCCTCTCATATTCCCCCAAACACTCTTTATTTTGTGTAACACACTTGTATTCCTGATTGCGTCTTCTATTGTAACCTCAGTTATACTGCAGTATGCCAGCACTATTCCGGCGGTTATGCAAAAACATTAGCACTCTAACTTAGTGCCCTGATTCTCCAACTCCCCATGTTCACATGGTGTCCTCTTTCCCCATCTCCAACTCTAATCTGCTGCTATTTCATCCTTTTTCCCCCTCAAAATAGCTTTTTTATCTTTTTTCGAATAACCCCGGAATAACCACGGCTATCTCTCACATTGAGCACCAAAAAATGCCGCTTTTCATTTCTGAAAAGCCCATATGTTGCAATGCACCATCTGAGATACAGGTATAAGTTTGGCAGAAAGGGGCAATCCCTTCCCGTCACATATTTTACAAACCTTGGGACGGAATAATCCCAGACCCCTCCCAGAAATAGAGTTGACACTTTGTGCCCAAGTTGTTTCCTCTTTGGTCCAATTCCGACCAGCGGTTTTTGCCCTGCGCAGAAATGTTGACTTTTTCTCTATGGGAAAATGAATGGGAGTAGGTCGAAAACAACGTTTTTTGCTTTCTTAATAACCTTTTAATTTTTTAATGAATCTGTCCCAACATGTGCCTCCGAGGGGGCCCAGGACAGACTTTTATTTTGCAAAATATCAGGCAAATTTGTCTATAAAGTTATTAGCAATTACATTTTTGGGTTGCAGATGGATCATGGTTCTCACCTTAACTATAGTACGTAACCGTTGCACTACACTTAAAGACCTAATATATTTAAAGTAATTTTAAGCAGTACGCTATCTCAGAGATGACTGAAGAAGTGGATGATTGGAATATTGTGGTGGCACTACTGGGGGAAAGAATGGGCTTGGCTGCTGAAGGAAGAGAAAAGTTAGACTTTTTAAAAATGAGGTGTTGATTTGCATACTGGTAAATCAAAGTACCATAACCTTTTGAGTGCTTCCCCCAATTCCTGGTGACCCAAAGTAGCATACACCTAAAAAATGTGTCTGTGTGTGCCTCGCCCGAGCAGAGATTTACATCCAGTTAAGAAAGTTAGGGCCCGATTCATGAAAAAGTGCGCAGAGATCCTGCAAAGGCTGCGTGCCTAGAAAGCCTCTGTGTGAGCCTGCGCACAGAAGTTATTACGCGTGCTCCACGTATTCATGTATTCATGGACTAGTTCATGCAAAGTAACAATGCACGCAAATTGCAGCCGGAATGCCCAGTACATGCCCCCACGGAAAGCAAAAAGAGCCAGATACAGCTAGCTGTGCATGCTCCTCGGGCACAAACACATGCACCCTTGAAACAGTGTATGGGGTTCCCTGCAACCAGTTCTGCACTCTTGGGACACTGCGCGGGGTGCCCCGTAACTATTCCCGGCACTCCATCAACATGCGTAACATGCATCGTAAATGTTAACATTTCCCACTAAATATGCATGTGAACCCCTGTAAACCATCCCTGACCCTGCTTCACTGCTTACACACACCCCTAACTTCTAACGGAACCGTAACTGTGTGCACGCACCCCTAAACCCAATATGCAATCTCACCTATGCGCTGCGATTCCTATGCGCAAGTGTCTGTATGCTTGCCTTTGGGTGGCGGTTACATCAAGAGATTTGCATGGTCATTTCCCCGACATGAGGTTGCGCCGTCAGATCCATGAATAAGATTTTACCTGTGCAGTTGTGGGTGTGCGATCGACTTGCACAGGCCTTCTCTCTGGACGCCCACATTTTCCCTTGATCTTCCCCATTTTACGAGTTCCGCCTCCTACTCCAGTCTATGTACAGGCCACGGCCACGCTCTGCGAGGGGTCCCGCGCAAGGCACTCGGCCGCTCGCAGAGACATGCTGAGCCTGCATGAAGTACCCGCAAAACACGAAAAAGTCCTGCGCAGTCGATTCCATGAATCGACAAACGGGATTCCGCACGTGGTTTGGCACACAAAGCCCCTATTTACCGCACAGAAAATTCCATGAATCGGGTCCTTAGTACATACTTACTAAAGGCAAAAGGGGACCACTTCTTTAGTAAATCTACATCTATATCAATCAGTATATTCACTGAAAAAAACTTTAGTTGGTGTGGAATTAAGGTGATGGTTTAATGCAACCAAACACTTGACATTAATAAAGCATTGGAAGCTATGCCACCTTAACTCTTACCCTTCCAATGTGCAGCTAATGAGTGCACTGTGAAAATCATAGATGACATAAAAAAAAGACCTCATTCATGACAGCACGGGAAACCAGAACACTGATGACATTGAGGTGACCAATGACGGCCATGCTCTGCCACATTGCCTGGGAAATGACCTTTGGCCTGCCAAGCCACTCCATGTAGCCACTGAACGGGCCTGTGGGCCACTGGCTATGGCCACAAGCACAAACATGACCTCACAGCAAGAATAAGAGAAAAAAGTATATTGTGTGGGACATTTATGGGAAAAACTCGGGGTTAAAATGGTTGTCACTTCCCACACCTGCAGAATTTCGATGGCTTTGTTGCAATGAATCGGATCATCTTAACTGTCTCTTAACTAAAAAAAGTTCACTGAAAATATTGTGCACAAATCCAAAGGGCGCAAAAGGGCGATAAATAATATCAGTGGCTAAGCTGCAAAAAGAAGACAGCAAACTTATTTTTTATTTGTATTTAATTGGCTGGTCGCTTCTTCTACCAAAAGTGCCAATCAGAGGGCAGAGACAGGCCCTTGTCAGGGCACCTTTGCAAAGTTTCAATATCTGTACTGGAGCAGGTGGGCCACTGGTGGTGTGGAGGGGGCGTAAACAGGTGTATTTGAGTTGAAAGGGATGTTAGGTGACACTGAGACATACATGAATCTACCATGTTCCTACTCAAGGAGTGCCCCGGTCAAGGATATTGTAGCCGTGGCTACAGGTGGGCCCAAGGTTCAAGCAAAGACGTTGGCCCACAATGCACTAGAAGCACACAGAGGGAGGCGTTCCTGGATCTGTTTACCTAGCATGACCGCAGTCATTATAAAAAAGGCATTCTTTGCCAGAGCTCTGTAAAGCGATATACTGATGACATGGGCAAGGTCGCTCCAGGCTTCGGGGCAGGATCAGATGGCAACACCTTTACTTGGCGTGAACCAAACCTTCTCCACATATACAATGCAGGCTTCGACACTTGCTGGGAGCTATTTAGCGCCCGCTGCTAGCTCAGAAAAGCCTGGTTACAGAATCCGCAGCACGGCCATCATACAGCACCCACAGCATGGGCCAACAACAGCACTCACAGCATAATGGCTCGACAGCACTCAACAAACCGGCCGACAAAGGACCTTCATCCGTCGCGTCCATCAGACGCGGCATGAGTGGGGAGAGCGTGGGTATTACTAGGAGTTGTACTTTTTGGGGCAAAGGGGGACACTCATTAGCAGCCAATAAAGCATTATCTCTTGTGAAAGAAAAATAAAATGAAAAATAACAGAAAAGCCTAGTTACCTGGACACCAACAGCTTCCAGGAGCTACTTTTAGCCCCCCAGGCCAACCGGTGTCACAATAACATAGCTATGTGACATTAATTTTGTGTATTTGGGAATAGAAGCCATAGGGCACATCTAGAACACATTTAAAGCACAATAGATCAATCGTAAAGGACAAAACGTTAACATTTGCATCTCATTGGACGCTTAGATTTGCAGCGCGTGCCATGTACTAGCTCCTTGTGCCGCAGCGTGAGCTCCTTCTTGCCGGCTGAAGCCGATACCCTGGAGCCGGTTCGAACCCTGCATTGGAGTTTAGAGAAGTTGAAAAAAATACAAGATTACTGCCTGCCTCTGGGTATAATGTTGGCCTGTGGATCGCTATCTGTTTTTCAAAATGTAAAATACCAGTGCTTTAAATCAATGGATCAACGCAACTAACATTTAGCAGTATTTAAAAAAAATAGATACACTGCTTACTTTTTTAAATCTTCTGGCACGAAAGCTTATCTTTTATTGGTACTCTTCGGCGTGTGCACTCTTTAGGACTGGATGAAAAACTTGCAAACTTCGACCCTGGAAGTGAGGAATGTTTTTTTTCTCTTCTTATGGCTCTCCGCGTCTTGCATTTTTGTCTGACAGTTCTGCAAATTGCTGGCAAAGAACTTCAATGTCTAATTAATTCTTCTGGAAGATGTACAGACTTCCGCAGAACCTGATTGATGCCCACAAAAGGTGCAGCTCTGTAATGGCGTCCTCTTGACAGCGCGCGCCGAGGCCCGTTTAACGGCTGATGTTTTGTTGTGATCCAGGTTGTCATTTTTTCATTACTGATTAAAATCTAAAAAAAAATATATATATATGGAAAAAAAGAGCGGCAATTCTATTGTAAAAATTTCCTTCAAGGAAAATCGACGGGTACAAATTATTTCGTCAATTGTCTGACAATCAGAGCACTCGGCTGGGAACGGTGAGGTGCCCGTTCTGCTCACACCACTGACTTCCGCAACTAAGTTTTTCCCCGTGTGGGTGGACAGCTTGGCAATTTCTGAAAAAAATGGCTCCTTTTAATTTTTTTGTAAAGAGAATGTTAAGCTTATGGGGTTATTTTTCTATTTGGAGAAAGGGTACAATTTCTCCTTCCGAAGCGATTGTGCTGAAACCCACAGTCTTTCCCACTTAATTGTCGGATGCTCGCGCAGTGACAGGTGAGCATTATGGCTCTGCTAGTTAGAACATCGACTTTCAAAAGCGGTTCTCCAAGTCGGCTTCTCTGGGGACACCTCACTTGAAAGCTGGGGGTCGGAGCTGTCGAAAATCCATGAAACTTGTGTAGGTTCCACCGAGCAGCGAGATATTTACGGGTTAGACGGTAGAGACAGGTGGCGGAATTATAAACTCATGAACTGTCTCAACTGAGGCCTCTTTCAGCACCAGCAACGGCCTTTTCAGGTAAATAAAATGGCCGCCGTTGGGTACATTGGTTGGTTTCAATGACGTATATTTTTTGTTTTTTACTAAAGCACACTAAAAAAGTGTTTAAAAGTAGTTGCAGAGGGGTGGAGGACTGAGACGAGGAAGAGTTTAATTCTGAGTAGTGTGGATTGTCGGTAAGTAATATGGGCCTTAACTAATCCCCGGGATTAGGCCATTACTTCGCCCTCATCACTGCGATCTCTGAAAATGTCATCTTCATTTTTTATTTCGACCCCCTTTACACCACATATATATGTGAGTTGGGGGGGTAATGGTATATAATGCAACTAGAGGGGCCTGCAGCGGGTCTCCCCCTGTATATGTATGTGGAGTAAAGAGGTTGAAATAAAATAAAATCTTTGATTTCAGGGTCGCAGTGATGGGGGTCACAGTAATCGTATAGATTCCCAATCCCCCGCCTTGCTTGTCCCAGCCCTTATCACTGGAGACATTGCAAGCCTTCAGGCATTGATAGGTAAAGCATACACCCCAGAAAGCTGAAAAGCTACAAAGGGATTCATCAGCAGATTGAAGTATTCGTGGGACAGGCGTAACTGCACATCTAACAGCCGTATCAAAGGTTTCAAATCCTATTCCACATCATGAAGTTCAGAGTGTTCAGACAGGTAGACTAGGAGGTCCATGTAGCAGCCCGGACAGAGGAACCGTCTAGATTTGGCCAAAGAAACCATCATTGATCCAGCTGAACAACCCTGGATTGAATTTGGAAGAGGAACCTGTTTTAAGTCGTAAGCAAGCGCAATTAGTTGTCTAATCCACCAGCTGGTGATAGACCTGGAGGGCTTTTGACTCTAGTGTCAAGGGCCAAAAGATACAAAGGGGGATTCAGTAGGAGCTTGCTTGGTCCAAGCAAACCCTCACGGCTATAACTACATCCGAGAGATGTAAACAGAAGTCTGCAGTGGCAGAAGAAGGAAGAATAACATCTTCTCTGGAGCAGAATGCATGGTATGATATGATATGGCATTTGTAACGCGCCTATACACAAGTGTTTCAAGGCGCGACGAGGCAGGGGGGGAACAAGGGGAGAATAAACAACGATCCTACTAGGCCAGGTGTCATTCAGATCGCGCAAGTGCAAGGGTAGGGGGACTGGGAAAAGTGCAAGGGGAAGGGGAGAGGGGAAAGTGCAGTACATGGTTAGTAGAATACAAGATAAATAATAGGGCCAGCTGGTGGCAAGTGCAAGGAGAGTGTAGTACATGGTTAGTAGAATACAAGATAAATAATAGGGCCAGCTGGTGGCAAGTGCAAGGTAAGTGCCGGGAGAAGGGGCTGTAGGATACAGAGACAGTCCTGTAGTGCAGGGAGGCAGTGCAGGGGAGAGTGGCTGGGCCAAGGACCGAGATCGGTGAGTGGCCCAGTTGCAGATTCAGTGCAGGTTCAGTGATTTTAGCAGGGGAGAGAGGGAGAGAAAGCGGGGGCAAAGAGGAAGGTTTTTAGGTGCTTCCGGAACCGGAGATGGTTCTCCTCAAGTTTCAGGGAGGCAGGAAGGCTGTTCCAGAGGGAGGCCCCTGCTGCGGAGAGAGATCTACCCCCAGCTCGTTGCTTGGAGAAGCGGCTGACCCTGAGGTAATTGGAGGTGGATGATCGAAGAGCTCAAGAAGGAAGATATTTAGGAAGAGAGAGTTGAAGGTATTTTGGCCCAAGGCCCCAGAAGGCCTTGTGGACAATGCAGAAGGTTTTGAACTTAATCCTCGCAGCCACTGGGAGCCAGTGTAGCGATTTCAGTCCTGGAGAGATACGGTCCCTGGGCTTGAGGCCAAGGACAAGTCTCGCATTTGCGGGGTAACGCTACCTCTTCAGGAAGGAAACATAGAAATGGAGCTGCACCACCATGCCACCTAACTTGTCTAATCGACGAGCCAAGGTAATCCCGAATAAGAAAAATACTTTTGAAGTTGGGAAATTCTAAGGAGATTCAGAAAGGAGTTTGAATGGTGGATCTTGTAAAAAATCTACCAAAGGAAGATCCCAAAGAGGGTGATGCGGGAGGGATGGGGGTGTCTAGCGGGTGGGCATGCTCAGAAGAAACTCTCCAGAAGCCAAGAGAGCAAATGTTCTACAGCAGATATTGAATGGCAAAGTTCATGGGAGGCTGTAATAGCTAGTATTTGGGCTCTCAATGTTGACATCTAACCAAAGTATGAAACCTTCTCTATGGAATGACAGCATCTGGACAATAAATGGTTCTGATCAATGTCTGCACACTAAGAGGCAAAAGAGGACCAGTGTTTTTTAACAAATCATGAAGTGGACAGACATCTGGATAGTTGGATTGTTTCTCTGCCATGTTGCAGCAATTCAAATTACTTGGTCCGTTTTGGATACACAAGCTGGGTCGATAGCTCAGCGGGTTGAGCACTTTCGGTTGTGATCTGTGTGCGATTTGCAGTTCTCAGGTTTGAATCCCGGAAAGGCCAACTCAGCCTTTCATTCTTCTGAGGTCAAATAAATGAGAACTAGCTTCGGTTGGGTTATAATTGTATGTAAATATGTTCTATGTGCAGAACTCCCAGGATACTGCTCTCGCTCATGATCCATTTATCTGGGCAGGTGCTACTTTGTCCTTCCACTGGCAAAACCACCTTATTTGTGCATTTCTGCCAGTTGTACTTGTAACTTTCAGGACAGTAGGTGATTGTCTACAAAGGGTCCACTAGGTGATCCAGGTCCTGCAGGCCCCTGGAACAAATTCCTACAAAATCTACGGGTTCAACTTTGCCAGTTTGCAGATCCAATGATGCTGATGTGATCATTGGACTAAATGCAAGTGGAACTGAAGAGGCCAGTTTAAGGAGTGTTCGACTTCTGTTGCAGACCGTCTAACCTCTATTAATCTGGATGAATGGGTTGCGTCCCAACCTTGGAGACTATCATCTGTAGTAAGTGTGTTCATTTTCAGGGGTGGCAGATCCATACCCTTGGAGAAATTGCTGCTGTTAATCTCTCTTAACTGGGAGCTCTTCTGTTCTCTTTTCCTGGCCATATTCATGTTGGAATTTCCGTCTCAGAAGCCCAGTGATGAAGAATTTGTCGAACCAATGGCTTCAAAGAAAGTCTTGCACTTGAGGCCAGTACACAGGAAACCCTCCCCCCTGGCTAGTAGTCACAGATGACTCTTGGAGCTGGATCTTGAAACGGGGCTGGCATATGGCTCTGAAATTTCCCGAGCACACTGTGGAGAAGGTCTTTCCAGCAGGAGGTGTTGAACACTGCTCCTATAAATTCCTGGGTCTGTGGTAGGAGTCAGATAGGATTTGGGGAAATTTCTGATCCATCTGTGTTGTTGACGACATGTGGATTCTCCACGCGTGTTCTATTGACACGAGTCAGAATGGGTCAATGATCATCTAGTTGTTAATGTAAGAGTGAAGACAAATTCCTGCTCCATGGTCAAGGGCTGCAAGAGATGCTGGTACCTTTTTGAAGACACATAGTGCAATCTTCAATCCGCTCCGTAGTGTCTGAAATTGAAAGAAACAACACTTCATGGAAAATCTTAGCAATTGATGAGGCTTTCAAACAGGCACTGGGGGATAGGCCTCAGGAGGCCAATTAATGGCAAAAGTATCTGCTGGTCACTATTGCTGATATGGATCCGGATGCTACGATTGCTGGTATGGATTCGGATGCTACGATTGCCAATATGGATTCTCTATGCCCCTTTTGTATCCAGCAACGGAAGAAAACCACATGAAGTTTAATTTCTATAAAACACTATTGAATATAAGCGTGAGCCTGCTGTGAGAAAGCGGTCAGAGTGAAGTGCAGTGGCACTTGAATGCCATGTAGGATGTCCGTGGCGTTGTCTTGCAGCCGTGAAATCTTTGGTTTCTCGGAACCTCACATGCCACTTAGGCAAATCTTTCTGCATCTCCATTATGTGTGCCTTTCTGCATTGTCTGTTGTGAATTCTTCTCACCTGGAAATCAAATGCTGGCATTATCCTCTAGCAGGCATATTGACGTCGCCTAGTAACCTCAGCACTTGTATCCATTATGTGATAGTGGACTATAGGGGATAGGTAAACCCTGTTTTGATAGCCTAGTAATTCTGATTTGGACTACGGGTCTCAGGCAGATTTCATGAACTTTGGGATCTGTTGTTGCTGTATGAACTTATCGTAAATGTGTTCACACACACACCAAGATTTCTATTTTTGAATGTAATGTTGTTATGTTCATGTTTTATTTCTATTTGAGAATGCTATGTCATATGTTCATTTTGATGTTTTTGTGATGTTAGTCTTTTTTCTTAATTCTTTTATTCGCTATAATGCATTGGTCATTGAAGATTTGTTTCACCAGGGGATGTTATCTTTTGGGGTGTTTCCTTAGATGTGTCCCCTGCCTTACCTACTTAGGACGTTATTTGCTGATACACAGACAGTAATAGGTGTATTCAGAAGTGTTATATAGCGATAATACAGCAGGGACGTCATTTTACCAAAATGCCAGGGGTAGCAGAAGTGACATCACACGACCCTTGACCTCTGATGACATCGCAGGAAGTGATGTCATTTGACCCCACCCCAAAGGGACATTGGAGGAAGCTATGGAACACAACCTTTCATCCCTTGACCAAACAGGAAGTGGTATCACATAGCATTGTTTCTAAGTACACTACGAAAAATATGGTTACGATTTCACTGTGAAGTGATAAACATTTATACAAGAATGGATCACCATGTGTATTATTAATATCAGCCTGTATAGGTCCATATTGCAAAATTACTGTGACTGCAAGCATAAGTCCAAGGCCAAACGATAACGATTTGTTATGACCTGCGTCCCCCGACGACCCCTAAATGACGTCCCTGTAATACACACTAGTTAGGCCCAGGGAATGTGTGTTGTATAGGCTCGGCTAGTGGATAATCAAGATTTCAGAGGAGGGTTGGTGGTATGAGGGCTTGATTGAGGAGGACCTTGACAAACACGAGCTGTACTTTCACCTGGGGCTGATAACAGCTTGGAAGGTTGTCTTGTTGTTCTGCTAGAAAGAGTCTACTGAGATAGTGTTCACCAAAAGGAACCAGCGGATTTTGTTTTTTTAGAAGCGTAAAGTGTCTTACGTTCTGCCACTTGTTTCATTTATTCTCCCAGTACGGGGCAGATGAATGAGCGTCTCTGGAAATCCCACTTCACTAGGAATCCCTTGTGAGCTGCATCAACCTGCCGGCTTCTTAGTCAGAACTGTGTTCCTGCTCCCACGATTGATCCATGAGACTTTACCGCTGACCTCAAGATATCACAGGACGTGTCAAATGAAAACTGTACCTGTTGGTTCAGTCGCATCCATTGTCAGCTGAGGACCAAAGCTCATGAAAGTCTTGAGCAATGGCTTGGGTATGTGGCGTATGCCACTGCCCTGGTAGTGAACCTAGAGACATCACGTGATCTATTCAGGGACATCCCTGTAGTACAGTCTATAGGGTCGGAAAGCGTAGAATCTTCTGATGCAACAGCAGCAAGCACCCTAGGTCTCTAGGCACCCCAGATTGTCTGTTTCCCATCATGAAGTCATATTTTTGTAATGCCATTAATCAGGCGTTGGCGAACCCTGCCCCCTTTCAGGGTGGAAGAACACCCACTTCTGGGAAACCCATTTGGTGGTGGACAGGAGAGATCTTTTTACATATGTCCCTGGGGGATCCTTTGGACCCCCCACAGACCCCCCTTCTTAAGGTTTATGGAATTCGGGTGGACTCTGTGGAATGACTTCCCCGCCTGCCCAGAATTTATACTATATTAAAAGTAATGGCTGGGGAAAAGGCTAAGCCCACAGGTGGTGAAGGTATTACAGGCTGGACCACAGTGACTGAAGGTAACACAGGCGAGGCTGCGGGGGCCGAAGGCAATAGAGGCGCCTCCCCGGGGGCTGCAGCAAATATAGGTGGGACCGCACGGTCTCCATCATCAATGCGATCAGGAGCGAAATCTATGCTTGGTCGAGTGTTTGCTTCTTATTGGCTGCTTAGGAGAAGGGGAGGAGAGGTCCCGCCTATTGTGGCCTCCCTGCCATTCAGAGGACATGCTGAATGCGTGCAGTGCACACAAATATGTAAGGAATCGGCAGGTCTTCTTTCCCATGGATTATGGGGCCCATAACATTCTGGAGTGCCCGCTTGAGGGGTGTATGAAAATCCCGCAAGTCAGGTGGAGGCGGTTGCTGCAGCAGAGTGGCTGATTCTAGCAGGCCTTGCAGCCACTTAGCAGGGAAACATGCATCACTGGCCAGGATCACTTTGGCAGGTCATGTTGAGGCAGTGCAGAAACTTTGCTGAAAATGTTGGGGAGGACATGACATCTAAATGAAAGGCCCCCGGCCAAATGACTGGGACAAAATGGTGTGCTGCAAAAGTTGGGCGGGACAAGCACCCTTATCCACCCCTAAAAGTGTGCCCATGTGCTGAAGCGGGATAAATACTCACGCGGATGCGTGCGCTGCACCCCTTGAACAACTAGGCATTCCTATAGCGATGGTGGGAAAAGCCATATGCCCTCCCCCCGCCTCATGGGAGGGGCCTTTTGCTCATGCTTCATTGAAAAAAAAGGTTCAGTTTAGGATGACTGGGTGTTGTCTCAGTGGAAGGCACACTTAATTCATAAGGACTGGGGTGAGGAAGAGGGACGATGAGGTAATGAGCATATGTTTGGTAAGTGAAGTAGATGTGCATTCTTGAAATGCACAATAAACACCTGAGAAAAGCCACCTTAGGAAGAAATGCTTAATGTTGACATGTCTGGAGAAGAAATGTAAAGGTTTATGGAGTTTTACAAAGTTTGTTCAGATCAGTTCTCCCAGACTCAGTTCATTAGAAGGAGGCAAGGAGACCAATGTTTGTTTCTCTGAAGGGTGTGGGTAGTCCTGGCACATAAACCCTTATCCACTGCCTTCCTGACATTTGCAACATCGGCCATCTATCGAAGCACCCTTTGGCGCACCACAGCACCATTTGTCCCCCATCAATGCTCGGTTTCAAGAGAAACTAAGGGCGCCACGCCACAACGCGGCACTAGATGGAAACCACAATGCCCACGTGCAAGCGTTGCCTGAGCCGAGTGCATTAGGACATATGATGATGGGTCTGCTGTGTTAAAGTGTATGTACTCTTATACAGGTGTCATAGTTATGACATCCATCTCCCAATATAGAACAACCCTCGGAGCTGGGTTCAAATCTAATCTCCTCCAATGCCCTTTTTGAATTGGCCCTGTGTTGTAATGTAAGCCTTGTATTGTCACTGGCCAGGAGTGCATGCTGTTGGAATGTTGATGTATGCATGATAGGCAGCTCAGGAGAATGTTCAGTGGGCCTGTGAGTGAGTGTTCCATGACTGTCAGTTGGGGCCTGAGCTGAGTGTCTAAGGATGGCTGGTGGGTCTCTGTCCCGACCCCTACCTGTCTGCATCTGTCCCTGCACTTGTGATGTCCACTGAGACCACCTGAACTGATACTGTACATATTGAGTGTAACTGGATCCAGTAAAGATGTAAATATGTACAATAAAGCCTTCCTGGACTAAAGCACTTGGCTCCACAGCTGGTCTGTGTATGTGATGTCAGAGACCTACATGAAAACATAACTCCTTGTTTTTTAAATGTTATTCTATTGCGTTTGTTTACTGTTGAAAATTACAGTAGCACAAAAACACAGATAATATGAGGCTGAAGTTTATGTATGTTAGGGGCAGTATTTAGGCTCAAGGCTTGGTAGGCAAGGGGGTTCGCCACCACCTGAGGGACAGTGTGTCATAATAGAAGGTAATGCATCCATGGACCAAGGGGCCCAGGTTTGGAAAAGCCATTTTTGTTTTTTTTTAAAAATACAAAAAAATAAAAAAAATTTAACGTCACGTAATGTATTCAGCAGAGAAAATCAGAGCCTGGCCAATCCCTGGATCATAAATAGTATGATATGGCCTTTATTAATCACCTGGCCCACTCTGCCTGTGACCTGCTACTCACCACATGTGCATGATGTGTCAGTGCCTGTGTTGTCTCTGCATGTGATGTCCTTCTCAGGCGGAACTGTAAAATGTAACACTGACTTGAAGATGAGCCATTTGTTAGACCCCCTCCGAAAATGTGTGGCACTTGTGGTCTGCCGTCATCTGGCCTCTTGTCTCTTGTAAAGGTCTCGATTTGCGCCTCTTCAAATGGTAATTTCACTAAGTTTATTACAGTATTTTCCTACTTAACTGTTCTTATATATAGCAGTCGGACTGGCCTATAGGGCAATAGGGCAATGCCCAAACCAAAAACACAAAATTCTAGTGTGGGCTAGTTCTTTTGGTCTATGTGGGCCATTTGTTTGGTCCATGTGGGCCAGTGTGATCAGTTTCTTCACCATGGGGCTACTAGATATGACCAGTCTTTCCGAATACATATTCTTTCAAATGCACAATTTGCGTCACATTATATCAAACACCACCTCCTTCTGTACTACTCAGTCTGTCACAAAAGCACTGAATTGCCATTTGCACTCATGGGCCAATTTTCCTTTGGTGCCCGAGACAATTTTATGCTCCAGTCCGACCCTGGTAGCAGATTGTCAGAACACACATGTATTATTTGGGACAGCTCCCACATCCAGCATGATAACTGCATTCATAATGTGGTGTCACTCAGCCCAAGGCAGCTTTATAGAAGTGTTATTGTGCTTGAGAAAGGCCAGGTGGACATTCAAAGAAAAAGTGTTTTATTGAATAATAATTTTATATGGCTGCATAATGAAGATACCTAGGCTTAGAGCACTGGGAGTCTTGATTCTATTAAAGACACTGAGGTAAGCGTTATGCTTCAACTTAAAACAGAAAAATAAACAAACTTTGCATATTTTTATTTCTTTTATCTTTTTTAAAAAACTATAATTCGTAAACTTGTAATCACTCTTCTGTAATCCTTTTCACTTCCTGTCCTGTAGCACTTAGCTACATCCTGTCTGAAACTCCTCCTCTTCTTTGGAAGCTCTGAACTATACCCAGCAGATTGAAACTGTCCGAACTCAGTCCCAGAGGCCTACAAACCCAGGGAAAAGCCACCGGCTCAACATCACACCACAAACAAAACTCCTTGCTCTGCAAACTCTGCTTGCTCTTCTGACATTCGTCCATGACCCTTTCAGCCGTTTCCCTGGTCATCCCCTGCAGAACCAGAAAGAACAGTGTAAGGGAGGGGGAATGCACAGCCCTATTCCACATCCAGAATAAAAGGGACAGCGTTAACATCATATCACAATAAAGTGCATGCGCCGGGTGGGAAATTAATGCTCGCCTCTGTGTCTTTAATAGAATCAAGATTCCCAATGCTGTAAGCCTAGGTACTCTTCATTCTATGTCAAGACCGGAGGCAAGCATTATGCTTGTTCAAAGCTCTGCACCACTGCTTTCGCCACTGTCCGGACTGGCTTAAAGTAAAAGGTGTTAAAAGTGCTATAGCTCGCCCAATCCGCTTCATGCAAGATGTCTGTGAATGCCACTCATGCTGTGAAACTTAATGCCATTTCTCCCCTCACTGAGTGTGCTCGGAATCTGTCTAAATCGACCCACTGCTGCTGCATGATCTTGCAGACCCACCTGGCAATCGCAGCTGTTGCCACTGCTTTGTATGGTTTTCTGTGAGCTACGAGCAACTGGGTCACTCCAGCTGGCCGGACTTCCGACATCCTTGCAAATGCAGGCCCGCCGCCACGCATAGATGCGATGTCTGGTCAGATAGGGATATGAGATGGAAGGGGAATTGGTCTTGGTCCTCCTTGCCACAGCAAATGTCACACCATCTGGACCATACATCTTCCTATCGATCTCGAGCACCTTGACGTCTGAGACTCTCCTGCATGACATCAGACACAACAGCATAGATAATTTCCCTGACAACTGTGTCATCAAGAGAAACCTGTTTGCTGGCCAATTTGATAGAAAACTCCTTTCATGAGCCTAACTACTACTCGGCGGTCCCCCATTGGTGCTCTGCCCACTCTCAAGTGTCCCGCTGATAGGGCTGATCTATACACCCCAATCGCCCTGAACACCTTACCCCCCTCTGATGGGAAGCTAGGATGTTTAGCACACATACTTCAGGGGCAGAAACGAGAAGAAATCCTCAATGTTCGCAGCACTGCATCCACTTACAGCACACCATGTTTATAGTTGCTGCAGGTGCAAAGGGCCCATGAGTCTGAAATAAGATGGGCAGCATGTTGCAAAATGCCTGGAATTGCTCATCTTCACCCGACATCTTGCAAGCCATCATGAGGAGCGTGCCCTTCACTCTCAGAGGATGAAACGACCCGGCTGGGTCCGTGAATAGGTGGACCTCCGATGGGATAGTCTGTGGGAAAGCCGCGGAAAGTTCCATCAGAGCTGGAAACTACACTTGCGATTTCCATATTCGGGGCCACGATCCCTACTGTCGCTCGCTCAATGCAACCTTTCTCCGGGAACTCTGCTCAACATCATGAATGATGGAAACGCGTAGTGCACCCCCCGGTCAGGTCCATTTCTGCTTTCTTTCTGCATTCCATTTTAGTGCTGCTGAGTCCAACCTCCAAAAATGTGTCCATCTGTGCGTTAAGCCTGGATGTGAATAGATCCATATGGATTGTCCCCCATAGCTGATATAGGCATCAGAATACTTCCCTGTCAAGCATCCAGTCACTGGAGCCATCATTTAACATAAGTTCAGGTCCGCTACTATGTTGCGGGATCCTGGCAGATTTTCTGCTGTGACTGAAATGCGTGAATGCAGGCAATAGTGCCAGAGGTCCTTGGCCAGCCCCACTAACAGCTCGGATCTGGTCCCTCCTAGATGGTTTTTGTATCGGACGGCTGATATGTTGTCCATCTTTAGGAGGATTCAGCAGTTTGCTCTGCCCTTCATGAAAGCTTTGACTGTGAAAGACCCAACTAATAGTTCTAGACAATTTATGTGTAGGTCTAGTTCCTAGGGAGCCCACTCACCATGTCCCTAACAGGGCAAACCTGAAACCCCAGCCTGCGCTGCTGGCATCTGTATTTATCACCAGGTCCGGGATGTCTCCCAAAATAGCACAATCTTTCCACACTTCCATGTTCTGCAAGCACCAGTGTAACTTTCTGTTCGAATCCCTGTCCAAAGTTATGAATTGGTGGTACCTCAGACCCTGCTGAAGATGACTGATCTTCAGTCGCTGGAGGGCTCTGTAGTGCAGAGACCCTGGAAAGATGGCCTGAATGGAAGACGCTAATAGGCCTACGAGCCTCGCTAGAGAACGGAGAGAGTCTGTCTGAGAGGTAGTCATTTTGGGGCCCAATTCTGGGGCCTCAGCCACTTTCCCTGTTAGGCTGTGGCACAGGCATTCCTTCCTCATGCGCATCCTGGTCTCCTTTTCTAAGGATTTCCTAATTCTCTGTGCCATATACTTCGCGACCCTAGGCAAGGGCTGCCAATCTGATGATTTGGGGTTATTAATCCCTTCCGGTTCAAACATGTCGGAGATCTTCTTCTCCTGAGGCTCCAGACATTTCTCCTTCCTGGCTCTTTTACTGCCCCCTGGCGCTGTCTTGTCCTTATCTGCTTTGATGTCCTCATCTTGTGAGGACATTTTGGCTTTTGGACACCCACCGTCGGTGTCCTCACCTGTATCGTCCATATTATCTTCCACTGGGGTGGGAGTCAGGAGGCTCGGCACCGCTGACCTCTATGGGAAAGTTTCTTTGAACTTTCTAAAGGCATCAGCCACCTCTGGGGCACGTGTATGGACCCCATATCGATGACCCGGGGGAGTAGACGAGATCTTTCTCTTATGGGTCTGGTTACTCCCCTGAAGGCTCTTGCCCTGTCCGGTACCCTTTGCGGACGTACTTGCCATGTTAACAAGGGTGCTTTTACTTGTTTTCACCATAATAGACTATAGGGTGGCCAACCTGTCTTGCAGGGGCTTAACTTTCTCTGCCACTGCTTCCACCAGGAAGTCCCCTAGCACCTGTTTGAATCTATGCGCCAGGTCGGTCTCTGTTTGATCTTCTTCACTCCTTTCTGATTCTGATATTGCGAAGGATGAACGCAGGTGCTGATGTGCTGGTGCCTGGACAAGCATGCTGATGCACACATCCACTGGAACCCCTGTTCTAGAGCAGGCTTGTTGACCGCACATGCAGTAAGGCACTGCTTTATTTACGTAAGATGGTGTGCCTCAATCAGGTGGATATAATCCTGTGATTAACGCAAGGTACTGGTACGTATGCAGATTGGCCTATAGGGAGGTATAAATGAATTAAAGCCCTGCCTCTGGTCCAATCCTATGTACCCTCTTGGGTACTTACATCTAAATATAATTTGTATATATCTCAAACCAAATATCAAAAAGAATCATTCAAGATTGTGTAATATTTGAAAGAAGGCTTTATATTAAAGAGTTGTGCATATAGTGAACGCCCAAAAAGGTGGGGCATATACAATCAATGACACAGTTTATACATACTTAAAACAATCCTTCTAAACATATATTGAAATAACAAAGTACAATGAAACAAAACAAAAATGAAAAATTAAGAAAGGAAAGATAAAAGGTCATTAAAACATGATGAGAAATCAATGTAATGTTTCCCACACTGTGATAACATCAAAATGGACAAAGCTTGAAAAAGGTAACACATACTTTTTTTCAATAATGTGTGGTCAGATTGAGTACCTATGAACAGTCAATGTAAACATTATTATACATTGGGGTAGGGGTCTGCAACGCATGAGGGGGAAAGAAAGGAAAAATCAAAAGGACAATGGAGCCAGGAAGTCAACAGAATTTCTGAAGAAAAAATCCTGACTAACTGAAAAAACTAATTTTGCAATTGAGTGAGAGGTCCAATTTTGATCAGATATTCTATGAGGGACCTCAAATCCCCTCTAAAACGTGATGCGTTTCGGCGGTATCAAGCGGATGAAAAAGATGCTCTTCATAGCTGAAGAGATTGCTCTGCCTTCATCAGGGCAGTGAAAGCAAGACCCTGTAAAAGACAAAAGGAAGGAGGAAAAGATAAATTTAGTAAAAAAAGAAAAGGAGTTAGAGGAAAGAGAACAATGGAATGGACATGATGAAGGGAATGGTCTATACAAAACAATGTAATGTAGACAAAGTGCAATAGACTAAATGCAAACCAATAAATATGGTCATGTTTGCCAATCACATCATAACCATGTCTAGGTCTCCTAACGTTAGGGGATCCCCTGGTAGACTACCCGTGGGTCCCCCCCCGTGGAGAACAAAAGATAATGGTGTGGGTTCCCCTTCAGACACAAATCGCATGGGCCCCTCCTCCCCACATTCGGTCCATCAACCCCACCGGGTATGGGACAGCAGGGGGGGCGGGCGAGAGAGCGACAGCAGCCGGTGAGGGCCTGAGTGGACTGGAAAAGTGACTGAGAAGCTAAACTGAACGTCACTTACCAAAGGTGGTGGTGGAAAGAATAGGAACCTGTGGCACGTAGTGGTTTGTTTATGCATCAGGAAGTGCATGTAGTGCCTGTATGAAGACACTGGGAAGTCTCCAGAGTCCAGGCATCCTGGTAGTCGGTATCGCCAGACCATGTAGCTAGTATCTGGAAATATACAAAAGAAATGTGTCAATGTAATGTGAAATCCAGACAGGTGCAGGGAGATGGGGTCAGGGAGATGGCCATATGGGCCTCCCTGACTTTGGAGGCGGGGCAGATAAACCGTGAGATTACCTGCAAGTTGTCCTGTATTCAACAAAAAGGACAGGTATATCCGACTTCGGTCGCTGTGAAGTCACTGAGTCCTATGTGGTATCAGTTAAAAGGATTGGTGCATTAATTGGGTTTGTGTCCGCAGATGCGTTCTGCCCCGTGATTCTGCAACTGGAGAGAAACACAGTGGAGCAGAAAGGACAATGAAAAGGGGGCACTTGGACGGAGAGTTGCCCGAAAAGGTACCAGAAAGTGAGAATAAATGGCTGTGCCAAAGGTAAACGGCCGGGCCAATTGAGGAAATGTGGTTGCGTACAGTACCTCAAAAAATGGAGTATAATCCTGTGAACTGGTGCTGCTTTGCAGGCTCAAGCAATCATGGGCGACTCTCCTGTGTGCCCTGTGTGCTCTGCGTTGTGATGAAAAAAGTGGGGTGCCCCTTTTGAGACCTATATAATGATATGATATGATTGGTTATTTATAATGCGCTTAATACCTAGAGGTTTCTAAGCGCAGACCCGGGGATTGAACCTGTGTTACTCTGTGTCATCTTGCTTCCAAGGCGAGCACTTTGCCCCTAAGCTATCCTCCCGAGATTGTCGAGATTGCTGTCTGATGAAAGCCCTCCTGGTATCGAGGGCAAACGTGCGCGGGAGCTTTTTGGTCCATGCTACGAACTGAACTGTGTCAATGATTGATGCTTGGCTCCAGCCTGCGTTCTAGACACCAAACACTCAGCTTGTGTACAAGCACCTTCCTTGTAGTGGCTGCTTCACTAAGCGTTGCATGGGCAACACAATGCGGCTCCTCCTTTCCAAGGGAGGGGGCCTTGCATCCTACTTCTTTTGGCGGCTACAACGATCGCACCCGAGTGTGTCCCCAGGAGTGTTTCAAATCAAGCATGGGTCTCACTCGGTGCTCAATGTGTGCTGCAGCTTTCTCAATGAAATATGCCGCGATGCAGTCATGAAGTCTGCTTGCAAGTGTTGCAGCCATGCTGCTGATCTAATGTGCATTCGGCGAGCGTCGAACGTTTCTCAATATGCCTCGCGCCAACACGTGCTTTACATAAATGCATCACTACTACTTATCAAATGAGCGTTAGCTAACACATAATGCATTCCAAATATAACTCCATTAGATAAATCTGCGCTCCACAGTAGAGATAATACTTATCTTGCTGAAGAGCAGGAAAATAAGAGGAGGAGTTTCAGACAGGATGTAGCTGAGTGCTACAGGACAGGAAGTGAAAAGGACTACAGAAGAGTGATTACATGTTTGGGATTTGTAGTTTTTGAAGAAAAAAAAGAAAGAAAAATATAGAAAGTTTGTTTATTTTTCAATGCTGAAGAGTGTAATTAAAGAAATTGAAGCATAATGCGCGCCACTGGTCTTGACATAGAATTTCTTTCTATGCTCACTAATATCACTCGAAATTAGCCCTCTTCTTGACAACATGCTGCCCCGGCTTCTGTAAATAGGTATGGGCTGGAGTGTGTGCTATTAATAGCACATTAATTCGTTGTAACATAAAAAGCACATGACAGTACATTTATTCTCGCACAGTCCCTGTATGATGGATGCCATGCCTCATCCCTCCATTCAGTCAACCCACGTAATGTCAAGTGTATTACGTACATTATAAAACACGGTCATACTGTACATATTGGACTGTGCAGTAGATATGCCTAGCTAGTTCTTAAATTGTGGTGGTGTTTGCCAGGGCTCAGACTCACTTTCATTATGCAGTGGTGATACTCCGTGCATCCATCCACCACAATGAGCAGGTGCGAGCTGTAGTGTAACCACAAATATGCCGACTCTGTGGGGAGGAACTATGGGTGCAGGCAGCAGTGCCGGGGGGTGGGGGGGAATGGCCCACCCACAGTGTCACAGGAATTCTAGAAAATATTTGGGCCCCGACACTTCTTTTTCTAACAAATTAAGCACTGTTGCCATTCTCATTCTGTCTATGTTGTGGAATTATGCCAGCTGACGACATGTACCAAACTGTTTTACTTTCGCAGCTGGCTAAGGGGCAAGCTTTGGTCCTGCCGACTCTTGAAGCACAGCAACTCGTTTGCCCGCAAGCAAATCCCATTCTGTTAAGCAATGCCTTTGTTTTGCAACTTTGGCTAGAGAGTGCGGGCTGCAAACAGAAGAGTACTGTGCATGTACGGCCTTTCTCCTTACTCTTTGTCGGGTCCCAGGCTGAGACAATGTCTGGGACGATGGGTGTTGCTAGGTCTGGAAAAGACCTGGGGCTACGCTAATTTTGGGACTGGGGGCTAGCTAGCCTTTTTGGTTGTGACCCCTCAGCTTCTATCTGTTTCTACAATCTAAAGACCTACGGCTATAGCCCCCTTAAGCCCCCCCTAGCAACACCTCTGAGTGTACTGCCTCAACGGGTAGCTTTTTAAAATTTAAAACGATCAAACTGACATGAACAGCCCGAAAACGCAATTTTCTAATTGGGCAGGAAGGCGTGCTTTTGTTTTCCTAGACTGTGGACAGTTTGGGTGCTTTGTAACTGGCCTGGTGGAGTGTTGGAGCAGTCTATGGTTTTGGAGTCACTTTTAGTTAGGTGCAGGTGGGCCTTTGCACTTATGGTTAGGGGTGTAGTTATTGATGGGCGGGCACATTGTGGTTCCCTTCTCCTATACTCATATGTGGGGGGAGGATTTGGTAGTGGGTCTTTTGAATAATGTCACGCTAAGCACATGCATGTTTTTGTCAGAGGGTTGCTTGTGGCTGCAAGGGATAGTCTTTCATGTAGCATGTTATCAAGTAGCATTCATTTTGCATAAAGAAAGGGTACTAATAGCTATAGAACCCTCAGAAGGGGGCATTACTGGTCGGGTAATGGCCCCAGGGCTTTCGTTAAAGCCCTTGCTTCGCTCAGACTTATAACAATCGCCCCAGTAATGTCCCCCTCATCGGGTTTTAATGCTTTATTAATGTCCCTTGACCTTATTTTGATTTTCTAAAAGGTATTTTCACCAGTAATCAGAGACAAACAAGTAAAGACAGTTTCGCCTTTTCGTCTATATTTGCAGATATTGATTGAATAGAAAGGATTAAGTAAATAAATCAACATATGAATGAATAAGACCGCATTCATCTGGGGTCCCATCTAGGGATGAGGGAGTCAATTTCCACGCTAAAACGTGGAGGGTGCCAGACTCCGGAAAAAGGGAGACGCAACAGTATGCACTTAGCGCTGTGATACCTCCGGGTCTGGGCGCTTCCAATAAATAAATAAATAAATAAATAGATAAATAAATAAATGTCAGAGGAGCATCTGTAAGAATGTACTTATCCTGCTCTTAATATGCTGGGTGTGATCCCCTGAGAATCCCACTTTAGCAGAGGAGATTTTAGTGGTTCTCAGATGAAGGAGCAGGGATTCCTTGTTTTCTGACCCCTCCAGGTTTGCCCATTGATGCCATTCTTGATGATGTGCTACGGTGGTCAGGTGTATGAACAGAATGCAGACCATCTCTCCCAGAGAATGGCTTATCCTGCAAGAAATGGATCACAATAGGCAGTAGAGGAAGGGGGCACTAGCGCTCTTCTTCCTTTCATTGGACGGGATGAGGCATCTTTGCTACCATTGGGTGCAACCGTTACAAGTGGTTGCCAGCAGAGATGGTGGTTGCTGGGGTGCCGGCATCCAGTTCAGAGGGTTACAGTCATGTGGTTGAAGCTGGACAGCATGATGGTCTTCATTGAGTAGGTGTCATGAGGGTTTTACTCAGGAGACCAAGAGGTCAGATAGGTAAAGTGCTGGGGAGAGGATGGGCCAACACGATAATTGGTAAAGGTGGCGATGTGGTGGCAATCCCAAGAGCTCTGGCAGTGCCAGTTGATGGTGCTGGTGGTGTCTGGTGCAAGCCATGGGATTTCAGGGTACATGTTATGGGGACTTCATGCTGTGCTTGTTTCTCAATGATATATTGAAAATATACAGTAGATACTGGTCGCTGTTTCCCCTGGACCTGCGCAGCCAGCACTCTGATGTCTTTCTTAAAAGGTGCACATTGTTCTTCAAGAGGTGCGAATGCTGCTTCTGGCTGCACTGACTAGAGACAATTCTCTGCATTAAGAAGTTCATAGGGCCTCATTACACGGATGGCGGAGAACCATGGCGCTATTAGCGCCATGGTTCATGCCGGTAAAATACCGGCACCGCCTTGGCGGAAAGGGGAATTACCGCCCCATTCCAAGGTTGGCAGGGCGGTAATTCCCCCTTCCACCATTGCCCTTCCCCATTCCCATTTTTGGCCCATAGGGCTCAATGGGAATGGGGAAGGCGCTAATTACGGTACCGCAAATTGCGGTACCGTAATTAGCTACCTGGGCAAAAAGCAGGCGTTAAATCCCCCAACCCGCAAAGGGACCTCGTAGTAAGGCAGTAAGGATTTACCGGTACCGGTATTTTACTGGTACCGGTAAATCCTTACCGCCATCCGTGTAATGAGGCCCATAGTGTGGGGGAAGCAATCTAGGTTCCAGCTACATTGCAGGCACCCAAAAGGCTGTCTTGATTTGAATGGCATTCCTGCACTTCCTGGACACCACTGTCATGATCAAGCCCATAGGCAAGTCCACCCCCCTGCTCCTTCGAACACAGGGGTGTCACCTCCTGGCCTCTTGTTCAGTCATACATCTCCACACAATGTCTCCATGATGACCGGATCACTAAAGCTAAATCAAATACAAAGAACTACTCAACATCCTTAGAGAGCTTGAATCCACCACCAACCTACCTGTAACCTGCACCAAAAACCTAATATGGTGCACCAATATCCAAAAAGCCCTCTCTGACAAAATTGAGCTCCTACAAGCTAAAATAGAGACCAAAAAAACAAATCTGGCAAACAACACACCCCACTCGCAACTCAAGTACCCTTACCGGATAAAGATGACCTTTTCAAGTTCTCCCCCCTCGCCACTGAGGATGTCGAGGACATACACATGAGTCTAAAAGCATCTAGATGCTTAGGCGATGCCTGCCCAGCAACTATTATTAAAGAGACAGCAAAAGATCTTGCATCTTTTATCACAGCATTAATCAATGCATCCTTTCCTACCAGCAAAGTACCAATTAACCTGAAGGACGCCTGGGCCCTGCCTCTCCTAAAGAAGCCTTCCCTTGACCCCAACATCCTGACAAATTATAGACCTATCACCACTGTGCCCTTCCTCCTCAAAATTCTGGACAGGGCTGCTTACCTACAGATTCAGCATCACCTCAAAGGCAAAAACGTAATAGGGCTCCGTCAATCTGGTTTACAACCTAGATATGGCACGGAGACAGCCATGTTAGACCAAGTAACACAAATGGAGATCATAAAAGACAAAGGTAACTTAGCACTCCTCTTGTTACTAGATCTATCAGTGGCCTTTGACTTGGTGGACCACAAAGTCCTATGTAATCACCTCTCATCCGCAGCCTATTTCTCAGACGAAGCCACCACCTGGATTCAGTCCTTCTTAAACAATAGAACTACTAGAGTATTTGATCCTACCGTGTCCGTCATACCAGTCCCTGTCACTTGCAGAGTCCACCAGGGTTCATGCGTCTCCCCCACACTCTACAACATTTTCACTAAGCCCTTCTTTGATGACTTAGACCATTTGGGTGTCTCCCACACAAATAACGCTGACGAAACCCAAATCCTCATCCCGAATACTGGCAACTACAACATAGACTTCAAACGCCTTAACGACATTAACGTTATCATCCAAGCTTGGATGGCCAAACATGGACTATGCCTCAATGACGACAAGACCAAGCTGCTCCTCGTAGCTACCCAAGCTAGACTCAACAGAGGACAAACAATTCAACACCTTCAATATTGACGGCAATAATATCACGGTTTCCAAAGATTTAAAATCCTTAGGCATCTACATCGACGCCACCATCTCACTGACAAGACAAATTGGTGCGACTGCCTCCACCAATGCATAGACGTGCAAACTCATTAACAACTGCAGACCATTTCTGACTACAGGCAACTGCCTTACCTTAGCCAGGGCTTTAATCCTATCAAAGATAGACCATTGCAACACCCTCTATCTAGGTAACAAGCAATACAACTTAAAAACGCTACAAATATTCCATAACAACGCACTGAGATCAGCGACTAACCATCCTAGATCTCATCATATCCCCGAGATGAGAGGTAGCGTTCACTGGCTTTCAGTTAACCAAAGAATCAGTCTCAAAACTCTGTCACTCACCTTCAAATGCCTAAACAATCTAGCACCCAAATACTTGCGGGACAAATTCATATGAAAATCTTGGGATCGACCCGCTAGATTCACACAATCCAACTGTCTTATCATCCCTAGGTTCAAGCTCCAAAAGGCAGGAGGCAATAGTTTCCCAGCCTTAGCAGCCAAATGTAGAACTCCCTACCTGCAACCATCTCAGCCGAACCTTCCTTCCACATATTCAGAAATAATGTAAAAACCTGACTCACACTGAATGAATCCTAAATGAGTGCTCTAAAGATACTATCACCTACCACCTCCAACTTCCTGTGATATAATCCTGTACACGTGCCATACCCACTAATCGTACTGTATTTACTGTACACTTCGTCTCACTTTACCTGAAAATCAACCTGTATTTCTCGCAAATCTCACTGTATACGTCTTAATTGTATTCTCATTATGTAAACACCAGCCCTATACCACTTGTAAATACTTACTGTATGCAACTGTAAAATATCTATTCCATGTAACTGTAATTAATGCGCCCAGATGCCCAAGGGCTTGCCGCGCTATATAAATAAATACAAAATGATTACATGCAAGTTGGTCTCGCCTCTGACCTTTCTTCCACTACGTGGTGTTTTTCAGTGGCCTCCCTAACAGTGATGTCAAGCACTGAGATGGAAAGCCAAGGTGTGGGACCTAAAGTTAAGAAACATACACCATGTTAATATCATGGACCCTCACAAATATAAAGAAAACAGCGGACAGTACTGTACCCTGTTCCCTGCACAGTACCAAACCCTTCCAAATCCAATAAACAAAAGGCACTGAGAAAAGCTAGTTCTAAAATGAAAGGCAAAGTAACTGAACCGTCCAACCAGCATCGACAATGCAGCTGGGGCCGCCCCAGTGACGATAGAACACAATGCGAAATGAAGACCTATTTTCAGTGTAAACTCAGAGGCAGTAACATATCTAATTGTTTGGAAGTTTGAATCATGAGGGTAATTATCATGACAGTAGGGTGTTTATAGAGGTTTGCTGTGGTTTTGGAAATATTGTGACGCTTGGTTTGGTGTAGGTAGTGTTGCTGGGGTTTATTGAGTACACCCTCATCCCCCTCCACCTCTGTTTACCTTTGGACACTGGTGGGTAGGGCCCTATTGTAAGAACAAAGGACTTCCTTGGCAGACAGTACTCCATATCAAATATCTTATGTCTTGAAGTCAGGCTGCTCGGGATGCTTTGAGCACTTATTTTGACGCTTAGCTGCTAATTTGCAATGGCAGTTGAAAATTGCAGGTAAGCGATTGTGCGGTTGTGGCTTTTTTTTATCTGTTCTGAGTATTCTTCAGGTTGTGCAAATCATTGTATGCAAAAGGGAAAAATAAATAGAAATCTAAGTTTCGCCTGGGTTTATTTGCATGCATGCACACAGTGGCGATCGGAAATGATTGATGCTATTTCAACAAGCATCGGCAAAGCCAGTGGTTTCGGCTCTTGTTTAGGCATTTTCCAGGCAGGGCCATAAATGTACTACCTGGGCATAAAATAGCATCTAGCAACTGGTGTTAGTGCCTGGGCATATTATGGCAGTGCAGGGCAAATGCCTATCTAATGGCTCTATATATCTAACTCAACTCTTGTACGCCAAAACTTCGGCGTTGTTCCGTTGTTCGGGGCGGATGGCTGCACCATGGACTTTGCTACTAATAAGGGAGTTAGGCAGGGTTGCCCCCTTGCTATTTAATCTTTTTCTCGACGACTTTAATCCACACATCTCCTCAGCAAGAACAAATCCACCAGTTCTGAAAGGGGTCCGTTAGGATACATTATTGTACGTCAACGACGCAGCCCTGATTAGCCTGACGCAGAGGGGAGTACAAGGAAGCCTGCTGTATGCAGATAAGTTTTATGAGCGGCATGACCTGGAACTGAAACTGACGAAGTCGAAGATTGTGGTCCTTGGAAATAACACATTGAACTTAGTTTGGTTGGTTGGTTAATAAGGTTGAAATGACTTTTTAGGATTGGTGTAATTATCTAGGCATTCTGTTCTGTAGGAATGTTAGCTGGTTGCACCACATTAAAATGTTGGCAGATGATTGCAGCAAGCTTTAGAGATTTAGTAAGAGTTGAGCACCGATCCGGTGGCAAAAGATTGCACAAATGTTTAAAGGTGATGGAGGCAAACGTGCATTGCTCTGCACTACACGGTGGCCACATGTCGGGCCATGCCGACTGCTCGAGCCTAGATTACTCCCAAGGAAGGTAACTTGCCATTCCGCTAGTACTCCGGGTACTCCGGGTGATGTTGTAAGGCTGGAACTGGGGGTGCAAGGTTTTGGAGCTCTTTGTAAAAAAACTATAAAAAAGATAACTGCGGTAACAGAAACAATCTCCTCATAGCCGCAAGACAATTATTCTTGGTTTTAATGTGGTCCAGAACAAGTGACGGAATGGGGCACTGATTTTGGCCAAGCGTAGAATGCCGCATCATGCAAGCGCGCTCTCAGAGATAGGTCGGCACGGATAGAACATGCTGACACACTGAAGCAAACCTGTAGTTTATCCTCAATTACATTTTTTGTGGGATCAGGTGAGGGGTCCGCAGACAGGACTACTGTGGGCACCTTTCGGGCCCCGGTGCACAGGCGGGTATTCCGTATGACCTGCTTGGAGGTGTTACCATTACTGGCTGAAGGGTGACCAGGAGTGTGCCTATGGCCTTGCTGGCGGTGAAGGTCTACTACAGTTCCTGCCCATTTGCCCTATTTTGGGTCACCTTAGAAGGCAAAGGCTCAGGAAGCATTTTATGTTAAATGAAATTAGGGCTTCCAGGGAAGCAATGTGTTTATTTATGTGTCTTAATGACATAAGGCCTCATTACGACCCTACGGTACGGGACCGGCCCCCTTCATTCCATCAGGGCCGATTACGAGGTGCCCTTTGCGGGACCTGGTAAAACCAGAAGTCTTTTACGGGTCCCGCGAGGGGAAGAGGGAGTTAACAACGGGACACTTGTAATATGCCCCTTGTTACCTCCTTCCTCATTCCCATTTGAGCCCTATGGGGGCTCAAATGGGAATGGGGAGTGGTTCCTGCAAGGAGGACTTACCGGGTCCTCCTATGTCGGGATGACCCAGTAAGTCCCCAGTGCAGGAACCTGGTAATGGAGCCGGTTTGGAGGCAGCCATGGAGCTAATAGCTCCATGGCTGCCTCCAGACTCGTAATGAGGCCCATAGATTTTGTATCCGATGTTTGTGAGTTTGTAAACGCCGCTTTTAAAAGTTATAGAAGATCTTTTTAGAGTTATGTTTGCGTTTTAAATTGGGTTTGGTATTAAATGTCATATCGATTGTCTGTTTATATGCTGTAATATTAATCGTTTATGGATAATGTCAATAAAAAAATATTACTACTGCTAATCCCTATACAAGAGCCAAACATCTTGACTTTGTCAAGGCCTGCTTTTAAAAGGAATTCAGTGATAGGAACAGATATGAGGACACGTATATTGCTTTTAAATCGAATGGACCAAGATAATTGGTTAAGACACCAAGAACTACTTACGGCTGCAGTTACGCATGGCCCACAGAAGAATGCTTAGACATTGGCATGCCCTTAAAAGCACACAGCTATCTCAAAGAGATCCTACGGGCGTGTCTTCTGGGTAAGAAAAGTAGGTCGTGGTGATAATGGCCAAAGGGACTAGCATGGCAATGAGCCATCAATGGGTGGCTGAGCAGCCATGCACACAGGCTTTGTGTCCCAGCACACATTCCATCTCTCCTCTGATCTATGATATGATATGGCATTTATAACGCGCCTCTACACAACTGTGTAATTACTTTCTATGCCAATAGCTTTGGCGAATACGCAGTACATAGGGCACCACGTAATAGCCAAAACAAAAAATGGCAGCTTTACGTGGATTGCATCTACTTTTTGGCAGACCCAAGAAACACGGGCACATTCTGCGAGAATCATCAGATCCTGGGGGATTCAGACTATGCATGACTAGTGGCATGGTGACACTCTGCACCGTGCAGGAGAGAATCATCAGATCCTGGGGGAATCAGACTATGCATGACTAGTGGCATGGTGACACTCTGCACCGTGCAGGAGAGAATCATCAGATCCTGGGGGAATCAGACTATGCATGACTAGTGGCATGGGACACTCTGCACCGTGCAGGAGAGAATCATCAGATCCTGGGGGAATCAGACTATGCATGACTAGTGGCATGGTGACACTCTGCACCGTGCAGGAGAGAATCATCAGATCCTGGGGGAATCAGACTATGCATGACTAGTGGCATGGTGACACTCTGCACCGTGCAGGAGAGAATCATCAGATCCTGGGGGAATCAGACTATGCATGACTAGTGGCATGGTGACACTCTGCACCGTGCAGGAGAGAATCATCAGATCCTGGGGGAATCAGACTATGCATGACTAGTGGCATGGTGACACTCTGCACCGTGCAGGAGAGAATCATCAGATCCTGGGGGAATCAGACTATGCATGACTAGTGGCATGGGACACTCTGCACCGTGCAGGAGAGAATCATCAGATCCTGGGGGAATCAGACTATGCATGACTAGTGGCATGGGACACTCTGCACCGTGCAGGAGAGAATCATCAGATCCTGGGGGAATCAGACTATGCATGACTAGTGGCAAGGGACACTCTGCACCGGTGCAGGAATACTGGCGCAGAGCAGATCTACAGCATGTAGTGTCGGAAGTCCACACCTGCACAGGCTAGTATTTGAATATGCAGGTTCAGAGACGATCTATGCCAAAAAAGCTTATAACATATGTTCTTTGCATCCTCAGGAACCAGAATAAGGCTAATCACACTTTATTTCAAATGAGCGCGGAGTCATCCATTTTAACTACAAATTCCATTATATATTCTATGTGAATTATGTTATCCTTCGTTTGCTCAAAGCACAAATGTTCCTTACAGAGAGTGTGGGATTCCTCACTTTAGGTGTTTAACAGCTAAACAATCAGATAGCCACATTTCCCTTTAGGCAGGCGACCATTGGAACCCATTTATTTAATTTCTTTGTAGTACCAAGCCCACTTTGCATTATAATTGGCTTGCCTTCCCCAATAGTCCTGTTTGGAGCAAAGAAATCCTCCAATGGTTGGAGTTTACTTTCTCTCTGACAGGGTGCAGAGCACCCATATACCACCATTCAAATTACCCATGTAACATAACTCTAACTGGATACCATCTGCCATGGTGGGAAAGTCTACACTTTTTTGGTCTTAATGTTAAAGTAATGCAAGTAATTCTGTCACTGAAAGGGAGGTCTGCTAATCATACCCACCTTTCATAATTCTCCATGTCAAAATTATAGTGTGTACACATGCCTTGCTGTAACCAGTCTGCTGACATCCGCTGCACCAGCAGTGCAGTGGTACCCAGCAGGCTCAAAGGCTACCTATGCATCCCTGACAACTGCTGGGAAACATAAATCCAGCAGGCAGAGGCAGCATTTTGACTGTCTGCACTTTTTATCTAAATTCATATGATTGTGCAATCTAGGCATTTTGATTGCAAGTACATCTGTAAATATAAATGATGCCTGGTTTAGCATGGTGAATGCTAGAATCACACAATTATACAGCCACAGAAATTTGATACCACATATTGTCAGATCTGTAAGCAGGGTCAGCTATGACCGGACTGACATGTATTGGTGGCTGGTTTGACTGTCTCCACTACAGGCACCTTATGATATGATATGATATTATATGGCATTTATAACGCGCCTATACACAAGTGTTTCAAGGCGCATTATTATTGCAGTATTATTGGAACATTATTCAGAATGTTGGTCTTTAATTCTCCAGCAGGAAGGCTAACATCCCCCCCTCAGGGTACAGAGACATTTCCCAGGGTGTCCCCTAGCACAGTGCATCAAAGGCAGCACTGGCATAACACAAGCCTCACTCACACCAGGGTTCTGACCAGTGGATTGCCTTTGAACTTAGTAGGAATGGAAAGGAGGTGGGGTAGAGTAGCCAGAGAGCGAAGGCAGTTCTATAGAGCGGTCTCACCATAATGGTTTCTGTTAACGCTCTCTTCCTGTTTCTTTTCCACTACATTTGTCTGACCCTGTTCCTGCAAAGCCCTCAGCCCAGCTCAGGAAAGCTGCAGCAACCACAATACTGAAACAGGAAAAAAAGATCAAAATTCACAATAAGGTAAGCCCAAATGGGATACATGTGAATCCATGGCATCTTAATAATATCATGCAGACCCCTGCTTGCTGATGTCTTGCAGGCCCATAGCCCGCATCCAATTGCATCTGATTGGCCCTTTGCTGATCATATCCCCAGGACCAATGGGAGCCGGATGGCGATGCCGGCACCCAGCAAAGGACAACTGCTAAGGCCTGAGAGCTCCCCTCTCTGGCTCTTCTCCTGTGAAGTCCTTAGCCCAGCTCAGGAGAGCTGCAACATCCTCATTGCTGAAGCCCTCAGCCCAGCTCAGGAGAGCTGCAACAACCACAATACTGAAACCGGAAAAACCATTGAAATTCACCCTAAGGTAAGCCCATGTGAAGAAATTGCCTCTTAATAATATCATGCGAAAACTATCAAAATTCGAATTTAACCTCACTTGATTTTGGCCCTGTTAAAATGGCCACCGTGTTTGATGCAAGTTGCCCTACTGGTGTCTTGCAGGCACATAGCCCGCCTCCAATTGCATCTGATTGGTCCTTTCCTGATGATATCCCCAGGACCAATGGAAGCCGGTTGGCAATGCCAGCCCCCAGCAAAGGCCAACTGCTAAAGCCTGAGGCCTCCCCTGGCTGGCCTGGTCAGGCCATGTCAGCCATGTCGGCTGGGACACCACTCTCCAAGATTCCGCACACAATAGCCAACCTGCCATCAGATCCAAAAGGTAAGGAGAGCTCACATGCAACACCCCTCTCCTGTACATGCATTGTCCCCTTGGATGTCCTCTGCTTGTTTCCTTTTAACATACCGTCCCCCAACTGCTTCCGATGCTCCTTGCCATTCCAACCCCTAGGGCCGCCAATTCCACTACCCCTGTTGCACCCAGCAAGCCCACTTCCTCCACAGTGCCCACCAAGCTCTCTGGCCCCATTGGAGCCACCCATTCCACTGGCCCGTTGCGCCTGCCGAGTCCACTGCCCCCGTTGCACCCGCCAAGTCCACTGCCCACGTTGCACCCGTCACAGCCACTTCCTCCACAGTGCCCGCCAAACCCACTGCCGCTATTACACCGGCCAAGTCCACTGCCCCCATTGCACCCAAAAAATCAACTGCCCCTGTTGCGCCCGCCATGCCCACTTCATCGACAGTGCCCGCCATACACACTGCCCCGTTACACCCGCCAGTCCACTACCCCCGTTGTATCTGTCAAACCACTGACTCGTTGCATCCACCAAGTCCACTGCCACCACAGTACCTGCAAAGTCCAGTGAACTCACATACAATGCGCAGGCACTTCCAATAAGAACACGTTATTGCCCAGGCGTCCCTAGGAAACACCCACACAGCCCCCATCGCAGTTCTGACAACACCTCTAATACTAAAGCCTGCATAGGACTTGCACGCTCCTCACGACTTAGATCCAGAACCTGTCATGTCAATGGCCACCTACCCCCCTCCACTGTCCCCTCTCTAGGCACCAACAGACTTGGTATTCACACCTCTTTCTGGATCCTCACAGTTTGTCAGGTCCCACATCTCCCACATCATCCGAACAATCCTGAACCCACCCCACTACTTAATACTTATATACATAAGGCACTGCCGATTTCATCAAGCAAAGCCATCAACCACAATCACCCTCTTTCAACACATCTCCCCGTGCCCTTCAAAGACCTCCCCACCACCCCCTGAACAATGTAAAACTCTAAAATGTGCCCTCATTAATGCCCGGTCCCTAGGAGCACACGCTATAGACATCCATGGCCTACTACTAAAACACCAACTGGGTATACTAGCCATTACAGAATCATGGTTGCACCTGGCCTCAGGCCCCACCATTGCACTGGCACTCCCTACTGAATACACCATCATCAGAGCTGACCGGCCTGATGCCATAGGTGGGGGAGTTGCACTTATCGCAAAAACCTCCCTACAAATCAAATCCTCAGCCATACCAACCATCATAGGTTAGAAACTACTGCTCATGAAGCTACCCACTGACCCCAAAACAACCATTAACATCCTACTGTTATAACAACTTAAGTCACCCTGCCTTAGACATCCCACTCCTTATCACCCCATTACTGAAACCCTCAACTAAGTTCATCATATTAACCTTGGCTTTAATGGTCCAGATGACGCCAGCATGTGCCTTCTCTGCAGCCATGGAGGACATGACCTTCAACCACCCACCCATAACAAAGGCCAAATCCGAGACTCGATCCTCACCTCCAACACCAGCATCAATATCTCTGCTATCACAGAAATCCCCTGGTCAGATCACTTCCTCATCAACTTTGAGTTATGTATCACCAAGCTGCTCATCATACGGTTGTTTATTCCCAAGTCCATCATTTTCATGAGAGCCTTGAGCTAAGATGGTGATGTGCCACACTCTCTTGAATGTTCCAGTTCAAACTACAGATGAGAGACTTTGGCTTGTGGCCAGCCAATGAGAGATGATGGACTAATTGGGAAAATGGGGAGCAGTCTGATGGGATTCAAACACCTAAGTTTCATTTCACGTATGTGCTGCTAAGGAGCTGAAAGTCAAAGGTTTGATAGTATGACAACCAATCAGTGGGGTTGGGGACAACCTAAACAGAAATATTTTAGAAGCCAATGCCCTGATGCTTTGTCCACTATATTCAGTACTGTATGCATTTAGAGGTAGTTCGAGGCATGCCCTACAGACAAGGGATAGCCAATGAAGTGCTAACATTTACATAGTTTATAAGTAGATATGTTCCCTTAACCAATCCCTCCCCTCGATAGGTTTTGTATTTTGCTATGTAGTATGACATCATAGATGACGTACAATGGGGTAAAAGACCTCCGCACAATCAAACGTAGGCTTGAGTGTGCATGCATCAGCCCAATGTTTGTCAGGTCTCCCTACTTTATTACACACACACACTCACACACACGCTCACAGGCATGCAATTAGACATACACACACACCCGAAGAGCAGGATTCCTCTGTCCTTTCCGTAATCTGTTATGCCTTTAAATAATTAAAGATAGAGCTGTTATTTTGCGCTTCATGCCGGGAACCAGCCTCTAAGCACAGGACTAGAATTTGAAACGGTAACACTATGCATTGCCTTGCTTCCAAGGCAAACGTGTTGCTCCTGAGCTATCCTCCCAGACTTTATTTGGCTCATTTTCTCCCTCTTCTACTGCAGTGTTGAGGGTGTTTAGTTTCACAAAGTGGTGCTGATCATTGGGAATTGTGATCCATCTGTAAGCCGAACAAGGCAGTTCAATCTTTGGCTTCATCAAGGCTGAGTATATTGAAATGGCATGGTAGGCGTCTGTCTTCTGCCACTGTATGCTTGTTGCTCCTACCCGTTAATGATTCCTAAACATTCTGGGGTGAGCGATTTGAGAGGCTCTTGTTTTGGCAGCCCTTTGCCATCTCCTGACCAGGCTGAGTGTCACTGCAGAGTGATGTCTTCTGCCTGTAACCTCCTTCTTCTGTCACTCCAGAGAAACAATTCATAGGGAAACTAAAGGGGAACCGAGATTGGAATACTAGGTATATGTTCACCATTGCCAAATTAGGATGCTTACTAGCAGGTTACCTACAGATAAAGGAAATACCAAAATATGAATTATATTTGGAAACAATAGAACTAGCTCAAACTACACTCCATTATTTGAAGATACTTTTAGGTATACTACCAATGGTAACATTTGTAGCTTGCAGGTAAGGTGACAAAATAATACTTGCCCTTACTATGCAAGACAGAAAGGGGACACGTCACACTTTTTATTTAATGCATAAGAGGCCAAGGAGATTCTGGCTGAAACCGATATTGATAAATCATGACATTCCAACTGTGATAGACTTTTAGTAGAGATTTAAAGTTATCATAAGTGACTGTTGGGGTTATGCTATGTTATATTAATGATTTTTTGTAGCGTGCACCGTGCCCCGTAGGTATCCTGGCGCTAAAGAGGCAGTAGAAGCACCAGAGGGGACGTTTTGAAGGAAAAGGCCTATTTGAGAAAAGTAAAGGTCTTCAAAGATTTTCCAGATTGAGCGCGATCCACTATTAGCCTCAAGACTATGGGGACCGTATTCCAGAGGAGGGGGCTGCAACTGAGAATGCAGTACCACCCACAGATTTCTTTTTGAATCTAGGTACAACAAGAAGGCCTGGGTTTGCTGAGGGAAGCAGGCAGGCTGGAGAGTAGGGGGTAATCTTCTCCTGAAGATGAGGAGACCCCTGTTAATGCAAAGCTCCATGGGTCAGACAAAGAGCTTTACATTTCATTCTGCTTTCAACTGGGAGACGGTGAAGCCGAGATAAAACCGGTGAGATATGTGCAAATTAGCAACTGGCCCTGCCAAAGCCTTTTGGAGTATTTGGAGGCTCTCGAAATGGTATTTGGGCTGAGCCAGAAGAGTAGCATTGCAGTAGTCAAGAATACCCCAAACCGCAGAGGTAACAACCAGTAATCTTAGTGGCTGGGCTAGAAAAGATACCACCTTTTTTAAGGTTTAAGTTTATTGAAGCCGGCGTTGCACCTGGTGCTCACCTGCATAACAGGTGACAGAGAGCAGGCAATCTTGACTCCAAGATTGTGTATGGAGCCTACAGGAATGGGGAGGATGCCTAGGTTGGAGGGCCATAAGCCAGGGGTCCATAAAGAGCATGCAGAGGGCGGGCCAGCAACCAGGGCTTCGGTCTTGTCACTGTTTAGCTTAAGCCAGTTTCTGTTCATCCAGCCGCCAATGGCGCTGAGGCTGGCCTTCAAATGAGCTGTTGATTCCTCTGGGTTCTGATTCACTCTGAGAATTAGTTGTGTGTCGTCTGTGTAAGAACAGAATCGACAGCTGTAGGAATGGATAAGGCTGGCAAGCGGCCAGACGTAGATGTAAAAAAGAAGAGGAGATATGGCCGAGCCCTGGGGAACCCACAGGAAAGGGGTGAAGATGAGGACCTGAAAGGATGAAGAGCAAGAGTCTGGGAGCAGTCAGTGCGAAAAGATTTGAACCAGTGATGTCACCCTCCTGTAAACATTGACATAGGGTGGGGTGGTCGATGGTGTAGAATGATATGATATGATAGGTTATTTATAACACGCTTAATAAAAGCGTGGACCCCGGGATCGAACTTGTGTGGCTCCATGCCGTCTTGCTTCCAAGGCGAGCATGTTCCCGCTGAGCTATCCTCCCGAGACTTGCAGCTGACACATCGAATACGATCAAGAAGCCAACTTCACCCTGGTCTCTTATTAGAGTAAGATCATCAATAACTGAGAGTAGCACTGACTCAGTGGCCATTGAAGGGCACAAACATAATGGAAACGGGTCTCGGATGCAGGTGTCCTCAAGGATGTTCCAGAGCTGAGGAGTGGCTTAGGCCTCCAGCACCTTCATAAAGAACATAAGGAGTGAGATGGGACAAACGTTAATGGACAGTGTAGGGTCCAGATTAGGTTTCTTAAGAAGAGGAGTAACCAGTGTATGTTTGAAGGCTACCGGAACAATACCTTACCTCAGAGAAAAGTTTACCGTGGAGGTGGTAGTAGGGTCTAGCTCAGCCCTGATTTTCATTAGCACTTGTAGAGGGATAGGGTCCAAAGGAGAACAGGACTTTAGCTGCGAAATGACTCCAACGAGCTGGTCCTCTGCAGTGTCAACAAATGTGTATAACTGTCCTGCATCTGTTAATGGTGACGGTCCAGGAGTTAGGATGGAGGACACTGCTTCAACCGTGGGAGTCAAAATATTCGCCCTTGATATTAGAAATCTTCGGTATAAAGAATTCAGACAGAGAGTCGCAAAGATCTTGAGAAGGATGGACTGAGGTAGACACTCTATCCGGAGATGACAATTCCCTAACCCCAAGAACAATTCTTTTGACTTATTCAAGGCCTGTGAGATGTGGTTGGCAAAATAGGCAGATTTCACTTCTTTAATTTACTGGTGGTATTACAGACGATGGATTATTAAAGTGGCTTTGCCAGCTGGGAGATAGGCAGAGTGTCAAGTGCACTCAGACTGTTCATACAAAAGCTTGAGAGGGCATATACCAGGGTGCATGGTGCTTGTGAGGGCTCTGTTCTAGCTTGAAGGGAGCAACCTCACCCATGACTTTGGTGAAAGCATCCTGAAGTGCAGTTAAAGGATTGGGAGAGGAAATTGAAGACAGGGTATAGTTAAAACTTTCTAAAATAAGCGAGGGAAGTTCACCTGCCTCAAGTTCAGGTGAATGCGGGCAACTGGGCTAGCTAGCTGTGTTAGAGAGTGGTGGGCCAGTTATACTAAATGGCACTAAGAAGTGGTCAGACCACACCAAAGGTAGGGTGGCGTGAACCTTAATGCTATCAGCAGAAGAAACAATGACATCCAGGCCTGACATTTGGTGTGGGTAGGGATCTGGAAATGTTGAAACAATTGAAAATCTGCTAATAACGAGCTAAGCGCCTGACGATCAGTGTCTAAAAACCTTCTGGTGTGTCTTAAGACGTTCATTGTGTGCAGAATGTAAGATGTAAATATATCATGTCCTTAGGGATGTTTTACTGACTTTAAATCTATTAAATTAGTATTCTTCCATTTGCTCAGTAGGTCTTAGAGGATCTGAAAAACCCATAGTTGAGGATTGTATTGTAGTATTAATTACAGAGACAAGGGGGGACTTGGCCGAAAGCCGCTTGTCAGCCCAAGCCCTAATCGGCACGAGAGAATTGAGGCCCTCAGCGAGGAACCAGATTCGAAACGTTGAGGTCCTTCAAACTATTAGCAACCCGGGGCTCCCTCTAGGTTAATGATATTGTTTTTTTTTCAAATGAAATCAGTTTCGGGCGTACTGCACTAGCTCAATTTCCTTAAAAGAAAATACAAAACAAGATGGCCACTGCATAGACTAGAAAATGGTGTTCGTCCATTTTCTTGGTTACTGTAGGCCACCTCAGGTGGAGAGAGACTAAAGCAGTGGCCCACAGGTAAGTGGGATCGGGGGCAGGACTGGGGTGGGGAGGCTGGGTGGATGGAAACCAAGTGGGCCCAGGAGCTACAGGGACCTACAGGGAGGGGCGGCGTCAGGCCAGGGTGGTCACTCCAGTCCCCATTCCAGCCAATGGAATTCCTCAGCACCTCTCTACATGACTCGAAAGACTGGCCACATGTACACAGGTTACATTTTTATAAAGTCTTTTAAGTGATATGGTCTGATTTGCTTTTGTAAAATGTATTTGAAGTTTGACTTATTTTATCCGAATAAACGTTGATGAATGAATACATTCAAGGTTTCTTTTGTAATCAGTCTAAAATAAATGGGCAACCACGCATACACCTGGAAGCGACTCATTAGTGAAAAGTGGCTCTGGGTAGATTAGGGCCAGTCGCCAGACTACTGTCCGTGCCCAGATATTTGGCTGAGATGGTAGATTATTCTTTGCATTGCCCTGAGGCAAGGGGCGTGGGAAATGGGCACACCATTGAGGTGATGAGGTGGCCACAAGTTTGTGGGATGTCATCAAAGGGGCCAGGCGACATACTCTCCTTTCCAGTGGCCCGAGAAGACCCAGGGACGGCAGGGGAAACGCTCCCTGTCCCACCTTGCCCCAAAGCTCCCTCCTGATGCCTCGGGAACAGGCTGGCAGCAGGCTGACTCTTGACAGCATGTGCCTCAGTGCTGCAGACCCACAGAAGAGCCCTGCCCTACTCCTACACTGTCCCGGTGAGGCTGCTGTGCTTGGGAGCCGGTCTGCTTGACACTGCATCGTTTCAGAGTGACAACAGGGAGCCCAGACATACTCTGCTTTCCAGTGGCCCGAGGAGACCCAGGGAAGGCAGGGGAAATACCTGCCATGACGTCACAAGGGAACTAGGACTATCATTGTACACTGTTTTACTCATAGCAGTGAAATGGGGGGGGTTCAGATACGGATTCCTATGATGGTTGCCAAAGTAACCAATAATAACACATAGGGCCTCATTACGAACTTGGAGGTAGCCATGGAGCTATTGGCCATGGCTGCCTCCAAACCGGGCTCCATTACCGGGCTCCTTCAATGAGGAATAACCGGGTCATTCCAACATTGGAGGACCCGGTAATTACTCCTTGAAGGAACCATTCCCCATTCCAATTTGAGCCCCCATAGGGCTCAATGGGAATGGGGAAGGAGGTAAGAACGACACATTACAAATGGCCCGTTATTACCTCCCTCTTCCCCTCGCAGGACCCAGAAAAGATGTCTGGTTTTACCAGACGTCTGTTCCGAGTCCCGCAAAGGGAACCTCGTAATCAGCGCTCCCGTAATGAAGGCTGCCAGTCCCATACCGGCACCCTTCATTACGGGACCGCAAGGGTCGTAATGAGGCCCAAACTGCCTAAGCCGGTTCACATAAATTGTATCAGTGCTGGGCAATTTCTTGTTGACATTTACTGCAACTTACCTCTGCAAAATGTTGTTTTTGTGCTTTTCTGTCAGTTCAAATGATGTTATTGCAATGGTGAGATGGAGCAAAGGTTAGAGTGAAATGGCACGACAATAGTGCGAAATTGCTTGGCACAGGCACGCATTTTCCATAAGTTGTCCCATTGTTTGTGTCAAGGATGGCACTCTATTAAGAGCGGCACAGGACACCCAGAAAGGGTTTGGGTTTTGTGCCAAATAAAGTGGACAGATAGGAACACACACAGCGGAAAGGAAAGGGAGCGAAGAGTGGGCAAGAGTAGCAAGGGAAAGGATACAGAATGAATACCCTCTTGGGGTGTATGCAGATATAGGAAAAGAGTATTCCACGAACCTTGGAAATACTCTAGCCTTCTGCACAGTTTGCTATAACAGAGGCCCACGCTATTTGCTCATGACTTGGAACAGCAGCTATGGGTGTCTGTGATGTAGAAACGAGACAAGGGAAGGGGCAGAGGTTGACTGATGGGAACCAGCAGACAAGCTCTGTACAAAAGGGTCTACAAACAGTACAAGAGAAGATACAACAGACAAATCCAGGAAAGGAGATGATAGCAAACTAGCAGAAGGATATGAAGGGAAAGTCGAGTAACAGGATATGATGGCAGAGGACAGAAGGGTAGGTGGAGAGCTCAGTGGAGCAGGAAGGCAATGAGTAAGCCCACAGGAGTGGGACGGTAAGGTAGAAATATCAGAGGAAAAGGGCTTAGGGCAACAGAGTAAAGCAGACTGCACGGCAAGGATCCCAGAAGGGCCGGGCAGTAAGGAGTGAACCCTGAGGGGCAGGGCCGCCGAATGTAAAAGGTTGCAGAGGACTGTAGAGGGCTGCTAGGCCGAGGACCCAGCGGGGAAAAAGGTAGGGGGTAGGCAGCGGAGCGTGATAAGCTGCAAGTAGGAAGCCCAGAGGACAAGGGCTGTTGGCAGCCGGAGAAAGGTAGGCTGTAGAGCAGGGAGCCCAGAGGACAAGGGCAAAGGCAGCCGGAGAGAGGCAGGCTATAGAGCAGGGAGCCCAGAGGACAAGGGCTACGGCAGCCGGAGTGAGGAAGGCTGCAGAGCAGGGAGCCCTGAGGACAAGGGCTAAGGCAGCCGGTGTGAGGTAGGCTGCAGAGCAGGGAGCCCTGAGGACAAGGGCTAAGGCAGCCGGTGTGAGGTAGGCTGCAGAGCAGGGAGCCCAGAAGACAAGGGCTGAGGCTGGAAAGCAGCAGAGCGTGATCAGCTGCAATGTAGAGAGCCCGCAGGGCAAGGGCGGAGGCTGGAAGGCAGCAGAGCGTGGTCCGCTGCAATGTGGAGAGCCCGGCAGGGCAAGGGCAAAGGCTGGAAGGCAGCAGAGCGTGATCCGCTGCAATGTGGAGAGCCCGGCAGGGCAAGGGCGGAGACTGGAAGGCAGCAGAGCGTGATCAGCTGCAGCGTGGAGAGCCCAGAGGAGCAGGGCTGAGAGGCAGGGAGCCTGGAAGGCTATGGCTGGAGGCAGCAGGGTGGAGCAAGCAACAAGGCAGGTAGCCCAAAAGGCTAGGGCTGTAGGCAGCAGGGTGTAACAAGCTGCAAGGCAGGGTCCAAGCAGGAGTGAGGGTAAACAGCATACAAGGATCCGAAGACAGACGCGAAAGGTGGAGGAAGGACTCTCAATGCAAGAGGCTGAGCCACTGCAGGCAGCAGCCTTTATACTGCCTAGCCCAGCACAGAGGCAGGCTAATTGGTTTCACCTGGCGAATCACACCTGCAGGCAATCGCCCACCTCCCTTTCTGTTCCTGGGCTGGTGGAAGCAGGACCAGACTCTAAGGCTTCTGGGGGGTGTAGTTCCATAGAAAACCAATAGGAACGGCCAGGAAACAATGCTTGCGGCCAGGTGCATTATGGTATGCGTAGTTAGTTGACAATAATCATTAAGCAGCAAAGTCCAAATGGAGCATAAATGGATGTGCCCATGGCGCAGGCATGACAGTTTGTTATTCCTTGTGCAAGGATGCAGGGAAAAGTGTGTTGATGAATTCTGTTCATGAGACTGGATGGGAGAGTGTCTGGAATGCATGGGCTGTGGTGCAAGGATGTGTATGGTATGGAATCATGGATAAACAAGCATTGGCAAAGGCAATAGGTTTGTTTTTTCTCAGGCATGGGATAGGCATTTTCCAGGCATTGGCGTAATAATGCTACCTGCCCATAAGATGGCAACAGCTGGCAAATATCGTAAGTACCTGTGCTTCATGTGGTAGTCCCTGGCAAAGACCTATGTATGCAAGATCCAAAACGGTTGGATTTGGCAACACTTGTTTTCTAGACAAATACTGTGCAAGGAACAGATGCACAGAGACAATCAAGTGGCTGAACGTGCACTTGTTCACATCATTTGTATTAAATGGGCGACCTGCCTTACAGCTGCTATTAAGACATTATATTTCAAATAACACCGCCATCCCCATAAAAGCACAGAGCTAGCTCAACGAGATCCCAGGGTCATGTGCTTTGGGTGGGTAGGGTAGACAGTGATGGGGAATGGCCATAGCATCTAGACCAGCTATGAGCAGCGATTGGGAGGTTAAATAGCCAAATAGCACCCACAGGCTGCGTGTCCAACCTAACATCCTATCTCTTTCGTATCTTCTCTTGCCATGCCAATAGCTTTAGCATATATACATTGCTTACAGCACCGCCTAATAGCCAAACCTTACAATATGCAAGGTTTGAGGTTTGGATGCAGTAGATCAGATGAATTGGCAGTGAAAGTTGTATTATCTTTGTGCGGCACAAGGAAAAAAAGTTCACTCTTCAATGTTGTGCCCAGCAATCCCTAATGGGATAGACCTCGCAGTAGTAATTCTTTTATCCATGGTCATAAAGCACACAGAGGACCTGTGGGGGCTGCCTCCTTTAAAATGTTAGGGGGACACACAGGGCCAGATGTATATAAGCTTTGCAGTAGCATGGGGAGTTTTTTAATGACATCACTGTGCAGAGTTCTGTATTTAAACCACCAAAAACTGTATTTGCTGTGGTATGATGCATGAGGCAAGGGTGTATTCATTAATTGTAAAACAGGGCAATATGGAGCACAAACATCCTGATTAGGGCAAAGTCGCTGATTGCTCCCAAAGTAATATATGGCATGGCGTAATTGACCTTAGAAAACGATGTGATGTTGAAAATAAGGGCTCTATGTTGTTGCGACAGCCTTTTTGACGCCATGTTGACCTTTTATTTAATGCTATTTAATTCAATTAAACTGGGTGTCATTACTCCTCTTGGCCTCTAGAGAGTGGACTGCTCTACCTCACATCGGCTTTTCTGCATCTTTTGTTGTCAATACTTGGCACTTACAAATGCTCACTCATTTACTTCATCTAAGAAAAATATGTTCTACGTACATTGTTATCCTTGTTAACTCCCCTTCTACCCTTCAGTAGCTTATTGCTGTGGCATCCTTGATCTCTGGCGAGCAGATATTCCTTGTTCATGCATGAATTCGTTTTTTCAGCCTCTGTCAGCTCGGCAGCTCTGGTCTCTTTCCTTCAACCTCTTTGCTTACTGTAATTGAGAGCCTGCGTCCATCTTTTCAACATGGCCGCTTCACCCGTGGTATGTTTTCTGCTGCAGCAAGATTCTACATGACTAATCTACCTTGCGTTTCTTCGTATATGCATTCACTACTCATCTAGTCACTTATTTTCTTTGTATATATGGTTTCTTCGTACTTGTACGTATGTTTACTCCTGTTTCTTCGATTACACCTACATTCTTAATTATTCTTATATCGTTTCAGTGCGTCGTTGTATCTCCTCCTTATGACATCACTTTGCACCTTTCAAATCTTCTTTACACCTCCTTGATATTCAGTGGTGCCTGCAGATCTCCTGCTACCATCTCAGTACAAGTATACATTCAGTAGGGTTGTCTGAGTGCATAACGTCTCTCATACACTTGATGCGGTATTGGAATGATACCTGGTTTCATGCACAATGTCTTCCTATTATTCATCCAGAATGACGGAGGTGAGGGGGCGGAGTCCATCAGTGACGCATGCGTCTGCTCCTCTACACACAAATACTACTGCATTGGGAGTACAAGCTACTGGAGTATAGCTGCTTGTAGCTGTTTGTGTTTTTAGTTTAGGGGTCTGCAACCTTTGGCTCTCTGATTGTGTTAGACTCCAAATCCCATGGTCCCTCCCCATTGAATATGTTTGCTGGGGCTGATGGGAGATGTAGTACAAAACATCTGGCGAGTCAAAGTTAGCTGACTTCTGCTTTAGACATTTCACGATACACAGAAGTGTGTGAGTTTATTTCAGTTTTTTATGTTAAGCATTATTGATAAAGCGCAATTGTCACCATTTCCATCTTGGCTCTGATGACGGTCATGGAGGTGAGAGGTTGTTTTGCAAGGGGTGGGTTTCCCTCAGCAGAGATTTTTCTGCTTCATCCCAATAACCTACAGCGGGGTTTGCCACCTTTGGCTCTGCATATGTTTTGGACTACAACACCCAACATCACTAGCCAGCATAGTCAATAGCAAGGTATCATGGGAATTGTAGTTCAACACATCTGGAGAGCCAAAGATTACAGACCTCTGCCCTTCAGTATGATGTGATTATGTCTGTATCAGGTGTGGTCAGGCTTTGAGGCCTTCCATAGTACCTAGCTCTAGGTATGGGTGTATTGACACCATGCACAGTAGGGGACATTCCTTTCTACTCACTTCCTAGGCCCTGAATGGGCAGGTTCTAACGTCAGGAAGGTAAGTGGGGAGGGCTTTGAAATAAGGCTAATTTTGGAGGTGGCAGCTCAATATGGCAGACAGAAAATATTGGGGCGCCTATGGGTCCTATCTGTGTCATGCACAGTATCAGTACCAGCATCTAGCACAATGCACATCGTCTCTCACACAATCATGGTTCTGAGAGACACAATGTCATGGGTGTTTTGGAGAAGGAGGAGTATGTCAAATACATTGGAAACCTATTGTGCCCTGGTAGACAGGGAGGAAAGTCCTGGACTCATAGGTCAGACTGATAGCCCTACCCAGGGACGTCATTTAGGGGTCAACAGGGGGCGCACATGCGACCTCTGAGGTCTCCCTTGCGACCTCTGTGGTCTCCCTTACAACCTCTAAAAAATAATAATAAAAAATATATATTTTTGTTTTGTTTGTTTATAATGCAAGGTCCTGGGCTGTGGCCAGCACCATGTGACTCTTCACTTCTGGTGCGGCTGACTTTCTTGTTCAGGCCGCTTAAAAAAAAAAGAAAAATAAGAACAGGAGTCTAACACTTTTAGCATTGACCCTAATTAAAAAAGAATAGGAATACCAAATAATGTGTCTTTCTGGAATTCTATACAATAATTGCTAGACTCATTAAAGGTTTATTTCAGGCACAATTCAGGGGGTGAGTCACTGATTTAGTCTGTTCTTAAACACCTCAACTCAGCCTTTAATCCTTCTGATGTCGATAAATGAGTACCAACACAGGTTGGGTGCATGTTGGGTGTATGTTTATTCTATATAAAGCGCTTAAGCGTAAGTGCTATATAGTAACACATCATTATCATTTGGCCATGGACGTCTGCGTGCATTCACAGTATTTGGTAATATGGGCCTATACACACTGATCTTAACAATACATTTGGCGATCAATTCTTGTATGAAATGTACATCACATTATAGTGATATTGTAACCATATTTTTCGTAGTGTACAATGCTATGTGATGCCACTTCCTGTTTTGTCAACAGGTGAAAGGTCATGTTCCGTCGCGTGATATCACTTCGGGGTGGGGTCAAATGACATCACTTCCTGTGATGCCATCAGGGTCAATGGTCGTGTGATGTCACTTCTGCTACCCCTGGCATTTTGGTGAAATGACGTCCCTGGCCCTACCTGCTGCTGGCTTCATTTGATTGGCAGAGAACCGATTGACAGAGTGCACTCTAACTGCTGGCACCCCGTTCCTGGGTAGAGAGGATGGGGGCTGTGATTCCTTTTCATTATTGCACCCTCAGATTACACTTATGTCATAATAAATACAGGACTATAGGCATCAAAATGCAAAGAAGAAATTACATCTGGACTGAATTGGTTGGTCAGTCGTGACACTGGAAACCTTGAGAGCTGCCTGTAGTATGTGGAGGCCACAGTGCAGAGCACAATACAAGCTGAAGCCGTGTGAGGCAATTTAGTAACCCAAAAGAGATAACCATGCTTACTGCGTGATCAAGTTGTGCGTCGTGCACTGTGTGTGCCTTTCCTCTTATCCATGTGAGGATGCAAGTGGTCGGATATAGGGAAAAGCCTGAGAGTCGGATGTGCTACTCTAGTTGAGATATCGTTTTTTTTTATAGCGCTACAAACACAACTGGCATCTAAGCGCTGAAGTAACAGTTGATATGATCCCACGTGCCTCTTCAAGTGAAGGCATCTAGTTATGAAATAGAGAATCATAGCGATGATTAAGGGTGTCCCATGTATGTCCAGTATTTGTTGTATGTTACCAGTGCCCTGAGGCCTGTGGGCTACCGGCGCTATATAAGTACACATAACAAAACATAAGACTGCCTGGAACTCAATTTGTCGACCTTGAAAGGCTGAGTCAGTGCTGCTGGGATTCAAACCTGCATCAGAAGGCCGTGCACAGATGTCGGAACAAGCGCTCAGCTCGCTGTGCTATCTGACCGGCTAGCAAACATTCAAAAGTCAAAGGGGACAACTGGAGATTGCTGCAAACACTCCTCAGGATTGTGTAATAAAGGAATAGTCACCTTGTTTCAAGCGGTTTTGCGACGTTGCTATGCATCAAGCAAACACAATGTGCATTGCTGCCAAAAAAGAAAACGTATTCTTTGCTTGTGAATCAAATAGATTTGTACATTTTTTAATGTATTTATCACATATGGGGTCCCTTTCACAAACTAAATCATTCATCAGCTCCAGGGCGATGGGGATGTGGATTTAAAATTCAGATGGCTCCTTACAGCCTTAATTAGGTAAATAAGAAAGATTTCGACCTTTTCAGACCAAGGGGTCTCTGAAGCTCTGCTTGCCCTCATGACCTATTTCCAATTGGTTGCTGCTTGCTGGGCAGCCCTTGACTGCCACACACCCTATAAAATATGACAGGTGTAGTCATCCAGATCACAGAAGGAAGCCTTTATCAAGAAACCCTGTCATGATCACGCAGGGCCCAGCACACACCTTCCAATGGACACAACCCTTTTCACCTAATTCATTAATTAAGTAATGTTTTATAACAGGCTTAATACCGGAGACCATTCTCTAGGCACAGGACCGGAATTCAAACCTGTGTTGCTCCTCAGGAGTAGGATTCAAACCTGTGTTGCTCCTAAGGAGCGGGATTTGAATCTGTGTTGCTCCTCAGGCACGGGATTTGAATCTGTGTTGCTCCTCAGGCGTGGGATTTGAATCTGTGTTGCTCCTCAGGAGCGGGATTCGAATCTGTGTGGCTCCGCGTTGTATTGCTTCCAGGACAAACGCGTTGCCCCGAGCTATCCTGCCTAACACCAGAGGAAGCAAAGGGAAGGGTTCATGGGGAGGGGGGTGCATATAATCAGTGCATTGCTACAAAAAAGGTCTTTCTGTCATGCCCTCCTGTTGTTTCAGCACTCTGCGAATGGCATCGTCGACAGAACGCTGTCCAGGGGTGTCCAAGTGTTGGGGTCACCAAAGGGCAACTCTCAGATGTTGAGGGAGACATACGAGGCATCAACCCCCATGGTAGTGGCACCTATAGGAGAAGCAAAACAGGTGTAAGAATAATATGAAAATTCACATGCAAGTGAGATCAAAATTAGGCTCTTAAGTTCACAACAAATATACATCCTTGAAGCAGTGTCACTTTGCGCAAAAATGTGAATTGCATGCCGAGACCACCAACGTTAGCATTTACGTGCTGTTGGCTCCCCGGAAAGCACATTTGCAAGACGGAGTGGAACTCTAAAGAGTAAAGCTGGGTGTATACCCGTTTACTCTCTGGTTTTCCTCCCCGTTTTGTGTAGAAATAAATAACTGCCTGTAAATTTTGCCTTGCAGGTGGCCTTTGTAAAGGATTCCTATGTAATCCACCAGCAGATGAGCAGGTGCAAAACCGAAGCGGATTCCATGGCGATCCATTCAGTTTTACCTTGAATGAAAATCTCATGCAGGCGTAAAACAAAAGGCGCTGATAAGAAGACGAGGACAGCACGACAGAGAAAATTGGGGCAGGGCCGGAAATGGAACGCCGCGCTTTTACGTTTCCATTTCTCACTCCACCCCGTTTAAGATAAGGCTGAAACTGATCTGAAACGTGTGATCCCGGCTTCTCGTAGCGGCGGCGCGAGGCTGCAGAAGCCGGTCATTTCGCACCCACAGCATCGGCATTCCACAGCGGTGCAGACTTTTCAGAAACACGCCGCTATTGTAGCTCTATTGTTCCGCCAAAGATCCTATTCCACCACCGCTCAAATCTTTAATTCTCACGAAGTGCCGTATTACAGTATCCTTCGGAGGGCCTTCCGTATCCTTCGGAGAGATTTTTTTTCGTTTTCCCCCCTCCGGTCCCCCCCACTGAAACTCAGTATCTTTTAATAAAATCTGCGGGTTTATTATTGATTAGAATATTCAAATCCCTCGCTGCGCCCTGTACAGCAAGCCTTTGCCTTTGTCATTCAAGGACAGCGAGGATCCGGGTTCCTTTTATTACTTTCTGTCTGCAGATTGCCAGCGCACCTTCGAATTATTAATATGCTCAATAAATGTGAAAGGCAAATACGGTTTTAGCTCTATGAACAGTAATAACGCACAGAGGCGGACGATTAAAATCCTGTTGACAATCACATTGTGTGATTTCTTTTCTTTTTTGCTTTTACCAGTCAGGACAAATATCTTTTTTTTTTTTGCATTTGATCAATTAAAACCATGCTCTAAACTGGATACTTAACGAAGGCGTCTAATTTGAATGCTATGTTGCCGCTATTCAGAGCGCTGATTGGGCTATTGTGTGAGCTATGAAACATGCACATGTCAATCTTCATGTGAGATTTGCTTTCAACGTAAGAGGCCACCTGCGCAGAGATCGGCTACTTGGCAGTTCAATTTCAGGGGGTTATAACGATAGGAGTAGCAGAGTAGCGCTGTTGTCCGTGATCTGTTGGGAAGGTTTGAATGTGGCCGGATTCCATAACCATTTTTGTCTGGTTTGAAATGTTTGCTTGGCTTTAATTTGGAGGGATATCAAATTCGACACGTGTGCCAGTACAGCTATGCTTCACCTCACTTATTTTGCGCAGGCGACGTTTTTGCACAGGTCATTTTGCCGATTTTTGTTAATATTGAATTGTCTTAAAGTTAGAGTGTGTTTGTCGTGTGCAGTAATTTCCCATCAGGCTTTTGTCCGTTGATATTGACATAGTTGAATCTGTGAATTTGGTGGCGGTGGGCAGCCTATTTGTTACTAGAGCAAAATGGACCTGCATTCATGGGACCAAGCCTGATTTGCATATTCTCTTTCCCTTATTGTATTTGCGGGCCAGGTGAAGAACTATGGTCTGGAGGGTTGCCCAGAGCAATGCCAGAGGGTAAGATTAATTCTCAACCTTCCAGCCATCACCTCTTTTGTTTTGCTATAGACACCCCGAGTGAGACGGGTATGCCCAGACGTGGGTCCGTGCCTGCTGGGCCTAGAGACCCATGCTACTCCTCACTGGTGAGGCCCAATGTGGCCGAAACATGTCTGGGGATGCTAGTGTTCCTGCCCAGAAGGGTTGTGACCAAGCAGTTTGGGCTGCACTGCCCCTTTTTGGGTGGGACCAAACCTTATTTGCATATGGTGTTTCCCCTTTTGCAATGACTTGGCAGGTGAAGGACAATGGTGTGGAGGGTTGGCCAGAGCAATGCCAAAGGTTAAGATGAATTCAAGGCCTTCCAGCCATCACCCCTTTTGTTTTGCTGTGTTCATGAGTGACACCTCTAGCCAGTCCTGGCATTTCATTTGGAATGCATGACTGCTATACCCTTTTATTATAATGTAAAAACACGACGTATAGCCTAACCTGTAACAGGCCCTCTAGCATCAAATGAGCCTGCTATATCTCGCTATGCAAACTGCTATTATGTACCTTACCTGTCTAAGCTGTAATGTATATAATACTATACATGTAAATGTATCTTTTGCACAAGCTAAGTATCCTATGCTGTATTCCTGCTGTAATGTACATATTAATGTAAATGTATCTTCTGCACAAGCCAAGTATTCTTGTAAAAGCGCCACAATGCCTCTGGGCCGCTGGCGCTTTATAAATCCAAATAAATAAATAAATAAAAATAGAAACAGTTATATTTGTATTGATCATTTAGGTATGGCCTCAAACTAGATGCTTTCAGCATCCAATCACAGGACCGGATATGAAATCCATGTGGCATAGTATCGTCTTGTTCCCAAGGAGAGTGCGGCACCCCTGAGCTATCCTCCCAGCCTGATAAAGAGCTTGGCATTATTTCCTCACCAAACAGTAATACCGTTCCTGCATGTGACATGCATGCATGAACTTTAAAGATCTGCAAGCTTCTGAGTCATGCGGACCGGTCAGTTATTCCCCATTTTGCAATCTCATAGGACTCCCTGCGGATTTCATATTACCACATGTGGTAATGACCACATGTATTGGTGATTTTACCTCCACACAAAAGCTGGCATAAAAAGATACATTTCATTAATGAAACTAGCCGTTTGGCAAAGCAGTAAAACACCCATTATTCTAAAATGTTGGATATTTTAGCACTACTGCAAACTCGTAATCAGGCTCAGAGATCCAGAAGCCACATCTGCACAAAATGCAACCTGCATTTAAAAACCACTGTCAATCATTGCCGTACCATAATACGATGAAAAAAACACACAATTTCCAAAATCCAAAAATGTTCACACACTCTGGCCCATCTCTAGTTCTCTTCTCTGGCCAAAAGGATGCCCGTACATCCATCTCACTATATGTGAACATTTTTTGGCAAACAAGCTACTATTGACTCAACGCTACTCAATACATTTAAGGCAAGTGCTTTAGCAGTTGAGTGTTTTTGCAACTTTTTTTATTTAGGCAAAAATCCCCAAGCTGCGGGGGCATTCCCGCATCAGGTAAAGCCCCCGGGGCCCATAGCCAAAGGCCGGAGCGTAGCAAGGGAATTAACAAGGCTCCAGGAGCATTACCAGACGCAGTAATGCCCCTGTGGCGAGGGGCTCCTTGCCATTAGTACCCTGGCCCATTAGACCGGGGGACCCATGGTGTTTTGTTTCAGTTGCGAGATGCATTGCGTTTGGCAGCCGAAAAGAAAAAAAAAATGAAAAAGGTAGTCCATTCTCACTTTCCTTGGCGGTCAGAGCAAACAACGAAAATGGCCACCATGGAACGGGAAAAGGGACTACACTTAGTCCATCTCCTTTTCCATGGCAGACAGTGGAAAACATTTGAAAGACAAAAGACCAGTGTGAGGGACACGCTGCAACAAGAGCAGGATTACCTTCAGGTAAGGCTCGTAAATGCACCAATCAGTGCGAAGATTTCTTTCTTTTTGCGGGGCGCCAGGTACTAATATATGATATTTGTGTTTAATTCCTTAGCAACAATACATTTGGTGGCAAACCATTGCATATAGAGAGTGAAAACTTTTCACCCCTGCTCCAGTGCTTTCTCAAGACTTCATATGTTCAAGTCATACACATGTTTTGTTTCACAGTGAGTCGTTCTTTGTAAATATATCCATGTCAAATGTTCAATATCCATTTATTATCCACAGACATCACTGTGGTGTATAGTCTCTGCGTAGTTTCCTGTTGAAATAAGGTTGCAATAGCGATTTGTGCTTTAAGGCGACTCCCAAACTGCAACTAAGATATCCTCTTAAAATGTATGAAGCGTCCCATCGTCCCTACATCACCCCATACTCAAGACACCTCATTGGCTAGCCCTCTAGGCACTCATCACTTTCAGGAAGTGGCATCAGCTAGGAAGACTCTCTCATCCCTAGCTGATGAAACTCATGACCTCGCGAGAGCAAGATAGGATGAGGTGGATTGGCATCTCCATGCTGGGATGGCAAGCCGGCTAGAAAGGAGACGTTCTACGCCATTTCCCCGTGCTCTGGAACTGCATTTTATGAAAGACACGTATACTCTCTTCTTCAAGGGACTCTATACAACCAATGATGACAAGATATTGAAGCGCCCCTCCCCTGATCCTCTATATATGTGCATTGTTTTGCTGTGTTCTATCTAGTTTTTCACTTTATAAATCAGCTACACACATACAAATATTCCACTTGGCAGAGCTTTCAACTTGCCCAATGTCAGACAGGCATCATCCATCCAGTCCTGGACCTGCGCACAGTCTAGTACTTGAAGTGTTGGTGTAGGGTGCATTGTGTTTCTCCCGGAATCACTTGCAAAGGGAACCAACAGGCGACGGGGAAATCCTGAGTCAGGTGCTGTACAGTAGCAGAGGAGTGTAGAATTCGCTGTGCAGGAAAACAGTCAGGAGGCAGTGATGACTCAGTAGATGTAAGGTGGGGAAGGCAAAAGCTTTATTGTGAGCTGCAGGGTATACGATGGGATATTTGGGGAGCAACAATTAAGCAGACCTTTACAGCTTCATCTCCCATCCTGCAATGACCAACCGTCACCCTTAAAACTCTCAAAGAACACAGAGTTCCAACTACCCTCACATTCCATAAGATGCACTGCTTGGTGTGACCCAAGCCAATACTACACAAGAGTCATTAAGCAAATGACTGGTGAGTGAAGGGGAACAGGCAACACACAGTGGTCGGAGGGCACTGAATATAGAGGGTAATCTGTACAGTAGGATTAGGATTGGGATAGTCGTGGAGGGGGGAGGAATGTGGCAGTAACTGGAGGGTGCTCCTTCTTGATCAAGGTGGTAGAGCTTTAGAGTAGATTGCGCCACGATACTTCCGAACTGCTGCGCGCTTTACAAATCCGAATAAATAAATGAATGAATAAAGAGTGGAGATGAGTGCATTTTTAACATGGAGAGGGGAGATGTTCCAGTGGAGGGGGGTAGGAAGGGTAAAGGAGCGGAAGTGAGAAGAGGTGCGGGGAGGTGGGGGAAGGGTGGGGCAGGACGATCAGGGAGTGTTGTAGAACTGAGGAGGCGAAGAGCAAAGTAACAAGAGTCAGAGTTTGTTAGATAAGGGATGCCAGGCCATGCAGGGTTTTGAATACAATTACTTGAAGTTTAAAGAGGGAACAGACTCTTCCCGTATATTGACCGGGCAATGAGATTTGAACAATTGGTTTGAAGCCATGGATCATCCAAGTGCCAATCAACATGATGTGGATGATCTGTTATACTTCTTGTCATTATTCCCTCCATACTCGAAACTGCGGCACAAATATCTCTGTCCATTGTTTAGAGATCAGGGTTAAGAAGTGCACGTACAGCTTTCAACATAATCTTCATGCTGAGTATGCGTGGGAATCGAGAGCGCTTTTATTGTAGTAAATTTAATTTTATTGGGATGTTTTTTATATTTTAGCTATTGTATTGAGTGTTGACACCATTTGTGCTATGGGCTTTCAATGTACTTTTATGGACATTGCCCCGAAATAAAGTTTTTATCTATCTATCTATCTATCTATCTATCTATCTATCTATCTATCTACCAAATGTGTTGTTTACTCTCTAGCAGATTTTGGAGTTCCTCAATTGGTGCAGGGGCTGATACATTGGGCCGGCCCCATGCTCGATTGCATCTTTGATCTAATACACTATCAGAACCCCTTCTTGCTAGCCCTGGTCAGATCATGCAGAAATACCTTTTTTTGTGTACCTTGAATCTAGAATTAGTCCTAAAATGGACAATGTTGTCCTTCTAAATACCGATAGTGGGAACAGTCAAATGTTATGCTTTAGTGTCTGAATCTGTACTGGATCAGATCTCCGGAGAATCCACCTGTATTTAGTGGATATGCAATTGAACTTACTGCAATCGTAGGTATCTAAGAATAAAAATGCCTTCCGCCATTAACACCATGGCCCCCGAGCAACCCAAACTGAAAAATGTTGGAGGAAGAAATACAATATCACAAGTAAACTTTGATTCCTTGGTCCTCTTGGAGCTTATAACAATTGTTTAGCCAAAGTGAAAAAATATATCCTATTCTGACAGTATCTTTTCCAGCACTAATATATCACAGGAGTTGTTGAATATGCTCAAAGAAGTCCATGGTTCATGCACTCTCTTGTGCCCTTTAATTTCATAACAATCTCCTTGTGATGGCCTTCCTTTGTTTTTCACTGAAAAGGGCAGCACCAGTTGGTGACCGTGACACAATCATCTCAACTCTTTATGCCAATGAATGACATCTTTCCCCTTATAGTGTTTAATGCCTATCTCGGAGGCTCGTCTTTTGAAAATAATGTCTATCCGTATCAGATGTCTGTTCTATCGCCTATCCGTATCAGATCTCTGTTCTAAAATTAGCCCATCTTTTTGCTATCAGGAAAATATCCAGCCATCTTAAATCAGCTCTGGTCTTCTGTTGGAGATGGTTTCCTTTGATCCAGTTGATCTAGTTGACCCCTCCAATTTTTTAGCCATTGCCCAGCCCACTTACCAGGAAATCTAAAGGGGGCTTCTGTCACTGCACAGTTGCAAACATGCATAGTGGGTGAGTCTCTATTAGATGATTGCCATGTTGATCTTGCGTCCTGCATGCAGTATTGAATCAGTCATTGTAGCCTCTTTGATGACCCTAGGCGATTTTTGAATGGTGGCGTGGTCAGGGCCTGAGCGGGCTGGATCTATCAGCAGCCTTCAACACCGTTGGCCATCCCACCCTCTTAGGCTGTGTTTGTCATTTTGGGGTTAGAAAAAAAAGCCTTGACCCAGTTCTTTTTGGTAGGCCGAGTGCAATCAGTGTCACTCCCTAACCTTCTAGTTGGCTTTAGTGGCTGTCATTTTAGTGTGACAAGGATCTTTGTCAAATCCTCTTTTTCTACCTTGGGAACACTGTCCGATCTTATCGGTTCACTTGAGTGGACCTTTGACATGCGAGCTGATGACTGCCGGGTAGTTATCCATCTAGGGTAGGACCAGTCGTGGCCACAAATGAATTTAGAAGGTCCATGGAGGAGGTTAACCTGTTGATTGAGTAGGAATGTAATAAAATGCAATCCCGCGTAAACAGAGGCTCACTTGTGCGGGTTCACTAAGACGACGACCACACAACTTGACTCATTTGGTTCCTACTGTTCCAACACTTGGCCTCCGTCGTCAAGGCATCGTCTATTTATTTATTTATTTATTTCCATTTTAAAGTGCTCAGACAGCCCAGGGGCATCGAGGCGCTGTTACAGGAATATGTCTTAGTTGAGTATTTATAACGCGCTTAATACTCAGAGGTTTCTAAGCACAGACCTGGGGATCGAACTTGTGTTGCTTCGTGTCGTCTTGTCTCCAAGGCCAGCACGTTGCTGCTGAGCTATCCTCCCGGGATAGCTTCCATCTATTGCAACACAGGTTGCTGTACTGTAGAATTGTCCTTTCACTGACTCAACATGTTAGCCAAGCTCCCTGAGTGTACCTTTTCCATCTGAATACACTAGTCACATTCTTAGACTTTTTCTCTTTCTCACACAGAGTCCAACTTGTCAGTGCCTTTATATCGAGTCATCTCGAATACTGCAATGATGTCTGTGTGGATCTACCTAACTGAACAATGCACTGACGCCAAATGATTCAAAATGCATCAGCCAGACGGTCTCTGAAGTTGGGTTGCAGAGATCAAACCGCCCCAGTCCTTTAGTCTCTTTATAGTTTGCCATGCAAGACAGGGTGCATTTCGAAGTTCTCAGCCCTGTACAGCGTGAACTTCGATATCAGGGCCATCACAAATGATTAATCCCCTATGTGCCTTCTAGATCGGTTAGATCATGGGTCAAGGGATTTTCCTGAAATTGGTTCTGGAAAGATGGGGTGGTAGATCTTTCTCCATCCAAGCATCCTCACTCTGAAATTCTTTGCCAGTCAGGTTTTTGTTTGATCTCTGACCACCTGTGCTTAATGGTACCTTCAAATACATCTGATTCTCCACTAGATCTGTGAGTGCTATTCACCTCCACATCGGATGAAGTTATGGTTCTAGCTCCAAGATGACCATCGGATGAAGTTATGGTTCTAGCTCCAAGATGACCACTTAAGGCCAACCATGCACTTCACAAAGGTCCTACCACAGCAAACCATGCCCCAGCTGCGAGAGCTCCAAGGTCCTCCTTCCTCTCGCGCCATGTTACCATCTCATCCGCTCTGCCAGGTTACCAGGTTATGATGGCGGATCCATGCTCATCTATCCGAGTGCAATTCTCCGCTTAGCCAGGACAATGGCCACCCTAATCTGAAGCAAGGTTAAAGCCGGGGGCATTCCCAGAATCATAAACTTCTGTACATTCAGGGGAATACGCACTTAATGTTAATATGTCCTTTACACCCACGCTACCTGCTTCCAAAATGCCTCCACCCGGGGAGTCCTACATCAAGTGCAGAGACCCACTTCGAATCGTAGCTGCTATCAAACGTATGGAAATGCACCAAGTGGTACCTAACATTAAGGGTCGCGCTCGTGGTCAGGAGGCACGCATCCCACCAGCTCATCGCTGGAATATCGCAGCCTAGCTCCCCATTCTGCCAAATGAGAAAGTATATCGTGCCTCCTATTACAATGAATACATGTATATTGGCCTACGCCAAGCTGCTAACAAGCCGCTTGTGAAGAAATCCGTGTTGCAAGGTCCTGACCTTAAGATCAATGTAAGCTGCCATTTCAGGTCAATCCGCCATTTTAGGTTCGCTTTGTAAAAGTCACCCTGTGAGTTAAAATGGTGGACAATGTCATTCCGAAATACAACATGGCCGTCTTGACCTCTGCATGTAGCTAATATGTAACTTGCCTGCAGGCCTCTTGTTGAGGTCGTGAACTGAGACCTTGTCCTTCGTTGACCTGTGTGTAAAGGATTACTCGTGCAAAGAAACTAATCCGCAAGCATATGTTGAGAACAATATATTCAAATACTGAACATAGAACACTTGTTTAACTACATTGTATTAATGTTTGAGAAGATCTGCAATGGAAATCCAAGAACACACAGTTGCCATGTAGGCTTGTTGATATATGTATTAAAAGCAAACCAGTTACATGTGGATATGCAAACTAGGCATGAACCGTATATCAGTAATGTATTAGAGGAATATTAACCCGAAGTAGGGTTGGACATCGTGTTCGCAAATAGTATAAAAGAGTCATGAATTCTAATGTACAGCATCTCTCACTGAACCACGCTGGAGTTCGCTGTGTTGCACTGAGGGCCGATAGCTATCTGATTTTGCTCTGTTCTTTGTAACTGGATTCAGTATAAAATAAAGTACTTTGTATGTTCCTTTGTAACCCGTGTTCGGTGTATTTCCTTTTGGGGTACTCGGCCTCGATATTTTGATTTTGTTTTCACAATTCCACTTCCCACAGAGGGCACTGTTCCCACTCTACTCACACAGGTGAACATAGAAATGTTGGCAACCCTCTTCTTGGCCCCTTCGTGCCTGTCTCAGGTATGTATGCAGGGCTGTACTGTGGTGAGCCCCTGCCACCCTCTCCTAATCCTTTGCCTTATCTGTCAATGTGTCAGCATCCTGATAGCTGTCCTACCCCAGGAGTTCATCCATCATCATTGAATTGCCCTCTGCCCACACATCCACTACATCCCGCCGATCTGCATGCCTTCTCGTGATCATTCGGGCTCTGCCTGGCATTGACTCTCAGCATGGGGTGTACCCTCTCTCTAGCACCCAAGTCCTTACAGTCAGGTAACCAATAACTAGGCTTACGTGGCACCTTCCCTGGGCACTGCTCTGCCAGGTTTACCCCTGAATGATTTCCTCATCATCACTACTGCCTAATCATGAATGGCCATCTAAGGTTCTGCATTTAATGGGTCCCGCACCTGTGTGGCATACAGCAATTGTGAAACCAGATAGCATATACTTAAATCCCTGAAGCTGCAGGCCCCCCTCCTCATCAGTCAGACACATGGCGCTGAGTGCGAGGCTTCTTGGCGCATTATCAACCCACACCAATCTGGTTATCTGCTCTATGACGGAATGCCCCTGTTGGGAGCAAATGCAATACTCATAGACAGGGATACAAATCTGGGGGAAAATATCATTTGTTTCCAAATGGATTCTACTTCCCATTGCTATTCGTAGCCTGGTCCATGTCTGAATCATTCTCTCTAGCTGGCCATGCGCTGTGACATCTTGAAAAGTACCCATAGTCCCAGATACCCGAGTGAGATGCCAACTATCGTCAAAGGCCTACCTATATGTCCTGGAGCCATGCCTGATAATTAAAGTATCTCTGGTTTTGTACCAATAATATTAAAACCGGACCCCTCCATGAATCGGTCCACTATATCAAGTTTCCTGCACCCCCAGACATTTTTCATAGGGTGGCCTGATGAGGTCACTGGGGTGGCACACCAAAACAAACACATAGAGGCAGGCGGGCCAGTGGGAGGGCAGTGTTTTTATAAGGGTGGCCATGGTCCTCCTTGACCACCCCCTGGCGGCGCCTCCGGCCCTGCCAGAGGCTAGCTTTGCTCCTGTGACACGTAACATGATGTCATTGGCGTACAGGGCAATTACTTTATTTTTTATTTATTTATTTGATTTTGTATAGCACATATCTGCCCGTGGGCATCGTGGCGCTGTTACAGTATGCTCACTTGGTACAGGAATACGTTACAACAGGTAAGTACATTAAATACATTACTTGATACTGGAATACACTACAGCAGGTAAGTACATTCAATACATTACATACAGTAAATATGTACAGGAATTACTGACTCTGTATCGTAACCCTGATCCTCCCGGATCTCCGCTGCCAGCGATTCGGCTGCTAAAGTCAATAGTACGGGGACACCGGACAGCCTTGCTGCACGCCTCTCTGTAGGTCAAGGGGTTCAGAATGCACCCCATTCAGACATGTCCACCTTTGGGCGAGCCTTTCTATTTGGTGCTGGCAAATCCTGATGGGGTCTGGGGTGACAGCAGTGGAGTTTCTCTGTGCCTGGCTTCTGACAGGAGAGACCAGGCAAAAGTGAAATTGCAGTAGGGGTGGCAAGGGTCAAAGGTCATCCCTTTTGGGAACCTGGATACTCCTTTGAAACCGGCAGCCATTTTCACATCACACATTATGGGCCACAGGGCCCGAACAATGTGCAGCGCAAAGGCCTTTTGCTTATGCACAGACATGTTTGCATACCCAATTGCGCTAGTGCAATGTCATTTGCGCGAGAGCAAATGTCCTCATGCTGTTTGTGCAAAAACAAAACTCACTTGTGCTGCACAATGTGTTTAGTATTGTGGCCATATTTGCGCATTCTGCTGGCCTGTGTCATGCTTATTCTGGCCAGGTTTGCTTTGGTGAATGTGCACTGCTCACCCACCGAATCTGGGTGATTTCCCTACTTCCCTTTGCACAAGGACATACACAGGTCGAGCAAACAGTCCTGTGAATTGGCTTCACTGTTTTAAAAATGTTTTAATAAAACAATGTCTGCGTAGCAGCATCAAGCTCTTTTAATAATATACATTTCTCAGCATGCAGACCCATCTTTCTAAAAAGAGAAGTTTGCAGTTTGCAGCCGAGTGTAAGAATACATGGAGTTTCATAAAAATAATATTTATTTTTCCAAAATAGATCTATCGGCAGCATGGATTAGTACTTTCTAAAAAAAATGTAAAAAAGCTATAAAGTGTTAAAATTCTTTGAACGTCTCACCTAGTTGGGTTTCTGGTAAGCCACCTCTAATACCGGCGGGTTACCGGCAAACCCGCCATCCCGCTACCGGCTCCCGATATCTCGGTGTTACCGGGATATTATGGGTGCCAGCAACGGCAGTCATTTCCCATTCCATGGATTGCCATAGGACTCCATGGAATGGGTTTGCCGCAATCACCGGCACCTGCAGTACCAGTGCCGTGATTCCAGCAATTATTCGCCTTTAGGGGCCTGAACGCCCGGCTGGTCAGGCCTGCTGGTAGTTCACTGCGCCTACCGGCAAACTCGGAGTTTGCAAGTCTGGTAAAAATGCCAGAGCCGGTACTACCAGCATTTCTTTTTCGCCATTTTTACCAGACCGGCACACTTGTAATGAGGCCCAAAGATGGCATCATGTGCCTTTAGAGTACATAGGTTTAGGAAAGATGAGATTCAATAATCAGCACCCCATTGCAGAATTAGGGAAGATAATTCATAGTGCAACTTCATAAATCCCTCACATGCATATATCCTCCTTGGCAAATCCAGGTTTGTGGTGGCATGTGGCGCTCTGCAAATGCCAATTTGGACTTCCCAAAGGACTAGAAGCATTAAAGAGCTACCTGCCACCTGGCAGAGCGTCGGCTCAAACCACGTGAGCTGCATTGTGGCTATTTACCACAATTAGCACAAATGCCATCTGATACTGCCGTAAGAGGATTCAATTCAACACTACAGCTAAGTCAATGCCTAGTCTGGGATACTGAATGGAAACCCTTATTAATATATCTTTATGTCCAGTTCATGAGTTCTGGATGACTACCCCTATATAACACCCCCCTCTTAGAATCCCCCTGACCCCACTGAGCCAAGAAGTAGGTTTGTTTTGCAAATTAAAAGGTTTATTTGAGAATTTAAACAATATATATATATATCACACTTTATAATTAATTAATATCTGATAGTACACTTAGACATATGATGTTGATCAACAATGGGTAATCTGGGACTAGCACAGTTCTTTACAATCAATGAGGAGTTAGTATAGGATGGATAAAGTAGCAAAAATACTTTTATGATTTCAAGGGGAAAGCAATGAGGAATAAAATGCAGTACAGAAATACTTGATATGATTATAGCAAAAGATAAGATTATCACTTTTTCTCTGGCAATTCACCCCCCTCCCCTGTGCAATGTAAGAAATGGAAGGAGATGGAAAGAGGAACACACAGTTCCCAGGAATGCAATCAAATACAATACGAAATTAAGTTCCCCCCCAGCAAGCTTAGAGAAAACAGGTATGAGTTTTAAAACACAGGCCCAAAATGCTTTTTAAATGTGATGGCAATGGATGGGACAATGTGCCAACTGATTTTAATTCCCTCTAGAGATTCAGGTTGAGTGGGAGATGCGTGTTGGTATTAGTTCAGGCTCACTTTAGCAATGCTCTATGAGTTATTACCAAGTTGCAAACAGATTTTAACAAAAGAAAGAATGGAGCTGCTATTTTGACAAGTGGAGAAATTGAGCCAAAATCGCAAATCGCAGTAAATTCGCGAGTGCGTGAATCGTAATTGCAAAAGTATAAGGAGTAGGAAGTCGGTTCTAGGCTTGTTGGAACGCTTAGATTCTAAGCTTTCAGAGGAAAGTTAAATTTCGTTCCTAGCCCAAACGGTTCCAGAGATACGGATGATTAAATAAAGGTAGCTTTTCGGATTTAAAGTAAACTCAAAATGACAGGTGACAGCTTGCAGCTGCAGAATTGACAGGTGACAGTTGTGCAGCTTTACAAATGACAGATGACACGATTTCTAGGAGGCTGTTCTACTTAGGTTAAAATAGTTTGGATTAGATTATTTTAACTAAGAGATTGGTTCTGCACAGTTCTGCTAGGTACTCACAATATAAATTTGAAATAGGCCTCGCCACGGATCTGGTCAGGTTTTGGACTGGACTCCGGTTCTGGTCTCAGCACTTCACAGTGATCTGGGTCAGCTCTCTGGTTCTGCTCACAGCGTTCTGGGTCACTCTGGATCTCTGGTCTGGTCTCTGGCAATTGTTCTTGGGAAAAGAATTCAAACAGCTCGCCCGGCTGTGGAATAGTTCGCAAATGATTTTAAGGTTGCTGAGGCCTGCTGAGAAGAGTTGTCAGTTTATGGGTTTAGGCCCTTGCTTTAAGTTCTGAAGTAAAGTTCTGGTCTTTGGAGATTGATGGATTTGAAGTCTGGATCTCTGGATGTGAAGTCGTCGGTCAGCATGCTCCGCAGCAAATGGAATTGAATGTCTCTACCTGTCCCAGCAGTCTCTTTTTATGTGTTTTGGAAAGTGGGTGTGTGCGTTGGTCATAACTAAACCTGCCCCTCTCACTTATCATTGGCCAATTCCTCCTCTCTCTCTTGATTGGGGGAAGGAAATGTGAGTCAGAGTGATGCTGTAGGTTTTATGGTCAGAGGAACCTCCCCTTGTCAGATTGCACACAAATCTATTTCTGACCCAAATACATATTTATCTATGCACCATTGTTCTAATATTATAGGTCCAGTTAACATATTTTCTGTAGCACCAAACCATCCGATCCCTGTCTTTGTACGATGTCGTGTCCACTGATGACAGAATTCTCCCCTTTTCATCCAGATAATGACCTCTAAACCTTTCCAGATTTTACACAAATGTGCACCAGGGATATGGGTTACAGATGATAAAGTGTCAGATTTTTAACATGCATACATTTGGAGTGAGACCCTATTTTCCGCTAGCAACCCCCCAGAATACACCACAGGGTCCTAACGCCTCTCAAAATGTTCACAGAAAAATCACAAAAATAATGATATTACTTATATAATTCTGACAAGTCCGCACTATGAGTTATCTATCTTTTTAAAATTATGCCCTGGTCAAAAAGGGGTGTGGCTTCCCACATTACAGGGTGGAATAACTGGTTTATCCACTTCCCCCAAGCTCAGCTGCTAGCAGAGGCACTGCCCCTCCCAGTTTCCCCTAAGAGGAAGCCACTTTACGGCCCCCCAATATAACATTTGCCTGAGTCCAGGACAGGCCTTTGTTCAACTCCCTGTAGTCCCCAGCTGCTCCACCCCTAATCCAATCAGAGAGGTGACAACTCCTTTTGGCAAGGGGAGTGGCTGAGCAGGTTTCAACTCCTGTCGGGGGTAGTTGTCAGGCAGAATCCAGTTTCATTAAGCCAGGTTTCAGCTAAATGTCACTTTTTGTTCCCAGTTTTCTACATTCAAATCAAACTGACACTTTTTACATATACATTAAATAATGACTTCCTTCAAGTCATTTCAGAATATAGTTTTACATTGTATCCACCTCTTAGCAAGTCTTTCCTTGGTGTGGTTTTGTTTCATTTGTTCAGTTTTACACAAAAGTCTGGTGGTTTTAAAACGCCGGCTTTCTGATAGTGGTGAGTACTGGTAATGCAACCATTTTTGGGATTAAGAAAATGAATTCCCCACAGTTCTGAGTTGCTTTTTTGGCAATCAGCATTGCCATTCCCAATGGTTTCAGGCTACTGTGTGTGTAGCCCACTGGTGGTTTTAGGCAGTGCCCTCCTGTGCTCACAACATAGGCAAAAATGGGTGGCAGCCTATTCTTCATGTTTTTCCCTGTGCATTTTCTGGGAAGTTCTGGCCATCATGATGTTTTCCATGGCAGTACTGCACAGTTTTATTGTAGGGCTTGGATGCATGGGTAAAAACATCCCACACTGCATAGCACATTTCAACAATCACATTACGGAAAAAGAGGTTGCATACACCCAACACACCCCGAGTGCTGCCAGCAAAAGGTAATTGAATTAACCACTCATAGGGTTATTTTCCTGCAAGTGCGAATTATGGAGAGGTGATTGCACTTAAGTGTGCTTTGTTCCCCTCCATGCAATTTTTATAGTTTGCAATTTGAAAAAAAGTGCTAAAAGAGTGCTAAACCAGGGGACACCACTTTAACATGCTATTTTTTGCACTTCAAAGTGCAAAAAGTTGAAATGCCACTTTTCCATATCTACATGGCAGACATCATTTACAATGGATTCCTGTGTCTAGCTTGTAGCATGTGCTAAAAGCAGAAAAGTTTCTGTGCAATCCAATGGTTTTTCACCAGCATGAAAATTGCATATTGGCAAATAGCCATTTGGTTTTGGCATGTGGGGTGCATAGGGCAGGCAGAGAAAGTAATCCGATTCCGTGCCTCCACTATACTCACTGAACCATTGCAAATTGCCCAGAACATAAAACCAAGCATTGTCAATGCCAACAGTTTGGGCTTTTGTATAGGCCTGGGAAAGGCACTTGCTGAGCACTGCCGTCATAGTATTAACTGCCTATGGATGGTAGCAGGTGCAAAATGGGACGAGGATCTGGGCATCTAGTGTTAAGAATGATGGCTAGGCGCGCACTCTGGTTCACAGTCAAGTTTTCCTGCTGTAGCAACAAATTGTCTTGGCCTCCAAACGATTTCTTGACTCCATCAATCATCAGGGAGGCTGTGTTTCTTTTCCTTTTCAGGTGTGTCTAGTTACATTTCCTTTTCAGGTGTTTCAGGTTGATTCACATTGATGGATTCTGGTACTTGCATTCTCGAATTCTTTTCAATTGCAGGTGACTGGGAAACAACTCCCTGCACAGCACAAATCTTACCCTTGATAGGGGAGGGGGAAAACCATGTTCATGGCTCTCCATAGTAAGGCATGATGGCCCTGGTGCTGCAGCCTCTTGAGCCCGGGACTCCTGGAACATAGTGTTAAGAATGATGGCAAGGCGCGCACTCTGGTTCACAGTCAAGTTTTCCTGCTGTAGCCACTAATTGGATTCTCCTCCAAACGTTTTCTTGACTCCATCAATCATCAGGGAGGCTGTGTTTCTTTTACTTTTCAGGCTGGGCATCTAACAGCAGTGTGGTGCAAATGGCTAATACTTGCACACAACTCAAACTGATGGCTTTGCCAATGCATGTTTTTAACAAGACTTCACTGAAGGACACACATAGGGCCCAATTCATGGAATTACTTGCATGGTAAATAGGGACTTTGTGCACCAAACTGCGTGCAAAATCCTGTTTGTTGATTCATGGCATCAAATCAACAATGATTTGATGGCGTACTTTGCAGGGACTTTGCGCAGGCTCGGCACATCTCTGCGAGCGGCCGATGTGCCTTGCATGAGACACCGTTCAGAGTGTGGGCGTGGCTTGCGCAGAGGGCATAGAAGGGGGCGGAACTCAGAAAATGGGTAAGAACAAGGGAAAATGTGGGCGTTACGAGGGATGGCCCACAGGCAGTCCATCACATCCCCACTATTGCACGGAATGATATGTATTCATGGATCCGACCGCGCAACCCTCTGACAGGGAAATGGGCACGCAAAGCCCTCATACGATACACCACCCGAAGGCAGGCATATAGACACTTGCGCAGAGGTAAGATCGGTTGTCGGATTTAGGGGTGCGTGTATGCAGCCGAGGTCCCGATCTAACTTAGGTGTGCGCATACGCAGTGTAGTGGGGTGAAGGAATGGTTTTCTGGGCTTCACACGCAGATTTTCCGAGTTTTACCCGAGTTATGATAAATCGATCACATCTTGACAGGGTGCCGGTAACAGTTGCAGGGGACCCGGCGCAGGGTTACCAAAATGTAGGCCTGCTTGCGGGGGACCCAATGCACTGTTTTAAGGGTGCACACATTTGCACCCCTTTAGTGCGCAAAGGTAGATCTTTCTGGCTCTTTTTCCTGTGCATGGGGGCGTGCCGGGTGTGTTCCGGACGCGACTTGCGTATACTGTTACTTTGCGTGAACAATTCCATGAATAGGAGGAGCGCACAGTAAAACTTCTGCCTGCAGGCTTGCACAGAGTCGTTCTCTGTATGCAGAATTTGTGGGATATCTGCACACTATTCCATGAATCGGGCCCATATTGCTTATAAATCGAGTGGCTGAAGGCAGACCTGGTTAAGGCATTTTTTATTACACAAGTAGCGTGTCTACAACTCCAATTAAGACATTAACTCTCAGAAGACAGCTTTGAAAAAACACTGGCAGGCACTTCGAGTACAAAGTTTGATGTTAAGGCTTGATTAAAGTAAGCTCAAAGAGTTCCCATCAGGAGGTGTTTTGGATGGGGAGAGGGAGGAACTGGGTGGGAATGGCCATAGTGATTAGCATGGCCTTGGGCAGTCAATAGGTGGGCAAATAACCAAACAACCCCTTCAAGCTTTGTGTCCCTCGTGATACGCCATTTCTCCCTATCTGTACTCTAATGCAATAGTTTCGGCTTATAGGTTGTTCTGCCACCTAATAGCCCAAACTAATAAGGTGTCAGGACAGGTGTAACACATTTTATTTGCTTTGGCATCTTTCGTATGCTTGGTCGAGTCAAAAATGTCCACCAGAGTATTGGTAGAATTTCTTTGAGACAGTCAGTGTAAAGGGGCTGTTTTGAATGACCTTTTCATTAGAGCATGTGCACTTTGGTACAGAATTAGCGCTACCTCAAACACTGCTATTGTTCATCCTCATTACGAGTTTGGCCCTGGAGTGGGGGATTTAACTGGAGCATCATGCTGGAGGTAAATCCTCCCACTTTCTGCCGAACAAGTCAGCAAAAATCGGCAGAATCACAGCAACAGTAATTCTGCCAGCGGTAATTCTGCCAAAATCCCCCATGTAGTCCTATGAACTCCAAATTAATGGGCACTAACACCACCACCACCACTTGTAATCCGGCAGTAAATCTGCCAGACCGAGTGCCGGCAATGGTAATTACCACTGGAATATCGTCCAACTCGTAATGATGTCTATATTCTTTGAAGGCATATTTCACCAATGCAACATTTGCACGAGTAATAGTAACATTCCGTACCAGCATTAATGCAAACATTGCTCTGTTATAAAAATCTATCGAAACAATATGTTTTCTGAGCTTGGGAAATGATTGTCCTAGTACCGATACGTACAAAATATCATTTTCACTGGTACAGAGTTTTCTTAATAAGGTCCCAGGACCGCAAAGCTCATTACAAAAAATTGGAGACAGGTTACAGGCAAGGAAGTTGCCAGCAGCAAAGGTGCTGATGATACGAGGGCGAAGGCTATGAACAGAATTGCAAGAGGAGGCTGAGAGAGAATGCCTAACAAACACAACAGGCCCGATTCATTGAATCTTATGCACGGTTCAAAGTGTCAATGCACTGCTGAAAAGTGACTTTGCACTGCTGACACAACCCCCGATTCATGGAACTGCGCAAAGCATATTTTTGCAGTACAAAATGAACTTTGCACTGCACCAGTTGTTATGAACTACAAGTCCCATAAGCCCTAGTTAGCATACTCAGTATAAGAGGTCATGGGTGTGGTAATGCCTAACATGCAGTTACAGTCCTCTGCCCTAAGTCGTCCGACACCCACTTGCACACCACATATTGGGTGGTGCTTATCTCGAAGAAAGGGAAATTGGAGGCAAGAGGTCCATGACACATTTGTCAGTGTGATACCACATTCCCTGAGAAGAACTAAGAAGGCAGTGATGATGGTTGAAGCAGAAGGGTCATTATCACGGCAACGAGGGTAGTTAGTGCTGTTTGGACGGGCAGGCTAGCCCGGGGTTACAAGAAAGGGGAAGAGGTAGCGAAAAGGAAGGGTGTTGACTCAGGGAGAGGACATGGGTAGAGGTGGGGTAGATTTGGGGGGTTTGAAAGGGGAAATAATATTTGAAGGGAGGGAATGGGGGTGGGGAAGGGTGGTTACATACATGTGTTAATGGTTTGGTTGATCTGTACAGCCAAGGAGCCAGGTTAGCAATGCTTGTGAGCTGTGGCCGTCAAATCAAGGCAACCTTTTCAATGTAGGGCGAGTCTGGGTGTTTGTGTGCAGTTTAGTCCAAAGATGGGAATGAGAAACCTTCCCAATGCCTAACTTCTCCATAACTTATAGCAGTCAAAATATGAGCGAGACCAAACAGTCCAAAGTTCGATGTCTTCAAATGGCTGTTCCCAATTTACTAAATCACAACACCTTCCAGGGACGTCATTTGGGGGCTGGCAGGGGTCACACCTGCGACCCCTGAGGTCTCCCTTGCTACCCCTGTGGTCGCCCTTACCACCACTGTGGTCGCCCTTACCACCACTGTGGTCGCCCTTGCAACACCTAAAAAAAAAGAGATTTTTAAAAAATGTTTTTTTTAAATGGAAGCTGTGTCCAGCGCCATGTGGCTCTTTGTTTCTGTAGTGGCTGGCTTTCTTGTTCAGGCCTCTTAACCTCTTAAAAAAACAGAGGATTCCATAAGTGTAACACTTTGAGAAGTGACCTTAAATAAGAAAGAATAGAAATAACAAATAATTTGTCTTTCTGGAATTCTATACATAATTGCTAGACTCATTAAAGGTTTATTTCAGGCACACTTCAGGGGGCGAGTCAATGATTTAGTCTGTTCTTAAACACCTCAAATTCACAACGCACACAAAAATGTTCGAAAAACATTTAGACTAGAATAAGCATCCATTTCGGACTATGGGTCTCATTCCGAGTTTGGAGGTAGCCATGGCGCTATTTGCACCATGGCTGCCTCCAAACCCGGGTCCGTGTCCGGTCTGGGTGAATGGGGACTTACCGGGACATTCCGACCTGTGCGGACCCGGTAAGTCTCCATTCACCCAACCATTCCCCATTCCCATTTGAGCCCCCATAGGGCTCGATGGGAATGGGGAAGGCGCTAATTACGGGCCTGCTAATAGCAGGCCCGTTATTAGCACCCTGGTCCCTTAGTGGGACCCGTAAAGATCGTGTGGTCAGACCACACGTCCTTTGCGGTTCCCACTAAGGGACTTCGGAATTGGGCAGTAAGGGTTTACCGGCACTGGTCTCCTTACCAGTGTCCGGTATCCCTTACCGCCCAAGTCGGAATAAGGCCCTATGTATTTTGCTTATCGAAAGTTCCAGTTATAGCATGTTTTTTTCTACCGTTGTCTCTGTTAGAATCATCACAAGACATTCCATCTCGGTGTCCTCAGCCACTTGACAACATTGTTGTGCCTAAAAGCTTGTGTACAGTGTAGAAATGTTTGACCATAGCACATAAAGTGGCCCTTAATTTCATTGTGCCACAATAAATGTTTTGTCGTTATGTGCCCATCTTTCCTATCTCCATGGCATGCTGTTCAGGATGTTTGTTTGCTTGTATGAGATAACAAGTGCCCAGAGTACGTGATGCTGCGTGAGCATGCTGCTTTCCCTGCGTTACTCTACATTAATTGATACACAGTTATGAACTTTCAGAATGGTATGTATTTTGGCAACCTCTGAAGCCTGAAATATAGACCCACGCAGGCTTGACATGTGGCCAACTTTGCACCAGACCTGCAGATGAACTGGCCTGCAGTTAAATATCAGTTACCAGTTTAATGGTATCCACTACAGAGTGTAATTTGCTTTCCGACTTTGAGAACATTCAGACAAGTAATTGCTCATTTTACTATCGCCAGTAAGATAGCTATAGCCGGTAAGAAAGCTCACTGGGTTAAGCGCTTGCTGCTGCAATGTATGTAATATCTGCAGGCTGCAGGTTAGAATCTGGCAAGGCCAACTCAGCCTTTCATCCTTCTGAGGTTCATAAATGAGTATCAACACAGTCGGGTGATATTGTAAGTATATTTATTGTATATAAAGCACTTAAGTTTAAATGCAATATAATACATCATTATAATTTGCTCTTGGACGTCTGCTTGCATTCACAGTAATTTGCTAATATGGGCATATTCTCACTGATATGAACGATACATATGTTGATACATTCTTGTATATAATGTATATCACATTAGTGATATCGTAACCATATTTTTGTAGTGTACTTAGTACAATGCTATGTGATGCTACTTCGTGTTTTGTCAAGGGCAAAAGGTTGTGTGCTGTCGCTTCCCATGATATCGCTTTGGGGCATCATTTCTTGTGATGTCACTTCCGCTACCTCTGGCATTTTGGTGAAATGGCGTCCTGGACGCCTTCAGATCCTTTGCCGCACAGTTCCATTTTCGAGAACACTGTACTTTGAAAACCTCCAAGATGGCGAATGCAAAATGAGGCAACTTGGAATCTGCGCAGGGTGGAGAACCTAGTGACTCCAAGACGACTCTTGTTTTCTAAGCAAGAGCAGGTATGGATGGAGGGAATACAGCGCGCCCGCTCAACGCTGAATGCATATACTACACTGTACGGCAAGCTTAAACACTTACTCCCGTATCTAATCACCGAACGCAGGTTGACTTTGATGGGCGTGAGTGGGAGGTTGCAAAGAGGGCTGCGGCAAGGCGCACTTTGTGATATTGGGGAGTGAATGATGAGTTGACAGCGAACTGCACCATGTGATGACTTCAACGTGAAGACAAGTGAACGCCTCGGTCAATTAACAGTTATTTTTACGTCGCTTCTCCTTATGAAATTGCGCCTGGGAAGGGCATTGCAAATGTTATGAGCACGCTGAATTAAATTCATGTTTCTTTGGCAACCACCCACATGGAAGACTGACAAGCATTCAAAAGATTGAACAGTGGGCCTCCGGTTTAAGTGCAGCCTCCACCGTGGCAGAACATAGCGGTGACAGTGCCGCGTGCCCACGTGCTGTGCCGCAAAAGGTCATAGCGATGAAAGAAGAGTGCAAGGCTGACCTGAAGAGTCCGAAGAGTTGGGCCAAACTTCACAAAGTGCATGTGAGATCTGTCTGGAAACAAGGATTCTAACGCGCCATTGAAACTTGGAAAGATGGCCGCCGCATCACTCGGGCCCCACTCGCAGCCCTGATAGTCTTGCGGAATGACATTTTGTGTGCTCCAAAATCTATGGCCCCTCCATCTAGGCATCATTTGTTCTCAAATGAATATCGTAATGCCAATGGGTGTGACAGCCGTTTGACAGTCCCAGCAGCAGGTCACCGCGCTAGAAAATCATCTCTCCTTCGCGGGGTCAAATCTGGCATAGGTCAAAAGTGCCTGAACTTCATTGGAGTGGTGGGTCTTTCTTTGGCCATCTGAACTGTTTGGACATTTCCAGTCTAATTTTCTAGGCAGGGATCCCTTCTCCCAACACCATGCCATCAGGATGAACGCCATCGCCAATCGACACCTTCTCAGTTGAGAATGTAACCAGATAGGCATGGGATTCAAATGTTCTTTTGGTAGAAGCAGTAATCACTCCAGGGTTGGCTGGGGTACATCAATGGTGCATCACCATACCTCCCAAACAATCAGAGAATTACAGCCAGTCTCTCTTTTTCTCGGTTCACTCTTACACCTTTCTCCTACTCCCTCTTCACCAATAACTACTCACTTTTGGCCTAAAAAATGAACTCTGTTTTTTTTTTGTCTAGTAAACAGCTATGTCCATCATTCCACAGCACTGTTCGTTCTTGGGGCCAGGGCATTTGACCACAGTACACCTTTTCTTAGACAACCCGTTGGCTGCTCCCTGGACGGAGGATCCAGCTTAAGGTCACCTGCCCTGTATTCAAGGGCTTGCACTGCACTATCTTGGCTATCTGGCTACCAAGGGGTCTATCTCTGGCTGTCCCAGGGTCCTCTGGTGTCACGACAGCTTCTGCCTTGACGTTCCTAGATGTCACAAGACGCCCTGCTTGCTTATTCTTCACATTTTCCACTGTAACACCGTGTAAGGCCCTATATGCAGCAGTCCAGTATTGATATTGATATTGTATTCACATCGCGCTCGTACACAAGTGTTTCAGGAGAACAAAACAACGATCTTACTAGGCCCAGTGAACCGCTGTCTTTCAAAAAAGTCCTTAAAGACTTTGCTTTGAGTGCAAGAATTTTAAGGGTTTTTTTGTGCCAAGGCTGGTGCTCCATGCATACTGTATGGCTGTTAATAATTCAGACTTGCTTTGTATTTTCTGCGATTGCACTTTGATTGCATATGTAGATTATACAGCACGCGGCTGCTCCTAAACGACTAGTGCATGCTTTATGAAAACTTTAATAAAATAATAAAAATAAAATATCTTCGTTTTTGGGGATTAGGTTTTTCTGAATATAAAAGCCACTAACCTTTGTATTGGTTAGTAGTCCACTCACACAGCCACCTCACTGCTAGCTACTTCTTGTTAAAGGGAAGGATCACCTTTGTTTTGGGGAATTTCAAGATACCCACAGTTTTCTTTTGTCCCAGAGTTGTGGAGTGAGAGTGTGTACCAGGAGATGTTGGATTAGCAGTTGCCATTTTGTGAAGAGTGATTTGTCAACAAAAATATCCCAACAAATTTCACAGTAAGGTCCTCCTCGGCCCATCAAACAGGAAGATTAAACACATGCCCTTGGCCTTCCCTGTAAAAGGCATGGTGTAGCTGCTCAGGCATTCCTGCCCTATGAGCAACATGGCCCCAACCCTTCCACCATCAAGGGGTCGGTACATACGCAAAACACACCAAATTCATATTCAGACCCTAGTTACTACTAGACTCTTTCGAAACCCTAAAGAGAGTCAACATACATACAAGGAGTAAAGTGTGGTTATAAGCATTTGCATGGTGGAATGATCACGTGATCTTGCCTGGCTAGTTAGGACCCTGTCAAGAAACGTGTAGCCTGTACCTTGTTGATGTGCAAGGACTTAAACTGTTTTAGGCTAAGTGTAGTTTTGGTCACGCTCACGACCCTCGGGTTGGGCTTGTTTTGATGCTATCATGTTCAGAGCTGTGCACCCTGCTCTGCCTCTACTGGTGGGGGCCTAGTCAGTGGCCTAACCTTGTTTTACTGAAGCACCAGCCCTAGGTCTAATGTGGAAGAGTGTGAATGCAAACTTGGTTTCAAAAGGTCACAACCCGGTGAAATCTGCAGAAGTGGAACCGTGCTCCCTTTTCACAGATGTTGACCAGGCCAATATTAAACCATGGGTTGCAATTTCTAAAATGTAGGGATTGTTTAAGAAATGGATATTAACCTTGTGCCCAAGTGTTTAGGAATCCTCAAGGTTCTATTTATGCAGAAAAATGTGATAATGAATGTTCAAAAACATTGCAATCTCTTTCAATGGACAGGACACTTGTGTGTGTCTAGGTGTCACACCACTGGAACCTGCTTTAATAAGCAATGAAAACTGTTTCCAATTTTTTTTAAAAAGACACTGTTTTTTAGATGTCTTATCCTTTATGTTATTGCCAACTGGCACAAACTAACACACCGCTCCATCCGTACATTTTTCTCTTTCAAATACGCTACTTTTAGACTCTTTGCACAGAATCTGCCCGCTTCACTCGCGGCAGCACACTTTGCAGGGTGAAAAGAAAGGAAAAGCACTCAAATGTACACATAACACATCATTTTATTTTATTCATTGGGTTTTTTATAATGCGCCTAAACACAATGGGCCTCATTATAACTGTGGCGGTAAGGCAACAACGTCACCGGTAGCGCTACTGGCGCCGTTGTTACCTTGCCGCCACATTACGAGTTCTGCTTGCGGGGTCCGCTCTGCATGCCTGGTCAGACTAGACGGGCAGAGCGGCACCCGCGAGCAGAACAGGATGGTAGCAACGGTAGCGTTATGAACGGTACCGCTGCTACCATACTCCCCATTCCTATTGAGCCCTATGGGGCTCAAATGGGAATGTGACGTACTGGCTCTGGGTCCCGCGAAAGGGAAATTACCGGGCCCTGCAAGGTCTGAATGGTGCCGGACCCGAGTTTGGGGGTAGCACCTCCAAACTCGTAATGAGGTCCAATGTGTTTCAAGGCGCAATATAAAAAGAAGACGACATAGACAGAGAGGGGTAGATTAAATAATTACGCAAATCTACCATCAAATCGACGGGAAATATTTTTTCTTCTCAACTGCTAAGTCTGATATACTTTGCTACTGCAATTTGCATGCAGTATGGGAGTCCTGCTGCAAAGCATCAACGAGGGATGAACATCTTCAGAGCAAAAACAGAGCTAGAAGCAGCTGTGCTAGCGCATGCTAGTGCTTTATGACCCCCCCCCAAAAAAGGAATGAGTCCTCTGAACACCAAGGTCCTCCCCTTCCACTCCCCACCTAACCTATGCCTAAGCATTCTGCCCCCTCCCCCGTTGCCGCCAAAACCCCTGGCATATTAGCCCCGGATCATGGGTTTGGCGGAACGGTAAATATCCATTCCCCACTTGGCCCAATGGGGAATGTTCAGCGCTATTACCTCTGGCGTTATTACTCCCACCGGTTATAGCGCCAGAAATCGGCAAAATCGCATCGGATTTGCCCCCAGTGCAGATCTGGGGGTAAATCCGCCAAACCCATGATTTGGCGGACCCTTAAATGCAGCGGTCATCGTGTTACCACTGCATTTAAGGGTTACCGCCAAACTCGTGATGAGGCAGAGAGTGTCAAATGTTCGAAAATAAAGGTGTTTGCAGAGGCCACCCAGTAGTGTAGCCTGTACACATCACTCAGTGAGGTACTGCCACTGGTCTATCTGTAGGAAGTTAAACCATCCAACGAATACCGGGTCTTGAACATTCTGATGATACACAGGCAGGGCAACTCAACATGACATTGCTCTTGGCTTGCCAATAGGAACCACACATAGTAAGAAGAGGAATGGGGAATAACCCCTGGCATTTCTTTTCTTGACCCACAGTTTAATGTCAACTTTGTAACAACTTTCTAAAAACATGTGCCTGATGAATACAGGGCACACATATGCTCCTGTTATTCATAAGCGGAAGTGAGGAAGGATGCAATAAAGTGATGGCTGGGACAAGAAGAGAGAGGCAAAGGCCTAGAGATGCTGTGCTGCAGGACTGCTGTGGGCTATATAAATGTAAATAAATAAATAAATACATAGAAAAATAAATAGAGATCAACAACCGTCTTCACCACTGCAAAGAAAGTTATCATATGGATCACACTCATTCGCCTAAATTTCTGATCCACCTTTAGGGGGCCCCAAGATGATTTTACGTTCCATGGAATAATGTAAGAGGCTGTAGGACAGGCTTCTTCCCAATCTGGTTTGCTGAAGGTATCGGCGCGACGTCAGTACATAGATTCGCAACTTATTTGAAGAAGGCTTTCCAGTACAAAAGTGTCCCCCTGAGTCCCCAGACTTAAGAGTGCAACAGGCATGCAATCCTCGCTGAGTTTTAATTTGTATGCAAACCCTAATTGACTTCAGAGGAAAGGAGGGATGCAATCAAAAGAGGCGGAGGGGTTATTGAATCCCACACTTTAGTACAAATGGGATTTATACATATGATTCACAGAGCGGTTTCCTATGGGATGCACCATTATAAAACGCTTCTGTGAATCAGGCCCAAGGTACATGTGAGCATTCATGCATCCTTTACGATTTACACAATCCCAATAAATTGATATATGTATTCCTGCAAGGGGCTGGTGTTTAGTGGATGAATGTTTTTGTATAGGGCTGAAGTCATGGTTGTTATGCTCCATAAAACCTTAATGTACAGTGTCTCTCACTGAACACACTGAACCACGCTGGAGTTCGTTGTGTTGCACTGAGGGCCGATAGCTATCTGATTTTGCTATGTTCTTAGTAACTGGATTTAGTATAAAATAAAGTACTTTGTATGTTCCTTTGTAACCAGTGTTCGGTGTAGTTCCTTTTGGGGTACTCAGCACCAATATTTTGATTTTGTTTTCACAGTTGGCGCCCGAATAGGGACCTTCAAGATTGATGCCGGATTGTTGAAGGTTGACGCAGGCTATCGGACCGGGATCGGACGGTGTGACAAAAAGGGGCCCCACTGAACGAGACGCAACACCTCAGCAGCGCTGCACGACCCGATCCCTGGACGATTAGCTTGTGGTCCGAGACGGCATCTTGACGAGGGTCCACTTATCGAGGCGGGCAGATTTGCCGAAATCACCATATACAAGGTAAGATTAGTTAGGTAAGATTCTTTGAAATCCGATCGGACATCCTTAGGTTTATTCAGGTGAGTCGTGACCCGACTCTTAATTCAACCCTGATGATTTGAATTTGGCGCATTGTATCTGCAGACACAATTATTGACCAGGTAACACCAATAATTTGATATGCCTGGGAAATTGTCTACCTGCTTCAGGGCGTTGGTCCGCAGCGATAGACAATCTTTGGAATTTAGCAGTCCCGCACCACAGGAGGGGTCGTCGGCATGTACTATGTACTGTAAGCATGGCATTGGAAGTATAGTATTTAATGACATTTGGCACAGACAAACCAGACATGCCTCCGAACTTCAGTGGCCAATCAATGGTAGTTTTAAAATCTCTCGTATTGAATATTTAGAGTCAATTCTATTAAAGAAAAAGGCCAGACCTGCAGCATTTGATGTTTTGCAGAATTGGAAAAAAGAAGCGTTGCAACAACCTAAAAGTAGAAAAAAACATGCGCGATGTCATAAGACAAATGCCGAAAAATCATTATTGTATGACCAAGATAAACATTCTGAATTGACTAGGAATATGGATAGGGCTGTCTCACTTGGAATTCAGAAAATCTATCCTTCCAAAGACCTCCATGCTTCCCATGAAGTCATAGACAAATTGTTAAATGAACAAAGGCCTGGTGCCTCTGCGCCACCTCCGTATGTTCCTTTTCCTGCTGCTTTGCCTCTTCCTACTGCTATTCCTGCTCTACCTGCTATTGTTCCCGTTGTTCCTGCCCCTCCTAATGTTCCCCTTCCTCCGGCTCCTCCACCTATTCTTATCGCACCAGTTACAGTACCTCCATTGAATTTGCCTGCTCCCTCTATTCCAAGTGGTGCTGAGCCGCTTGTAGTCGAACGAGGTGCAGGGTCAAAGGTTGTCACTCGCAATACTGTACCACCAGAGAAGAAACGTGATTTGATTGCATGGGCTAAGCATTGTATGGAGAGGGACGATCACGCTAATGTTTTTGCCACACTTTGTAATATGGATACTTTTCCTGAGAAAAATGTTTTTATTGAAGGTTTAGGGATTCATTTATGTGTAATGTGGGGAAAATTAAATAATGTAGATCTCCCGCAAGGGTTAAGGGATCTAAACACATTAGCGTTTTCTAGAGACACTGTGGAGAAAGTAAATGAGCATGTCGAGAGGTCATTTGGGTATAGAAAGGAGTTAGAAAAGTTGCAGAATGAGGATGAGGAGGGGGAAAGTACGTATGTGCAGAAAAGGTTCCTTCCTTGTCGTAAATCGATATCTGAAGAAGCACAAATTTGTACGAAGGACGCACTTAGATGGATTTCGGATATGTCGATAACTCCAGTTGAAGTATATGACACATAAAGTCAGTATACGCCAGAAATGCAGATGAAAGTGATACAGGTAATGATAGAGTACCTACAGGATGATTGTGTAAAAAGAAAGATTAGTTGTCCCACAGAGTTATTGAGTATTTACAAGAGAGATTTTTCACTTGACACTTCTTCGACTGCTTTAGCACTCGATTTAGCTCTGTTGCTTAGTAAGCGTTCAGAACCACCTACTTCTCAGTTGCCTATGAGAGAGGTTCCTCCGACATTTGTCCCAAAGGTTGAGATTGCGGCCGATGCTGCACGGGGTATAGTCGCCGTGGACATTCCTGCACATTATGTGTTGCAGTTCGTTCACGTCCCATTCTCAAGACAGGAAGTGAATACTATTAGACAATCTATTCCTGATATTAGGAAAAATCCGACAGGATTCTATAAAGAAATAGAGTCCGTCTTGCAATCCTCAGTGTTCACCTTAGGCGATATGGATTTGTTTTTCCTTGTACTCCTACCCATAGATTTGTGGAAACAAGTTAGAAATAAAGACGACGTGCCAGGGTTGGGAGATACATGGGTGAATATAACTAGACTCGATGGGGAAAGGCCAGCTGGTGAAAGACTGCCTTTAGTGATATTAACTTTGCCTGATAGAATCATTTCAAAATTGAAAACTATAATTCCAGAGAAAAGAATTATTTGGGACAAACTTACGGCCTGTGTCCAAGGAAAGTCTGAGGTTGCTACCGAGTTCTTTAATCGGTTCGAACAGGTATTCTCGGATTTCAGTGGACAAGACCTAGGCACAGAGTCTGGGAAAAGGTCATTTGTGGACAAATTTGTGCGTGGATTGCTGCCTTACATCCAGTCACAAATTATGTCTTCTGAGAGCGCTTGGCAGGCGAAATCGCAATAAGAAGTACTGCACATGGATCAGTACTACGAGAATCATGTCAATGATGAAAAAGATAGAGTTGAAAAAACGAAAAGGTGATTTGAAGACTAAAGTGCTATTACAGCAAATTCTTAGAGGCCCCAGCAGGGGTAGTTCTCAGATTAGATGTCAGTATGTCCCGCAAGGGAATGTGCCCTTGGGTCCTGTGAACATTAACCAGTGTGCCTATTGTCGTCAAGAGGGTTATTGGCGTGCACAATGCCCCATCCTTCGACAAAGGTCGAATAACACATTCGGGAATATGGGTAGACGATCCAGAGGTCGCCCGGGTGTAGGGGGCCCTGGTAGAGGTCAGTTTACACAGGATCCCCAGCAACCTTTTTCACAGGATAATCAGATTTCGAGTGTGGACACAGGAACATATTTGATCATCATTCCACTGCATATTTATATGAAGAGCTTCCTTTTGATGACATTCTGTTTCGTTAGGATTGCCCGAAGCAGGGTTTGGAACCTACACCTATTCCTGTCAATCAGAAAGGTTGCTACGTTGAAATGGTAGTAGCAAATAGGAAACATCAGTTTTTGATAGATACTGGAGCAGAGAAGTGTTCCATTGATCATTCACGGGTTCCAAACATTCCACTGTCAGGGCAAACCAATGTTTCTGTAGGGTTTTCTGGCACACCAGTTGTTTGTCCGGTTTCTTCGCTGGTACCCATTTCTTTGGGTCCCTTTACAGACCACTGTCCATTTCTGTTGACTTCGAATTGTGGAGAGAACTTGCTGGGGTTGAATCTGTTAAAAGAATTAAATGCAGTGATTTATTGTTCTTCTGATGGAGTGCGTTTGACGATTTCACCATAGCAATTTTCTGTCTCGCAATTCTTGACTAGACCTTTGCCACCAGAATTCATTAATGTACCAGAGAGCTTATGGGCTGTTGACGACAATGATGTCAGTGCTTTACAGATTGAACCTGTTAAGATAGTTTTGAAACATGGAATTGAGCTGCCACGCATTCCCCAGTATAAGATTTCAGTTGAGGGCGAGCGAGCTTTGAAATGCATTGTTTCCGATTTTGTGCATCACGGGGTGATTGAAGAAATTTCAGGAAGTTTGTGTAATAGTCTGATTTTACCAGTGTACAAGAAAGGCGATAATGCAATTCCATTCCGTTTCATAATTGATTTACGTGCCATTAATAAAGTCGTCGCTCCACAATTTCCAATTGTGCCGGATGTAACGACAATTTTAACCATGATTCCAGCTACAGCTACTTACTTTAGTGTTGTGGATCTAAAGATGCTTTCTCTAGTATTCCTATACACAAGGATAGTAGATACTTGTTCGCGTTCACCTTAGGGGGACGCTCGTTCACATTTACTTGTGCACCTCAAGGGTACACAGAGAGTCCTAGCATCTATAGTAGGGCTTTGAAAGAACAGCTTCATACCCTTGAATTGCCCTCTACTTGTACATTGCTTCAGTATGTTGATGACTTGCTTTTGGCTGCTGACTCTGAGAGCGCCTGTAAGGAAGGCACTGTGTTATTGCTTATACATCTAGCTAAGCATGGTCACAAGGCTTTGCTAAACAAATTTCAATATTGTTGCCAGGAGGTCCCCTATTTAGGCTATCTCCTGTCAAAGGAGGGAAGAAGATTGACACCTGAAAGAATAAAAACACATTTCTGGCATGTCTGTCCCAAATACACAGAAGGAAGTTAGAGCCTTGATAGGTATGGCTCTTGCTGTAGGTTGTGGATCCGAAATTTTTCACTAGTGATCAAACTGATGTTGGCTTTGACAAAGAAGGGCATTTCTTCGCCATTGCTGTGGAACGCGGAACACCAGCAATTGTTTAACTTGCTTAAGACGGCATTATGCTCCACACCAGTTTTGGGCACACCAAACTATGAAAAGGTCTTTGTGTTGTTTGTGCATGAATGTGATGGATGTGCTTTGGCTGTATTAATGCAGGAAAATGGAGGAAAGAATAGGCCGTGCGATTACTTTTCTTCCGCCCTTGATCCTGTAGCATGCACTTTGCCAAGATGTTTGCGAGCTGTCGCTGCTGCTGCTGCTGCTGCGTCTGTAAAACAGAGTGAGGGAATGGTCCGAGGCCATGATCTAACCCTGATGGTGCCCCACTCCGTAGATGTTCTACTGAACCGAACCCAAACACAACACCTCACTTCTGCATGGTTGACAAGATATGAATTGATCTTGTTTGCTACTCACATTCAAATTAAGAGGTGTTGTGTTCTTAATCCGGCTGAACACCTACCTTTCCCACAAGATACTACTTGCGGCGATGAAGAGTCACATGACTGTCTGTATACTACCGAACAAGATACAAAGGGTAGAATTGATTTGAAATACACTCCTTTGGATAATCCGCAAGGAGAGCTGTTTTGTGATGGCTCCTGCTTCAAACTTCCGGATGGTATATCCACAGCTGCTTATGCAATCACCATATTAAGCACGTTTGTGGAAACCAAGAGAATCACGCATAACTCTGCTCAGGCCACAGAGATTATAGCATTGACCTGAGCTTGTGAACTTTCCGAAGGGCTTGCAGTAAACTTATATACTGATAGTCAGTATGCCTTTGGGGTGGTTCACAACTTTGGGAGACTTTGGTCAGAGAGAGGGTTCCTAACTTCACATGGCACTAAAATCCAACATGCTCCCTAATAGTACAACTACTCTCAGCACTTGCGCTGCCTACTCAGTTAGCAGTTATGAAATGAGCAGCACATCGAAAGGTTACAGATGACATAGGGAAAGAGAATTCTTTCGCTGATCAGATAGCTAGACAAACTGCTGCCAATCCCCTTATGGAGATGTATGTTTCAAGGGAGACTGTAAATGCTTATGCAATGGATGAGGGTGTTGGGTCTGTACGAGATATCCAAGCCGATGCCACGTTAGAAGAATCCAAGAGATGGGCTGAAGGCTTGGGGAAACTTGATGATGACGGGTGTTGGGTGGACATAGCTGAAGGGAAATGGCTACTCCCTGATGCATATATAATGATGATGCACGTCATGGCCCATGGTCCTACGCATGTATGTGCCCAGAAGATGACAAAAATGTTAAAGAAAGTCTGGGCAAATGACAAAATTTCGAAAATTGCTCAGCGCTACGTCCAGGATTGCATGATTTGCCTACAACACAATGTAGGAAAGGGGACAGTAACTCCAAGGGGAAGTTTTGGGCCACCCTCTGTCCCCTTTGAAGTTATCCACTTTTGACTTTATTGAAATGGAATGATGTGACAGTAAAAAATATTTGCTGGTGTTCATCTGTGATTTTAGTAAATGGGTTGAGGCTTTCCCCGTCAAAGATGCTACAACCATGACTACTGCGAAAACCATGTTAAAGGAGTACTTCCCTCGGTTCCGGCTACCAAGAGTTATCTGGTCAGACAATGGTCCACATTTTGTCGCTGCTGTAATTCTGAAGATATGTGCGGCATTACAGATTGACAAACGGTTCCATTTGGCCAGACATGCTCAGAGCGCCGGACTAGTAGAAAGACACAACGGTATCATCAAGAACAAGCTTGCTAAGACGTGTGCCGGCACCAAACTAAAATGGCCGACGCCTTACCGATCGTGTTATTATCCATGCGTACAACCCCTCAAACTAAGACTGTGCTCTCTCCATTTGAGGTGGTGCCAATATCTGTAACCTTCCTAAATGCAATGCATTGAGAAATGTTGAAAATGTATTCCTTTCAGATTATTGCAGCCAGTTGACTAAAAACCTGCATTTGATTTATCACCAGGTACGAGAAGCTTTACCTGTGCGATATGAGGGTCCGGGCCACAGTATATGGCCTGGAAGTTGGGTGCTCATCAAGGCATTTGAGCGTTCTTCCTGGCTTGCGCCTCGCTGGCGTGGCCCGTTCCAGGTCCTGTTGGTCACCCAAACAGCGGTGCGGGTCTCTGGAAGAAAGAACTGGATCCATGCGTCCCATGTTAAGAAACTTCCTCACCCAGTGCCACATGCTACAGAAGAAACAGAACCCCTCGCTAATGCTGCAACCAACGATCCCAAAGCAGTAAATAGCGCCGAGAGTGTGTCGGAGAACCTCTCTGAGCCTGTGAGGCTTGATGAAGCCGCCATTTTGTCTCCACACTCTCCAAAAGTTTTGCATCCGGAAACTGCTGTTTCAAATTCGGCATCTTCACTTGTCTCTTATACGTTGCTTCCAACGGGAAGTGACAACACATTGTTTCCGGATCAATCAGTACCGGGAAATGTAAGGTACAATCTGCGTGCAAGAAAATAGACTTACAGCACGGTTTTGCTGTGCATCTGATAGACTTACGGCACGGTTCGGCTGTGCATTCGAAGAAGAAAAGGATCATCGAGGGCTTGTTTTTGCCCAAATTTGAGAAAGGGGATTCTGTTGGCTAGGGTTGTGGAAGGTCTAAGAAGTCGCACGTCCGGGAGGTCGCCAGCAATGAACATTGGCGGTATCCGTGTGAAGACTACAATGCCTGCTACCGCTACCGCTCATATGGGACTTGTAAATGAGGGGGGACAATGGACAACATGCCTGGGCCCTGAAAACGTATTGCTGTGTTTTTATAATATTTGGGTTTATAATAGTCACTGTCTTAGGATTGTGGTACCTTGAGGAAATGCATCCTTTAGAATCCTTGTTGCCCACTGAAACTATACCTGCTGTTCCTACTCCCTTTTTACATTTGCATACTCTGTCCCCTAGGGACTCAGCATAGACAAAGGTACCACAATAATACTCTACTACTTATCATGAATGCTACGCATGCCATTTTTAATAAGTCTAACTGTTGGGTCTGCTCACATTTGCCGCAACACGGGGATAAGGGGCTAAGTTGGTATATTCATCCTTTACCTTTGACAACTGCTTGCTACGCTTCTATTAGAGTACTGTTCTTTGGCCATTGGAATGATAGCATCTCAGGGAACTTTGATGGCACCAATTTGAATAGTTTTGAGAATTGTGTTTTTACTCCCCTGGGATGCTCGCTTTTCGCAAACAGGAGTAAACCTAACGTTGCTTCTATTAGGCCTTCTGATAGACTGTCTCGTCCTTTCCAATCTTTGATCTCCTTTAAAATGGCTCTGATAGGCAATAAGGATGCCATGCCTCCTTCTTACACTGTTAATCATAGCCCTGATTCAGTTTCTTTTTGCATACAGAGGAATGGAACTCAGTCAATGGGAGATTTTCTAGGTTGTGCCAACGTTGCAAATTTGACTGGGGAAAACAGACCTCTGTATGTAGGCGAACCGGTCTACTTTGTCTGCGGTAATGTAGCATTCCCATGGTTGCCCAGGGATTGGCAGGGAACCTGTTATTTAGGGATCCTGTTACCTGGGGTGTTTATAGCTAGTTCAAGAGAAGTTTCAAAGGCTCGTCCACGGTGGGACGAGAATGGTGACACCCCAGCACAAATCTTGGGAGATATGGCAAAATCAGTTGTGCCATTTTGGGGGCAGATAGCGAATTCCAAAGATATCAGAAAACTAGCAAGAGTACTGGAGAGAACCATCAACCGGACCACGGACATACTCTATAATATGACATTAGAACAGAAGGCGATAAGACTAGTAGCACTTCAAAACCGGATGGCATTAGATGTCATTGTGGTTGAACGTGGTGGAGTGTGTAAATTAGTGGAGTCCGCTTGCTGTGTTTTCGCACCAGATTCCTCCCCAACCATCTTCAAGGCAATACAGAATCTGCAACTCCTTAGTTCAGAAGTGCATGTTCCCGAGGGAAACTGTGATCTTAGCGCTTGGTTCTGGGACTTCTTGCGATCTTGGGTTTGGAAGGTACTTTCGGTCTTGCTGATTATTTTGGGAATCCTGTTGTTTCTTTGTTGCTGTATTCAGTGTCTACCTAGTATATGTTCGATGCTAGGGGGATGTTGCGCACAAGTGATAGGTACGATAGGACATAAAGTGTATGCCCCAGATAAAACTTCCAAAGAATATATGTTGAAAGAAATTTTAGCGAATGACCTAATGGCAATAGATATTTCCGACTGCGATTCAGGGTGCATGGACGATGATGCATGGAGTTATTTGCAAGGAGACCCAAACTAGTTTTAGCACTTGGCATAGGCCAAAAGGAGGTTTTGTCAAAAGAGAAATTATATTGTGCCTCCTATCGCAATAAAAATATGTATATTGGCCTACGCCAAGCTGCTTATAAATCGCTTGCGAAGAAATCCGTGTTGCAAGGTCCTGACCTTAGAATCAATATAAGCCGCCATTTTAGGTCAATCTGCCATTTTAGGTTTGCTTTGTAAAGTCACCCTGTGAGTTAAAATGGTGGACAATGTCATTCCAAAATACAACATGGCCGTCTTGACCTCTGTGTGTAGCTAATATGTAACTTGCCTCCAGGCCACTTGTTGAGGTCGTGAACTGAGACCTTGTCCTTCGTTGACCTGTGTGTAAAGGATTACTCGTGCAAAGAAACTAATCCGCAAGCATATGTTAAAAACAATGTATTCAAATACTGAACGTAGAACACTTGTTTAACTGCATTGTATTTATGTTTGAGAAGACCTACATGGAAAATCACAGAATACACAGTTGCTGTATAGGCTTGTTGATATATGTATTAAAAGCAAACCAGTTATATGCGGATGTGTGAGACTTGGCATGAACCCTAGATCGGTGATGTATTAGCGGAATATTAACCCGAAGTGGGGCTGGACATCGTGCTCACAAAGAGTATAAAAAACCAATGCATTCTAATGCACAGCGTCTTTCACTGAACACACTGAACCACGCTGGAGTTCGTTGTGTTGCACTGAGGGCCGATAGCTATCTGATTTTGCTCTGTTCATAGTAACTGGATTCAGTATAAAATAAAGTACTTTGTATGTTCCTTTGTAACCCGTTTTCGGTGTATTTCCTTTTGCGGTACTCAGCCTCGATATTTTGATTTTGTTTTCACAATATGTGGCTTCCCATAAGGCCAATGCCATATGGTCTGGCTCTCTAACAGCCACATGCACAATTACACTTGCAGGTCAGTACAAAAGCAAGACAGCACCAGGATAAGACTATTGCCTCTACAATAGTGTTGCATGGATCTCTAGAATTTTTGTGAGACTCAAAATATAAAAAAGCTGTTTTTCTACAACAGCCCCCCACCCCCAACTGTTGAGCATGGCTGTGACATAATGGCCATCTGTGAGTGTGGTGTAGCCTGAACCTTTTGGATTTGCATTAGATCAAATGATGCTGATAATTATGCCTCTGAAATGGGGATTTGCTGATCATCCTCCTTACATGACGTCCTCCCTTCTAAAATCACAGTACACATACGTGACTCAGCTGGGGCTGTCGATTTCTCCAGCCCCTGCCTTCACTGGTAGCAGAATGAGGTCAAAGGTTGCATTTGCATTCCTGAGTACAGCCTGCTGGCCTGTGCTCCAAGCAGGCTGGGGGGTGGCCTTCATAGTCAAAGACTCCACAAAATGATAATTTTGCCAAATTATATATTTGACAATTCCTCCAAAATTATTATTGTGGGTTGTAAAAGGGCCTAGTGGCACAGGAAACTATAAAGATAAGCCCTGTCTGGTTTGGCAGGGTGGCTCTTGAGATCACACATGTATAAAGCAACAAGGCAATGTGCTGTCATATGGTTGTCAACCAGGATTAGCGACTCATTCATGGCAGCACTGTGTTGGTTCAGATTTGTCTCGTTTGGACACCACCCAAGCATTCTCTGGCCGAAGGTCAGGAAGCTTTCCTTTTAATGCTCCTGTGGAGGAATGTCCCATCCTCTCCCAGGACAGAAAATCCTACTACGGGTGGCCGGGAACTCACTTCAAAGACACGCCTGCCAGAATACAATAGATAGTCCACTGCAGGGTATTAATTGCTGGAGACTATTTCATGAAGGAGCTGAGTTAGAGTAGCCTGGGACAGAGGTGTGGTCCACTCAGGGGTTCCAGTAGCATTAATTCTCTTATGACTCCCCAACACTGCCTGTCCCCTTCCGGACCTCCTCAAGACGTAGCACGCTGGTATAACATCAGAGGACAAAGCATACTTATTAGAACAGTATGGGTTGGACTCCTGAGAACCAAGCAGCTGCAGCATCTTCTCGTAGATGGTGAATCTTAGATCCAGAACCACCGGGAATCATTAGAAACTTCCTGTCAGTCGCTGCACTTTTGTCTCCTGTATTAGTCGTTTTACTTGTGTACATCTTCAGAGGGCATTTACTCTGAAATCAAAATGTGGTCTCCTGTATTTCTATTGTTCTTCAGGAGAACGCATAGACATTGAAGAATAAAGCTCCTACCAGGTGGAATCTTAAATAGTGGGCAGGTGGGGGTTTAACGCCCTTAAAGATTGTCTGGGCTTGAATCCGTTTCTTAAGGTAGGGATATGGTTCCAATCCTTTTTCCCACAGTACAATCTAAGCATCTCTAACCTTTACAGGCGTCAGCGATAAGCATAAACCCTACAAATGAATCTTTATTTGTAGTACTTTGTTCACTCGACGTCTGTTTGCCTCATGATGAAGTTCTGCAAATGCCTTTGGGGGATGGAACATGTTGGGCATTTGAAATGTTATTTCTTGCGGAGATAATTCCTATTTGTTTCGTCGCTTTGGGGAGGAGAATTCTTGTCCATCTATATAAATCCAGCACTAATTGTGCTTCCCACAGTTCATCTTTTTCTTTGGCATATTAACATCCATATATTTGGCTGTTTTCTATAGTTGTAAGCAACATTGTGTGTTTTGCGCATAAAGCATTTTAACCTTTTGGATGTACTGTATCAATTTGTGGAATTGTTTTGAGTGGAAGAAAATAGTGGATTGATCACATAACACTGTAATATACCGGACTGTTTGAGAAGGGTTAGGACGAAATTACCTACCACCAAAAGTCTGACCCCCATTTATTCACATATGTATATGTGGGGGGGGGTAAAGTTAATAAAAATGTATAGGTGTAAGGTGGCTGGTATGTGGGGGGTCTCCCCCCACATATAAATATGCGAAAAAATGAAAAGAAAACACACAAAAAAAGACTTTTGGTGGTCAGACTTTTCAACTCAGTAATTTCACGAAGATCCGTTTGAGAAATATGTAGGTTAGAAATATGGGCATCACACGCTTTTACTTAGTTGTGTAACTAAATATGATACTTGTGTGTGAATACCCTGCCCATACTAGAACAGCGTAGCTGATATTATTTGCGACAGTGGTTCTTAGTTAGTTGTGTTGATTTTTAATCCAGATTGGTCATCTTCAAACTAGTCTTATAGGCTAGTAACCGGGCTGCTCATTATGTTGAACCCAAGCATGCTGGTAATACAGAGGACAAAGGATACTTGTTACAGCCGCCTGGGTTAGACTCCTGACAACAGGCTTGCTATGGACCGAACAGCTGTAGAATTTTGCCAATAATAAGGAATTGAGGGGACCCTCCACTTGCTGATTAATCTTTGGACTACTGAAGGGCTCACCTGAAACTCTGCTCGGAGCGGAGACCAGAGTCTTCCAAGCAAGAGATGGGTTCTTGTCCTCAACCATCCCAGAAGCATATTTAAGATGTAGCTGCTGTGTGGACCAATGTCTTGCCTGATGCTTGAACACTTGAGCCAGGATCCGGCTCACTGGAAGCAGCACTTTCTGCAGGTGTTGCATGGCTGCATTCCTGGTGTGGATGTGCAGAACAAGGACTTCCCTTGCCTCTGGGGATCCTGGATAAGGATTTCCAGTAACCCAGGAGTGAAGGAGCGGCTCTAGTTTCTGATTCCTACTTCACACTGCTTCTATGCTACACAGACCTGGTCATCGTCTGCCCATCTCAAGCTTCTTTGTGCCACATGCCAATTTTGTTTGTGAACCGCAACATGCTTTGGACCCAGCTCACCAACTCGACGCTGACTCAGAACGTATCTCTCTACTGGTTTCCAAAGACATCTTCTTTCTAATGAAATTGCTACTGAAATGGTGCCTGTCCTGCACCAGTTTACAAAACCTAGAGTGCCCTTTGCACCATAATGTCTGGATTCCCTGTGGTCTCTACAATGGGGGGGGGGGGGTTGTTCATCCTCCTTAGTTAGTTATGTGCATTTTTAGTTTCATTAACAGGCCTACTTATATAGACTCTTGAGTGGAAATTATTCTATGTTGGCTTCCTTGTAGTAATGTTATTTGGGTTGTTACGGTTACCATCTCACATCCCCTTCTGATGAGTATACCTTACCCTCGTCCAACATTAGCAAAAGAGGCGAAGGAGATATAGCTCTCAGGTTGTGCCGTGCTCACCTTTATGATTTTTAATGTATTATTATTTGTTTAATTGTTTTTTATTGTGTGCCTAATACCTTACCTGAGTTTGTTTTCTAAGCACGGATCCATGGTTCGAAATGCTTTGCGTGTCCTTGCTTCCAACACCAGCATGTTGCCTCTGTGCTATCCTCCGTTCGATTGGGTTAAGTAGTAATACGGGCTGAGTAGGCCTTTTACCCACTCCCCATCCCTACACACCTACAGAATAGCGGTGATGTTGTCACATTGGGATACCAGCCTTCATAGTCCATGGCCTGGAGTTGAAAATCCAAAACGTATTGCCACACCATGCATACACCCGTGACTGTATCATCATAAAGTTGGACAGAGGCAGCCAATGCCACAAATACATACACTTCCTCCTGGTCATGCCACCCAATGACACACTCATGGGCTCACCTCTGATCTACTCTTTCTACTAATAACTGGTTTGTCCTTAAAGCCAGGTACGTTGTTGGCGAGCAACACAAAGCATGAAGGGAATACTTGTCATAATCGAAAAATGTGAGGAAGCAATGGGAACCATCTGAAGGAAGATCCACAATTTATGCACAATCACTCTTCAATGTGTTTTGTGCATCTGCAAGTTAATAAAATTAAGGGATGGCACGCCCATGCCAAATGTCCAGGTCCTATAAACCAGGCAGCAAGTTTATCCCAAAAAAACGCTCCACCAGGATCCCAGATCTCTGGATGCTCCAGAGGGGAAAGAAAGTCTGTCATCAAATGCCTGGACCCTTCCAGCTGCAGAGCCCATGGGTGATGTGTTTCTAGCATAACATAGAAAGCACATCATAACATAACAGCTCCCTTCAGTGCATAATAAGAACGCCTCTGAGCACGGCCTCCCTCTCAATCATTTAAAACTACCTCTTCCCTATAGACAATGGCTTAAAGCCCACACCATACTAGTGGAACCTTTAAATGCTGTCTCTAACCCAAACCTTCCTTTCATCACATATTATCAATGGCGCCCCTTTGTATGTGCGGTGTTCCCACCACTGAGTGATATACATCATGAGGTTAACATTCAAGTTTATGCTCAGAATGTTATTCTAAACATGCTTTTATATCTCTAAGCAGAGTGGCAGACAGCACAGTGCACCCCGGTGCTCCATTTGCACGGGAGACTGTGCGGCATGTCTCTCCATAGGGGTGCTTCCCCCACTAGATATATACATTTTCAATATGGCGTTCTCTTGGCTCTGCAAAATGTGTCTGCCTGCCACCTTTCATTATTGATAAATGAAAACGCTAATGGACAGGAAACAAGCCTTCTCTGCTTATGCTCCAAGGCTATGGAACCTCCTCCCTGTGAGCATCAGACTTGCCCCTAAGCTCCTACGGTTCAGAAAAACACTCAAAACCCACATCTTCGAGGAGTCGCTCCTCCGCAACACCTAGGCCATCATGTCGCCCCTCGCACCACCTAATTCGCTGGACGCCGGTGCCCCTCTTCTCCCTGATACCCGGTACTACTGTACCCCTCCTCCTCTGTGCCCCTCTGTAGCCTACCCCCGCTGTATATCTGTTTTGTTGTTACCTCTGAAAAGTGCTCCGTTATGCATCTGTACTGTTGTATACCTCTGTAAAGTGCTCTGTTGCTTCTCGAAGCTAGTTCCATGCTCAATAAATACCATAATAATAATAATAATGAGTCCTTTCCTCTTCTGTCAATCTGCCATCTCTGCCTGTAGTGACCCATCCGGTAAGGTCTGTGTGTGGTGGCATTCTGCTGAGATGCGAGCAGGATGCCAGTGAAATATTAATGTTATGTGTATATTGGATAATATGATGGTATGTGTGCAAGAAAAGGTCTCTAAATGAGTGAGTGTGTAATGTGTGTTTGTTTGTTTTCATAAATGCTTGCATACCAGAAGTTGTTTGAGTGCTGTATGAACGTGTAGGATAATGAGAGAGCACATGTGTGAATGAGAGCATGTGTGCTGTGCTGTATGAGTGTGTGCAACTGTGCTGGTGTGTGAAGGGGAGCAGGCGCAGCCCCTAAGGGTGGCTGGTGGCATGTCATTCTTACTGGGCATCAAGGGTTAAGCAAACATGGTGAGTGCAATTACGTCGCTAGAGAGGCATACATTGGTGCGGCCAGTCTAGCTATACTTTCTTACTGTGTCATAGTATTTCTAACTGGACATCAACGGTAATGCAAACATGGTGATTGCTATTACATCACTCGACTGATATTCTCTGGTGTAGCCAGTCTAGCTATACTATTCTCTGGTGTAGCCAGTCTAGCTATACTTTCTTAATGTGGCTTTTTTTCTTTACTGGGCATCAATGGTAAAGCAAACAAGATGACTGCTACTGCATAGCTAGACTCATACTTTGGTGCAGCCAGTCTTGCTGTACTTTCTTACTGTGGCATCATATTTTTTACTGGCACAAAGGTAAAGCCAGCATGATGAGTGGCGTAACGTCGTTAGACTGGTCTTTATTGGTGCATCCATTCTGGACATATATTCTTAAAGTGGCATGGCATTCTGTACTGGGCATCAAGGGTAAAGCAAACATGATATGTGTTATTACATTGCTAGTCTGGCCTACATTAGTGCAGCCAGTCTGGACAGGGGTTTCTTACAGTGACAAGATATTTTCTGACTGGAAAAATCAAGAGAAGTAACTTCTTATATGGCAATACTGGAATATATCGGTGCAGCCTGCATGGGCATGTTTCTAAATTGGTATATAATGTAGGCAAATGCATCATTAAAATGATCCTCAACACTGTTGGTGACTTGCATCTATTGGATTTCTTCATGTACTACCATAAAATAAGATTGGAAACGGTGAGTTTTATTGCCTTATTTTTCACTGGAATGGTGCTGTACAATTCACCCATCTAACCCAATATTTTTTTTAATGTTCTTGGTGGAGAACACCCAACTGCCGCCCCCAGTTGGTGGGCTGGCTCCTTTACTATGTTGGTCTCTTTCCCATATTTGATGAAAACATTTACGCTGCTTGAATTAAAAAAATCACCAAGCACCACTGCATATTACCTGCGCCCTGAATCCATAATTCCTTTCACAACCAATTGATCCTTCTGCTAAGACTCACAGGAACAAGTATTAATGCCACCCATTAGCTGCCAACATCTGGCACCCTTGAAGTTCAGCACAGGTTCAGACCTTTCTCTTGGCGCCTAATAATGAGGCTCATTTGCACCTATTGAACTCTCAGCTCATGTCAATGTTTCGCAGTGAACTCTTCCTTATTGTGGGGGCATTTCTATGCTGCAGTTGAGCTAGTGCTACCCCATAACCCGGACATTCTTGAAGCAGCATTTATTGAGGCTCCAATGCCCTGTGCATCCTCCTTCATCAATGATGCCATGCACGCCTTATTCACACCCATTAGTGGGTGTGAACAACCAGTCAGATCGCTGTGATCACTGGCTTTACTGGATGTTATAATCCTGTTTTCACAGAAAGCAGTTGGTTGGCTACACGCTCTTGACCTGGGCTTCAGAATGTACCCTACGTTAAAAAAAAACTATTGCCTTTCACCTGACATGCTGCCTCAAAGTGCCCTCACCTCTGGAATCCAGCTCTTATACAGCACCCTCTACCGGCATGGAAACGGAAGAGGTGCTCCGCGCAGAGAATGGGCAGCTATTACCATGGCAGCCATTTTATTTGTAGTTTTCTGTAATTAGGGTGAAAAATCGTCCGTGAGTTCCCTGTGTCCTATTTTTCCCCCCCTCAAATAACTCAGTGTTACCACCCCAGATATTACCCCTGGGTGTAACTGGCATTAAAGCACTCAGTGGTGGGTTGAATCAGGCAGTAGCTCCACGTGCCGCCTACCCTTGATAATGGCCCTTGTTTTGCCTAGGGACCTAGTCGTGGGATGGTGTAACATTGTTGCCCACCACCTCGGACTTCATTGCCATATTCATGTTGCCAGAGTCCCCCACATTCGTCCATGGGCGTGTTAGTGCCGCACAGACGCGCACCGGGGCCTGCTCGCAGTGCCCACTGAATCGAATCCCGCTGCCTGCAAAGTGCACGCACTGAAATGGCACGCACGGGCGTTCAAGGACCCCCCTGATTAAACCGATTCATATCAGAACACTTTCCTTCTTCGGCGAGAGACTCCGCAACGCGAAACGTTAGGACCTCGCGATTTCTAAGAGTTTAATTGCATTCAAAAGCCCGCAGCTGAGCGCGCTGAACGCGCACCGCCTCGTGTTTAAGTATTTACAGGTAATAAAAAGCTATTTCCGTGTTTAATGGCCTCCCGGAGGGAACGTGTCATAACTGGACATGTTCCGCGGAGTCGCAAGAAAGGAACGTCGCGGCGCAGCCCGTCTCCGCGCGCCTCTGAAAGGTCACTAATGTGACCCAGCTCAAGTGCCAATCAAGCCCGAGCCGAAAAGGATATTAAATGTTATTAAAATAAAAGAAGCCCCCCTGCCTCTTGCCGTCTTTAGTGCCGGCTTGCCTGCTGGTCGGATTTAATGACTGCGACACTCCAAACGGAGCGGTGTTAGAAACGGGTTGTTTTCAATGGGAGGCGTGTATCCTAACATTGGCTTTCATGCAACCTGTTACTACTACAATAGAATGTGCAGCGGATTTCAAACACGGATTTTCATCTGAAGTGTTTCTGGAAAGGTGTTATTAGCGACTTTCTAATTTTCTCTCAGCCTAAGCATGCGGTAATGACACAGGCAGGTACGCAGGCCGCGGCCCAGCCCAAGGTGCTTGACATTTCGCCGGTGAATTCAGCGGCGCCGCCCCGTAACGTTAGAACAATTCGTGTTAAACATTCGGGGGCTGCCGGGGACGCTGCGCCTGGATTCTTTCGCGCCTCTTCTCATTTTTGCTCTCGCCTTTGCCTCCTTCATGGAACGAATACTTCAATATTTCTCAATATACATTGTTCTAACAGTTCGCTTTTAAGTCGTGTACCTCGATCTTTGCGGTTCATTCTTGATTTCCCCCTTCCCTTCCTCTCCGCCACCCCTTCCTCCTTCCCCGATTTCACCTTCTTGTCCCGCTCCCACCATCCTCCCTTCCATTCCTCCATCTCCCCGCTCTTCCTGCAGCCTTCCTGGATGTCTCCTTGCACCTCTATCCTCCCCTCTCTTCCTTCCGCTTTCTCTAGCCCTTCTCCCTATCCCTCCCACCCAGTCTTCCCTCCTCAAATCCACCTTTCCCGTCCTTTCACTTCCCTTCCTCCCATCTACCCTTCCCTAATCCCATCCCGCCGCTTCCCTCCCTCCTCCATTCCACCTTTCCCGTCCTTTCTCTTCCCCTGCTCCCATACAATCTTCCCTCCTCCCATCGTCCTTTCCCTTCCCTTCCTCACATCCACCCTTCCCTTCTCCCATCCCGCCCATGCCCTCCTTCTCCTCCTCCCATCCACCCTTCCCTCCTCCCATCGTCCCTTCCCTTCCCTTCCTCCCATCGTCCCTTCCCTTCCTCCCATCCACCCTTCCCTCCTCCCATTGTCCTTTCCCTTCCCTTCCTCCCATCCAACCTTCCCTCCCTCCTCCCATCGTCCCTTCCCTTGCCTTCCTCCCATCCACCCTTCCCTCATCCCTTCCCTTCTTCCCATCCACCCTTCCCTCCTCCCATTGTCCTTTCCCTTCCCTTCCTCCCATCCACCCTTCCCTCCTCCCATCATCCCTTCCCTTCCTCCCATCCAACCTTCCCTCCTCCCATCGTCCCTTCCCTTGCCTTCCTCCCATCCACCCTTCCCTCCTCCCATCATCCTTTCCCTTCCCTTCTTCCCATCCACCCTTCCCTCCTCCCATTGTCCTTCCCTTCCTCCCATCCACCCTTCCCTCCTCCCATCGTCCCTTCCTTCCTTCCCTTCCACCCTTCCCTCCTCTCATCGCCATTTCTCTTCCCTTCCTCCCATCTACCCTTCCCTCCTCCCATCCTGCCAGTTCCCTCCCTCCCCTCCTCCTATCCACCTTTCCCTCCTACCATCTAATCTTCCCTCCTCTCATCGTCATTTCCCTTCCCTTCCTCACATCCACCCTTCCCTCCTTCCATCCCGCGCATGCCCTCCTTCCCATCCTCCCATCCACCTTTCCCGTTCAGTCTCTTCCCCTGCTCCCATCCAACCTTCCCTCCTCCCATCGTCCTTTACCTTCCCCTTCTCCTATCCAGCCTTCCCTCCTCCCAGCCCATCCTTTGCCTTCCCTCCCCATCCACACTTGCGTCCTTTCCTTCCCTCTTTCCATCCACCTTTGCATCCTTTCCTTCCCTCCACCTTTCCCTTACCCTCCTCCCCTACAACCTTCCCTCCTCCCATGATCCTTTCCCTTCCTTCCCCAAATCCACCCTTCCCTCCTCCCAGCTGTTTCCCTCCCTCCCCTCTACCCATCCAACTTTCCCATCCGTTCCCTTCCCCTCATCCCATCCAACCTTCCCTCCTCCCATCCGGTCCTTTCCCACCCTTCGATCCCCCCACCATCGCTTTCCCTGCCCCACCTCCCATCCAGCCTTCCCTCCTACCAACCCGTTCTTTGCCTTTCCTCCCCTCATCCACCCTTGCGTCCGTTCCCTTCCCTCCTTCCATCCACCCATGCACCCTTTCCCTTCCCTCCTCCCAGAGACAGATTTAAGGCAAAGGGTCCAGTGGGCAGCACCTGACACAGGGCTCTAGGTGGCCGGGTCATGAAAGCAGAGCTTAGGGTGGGCAGTGTTAATTGTAGTCACAAGTGCACAATAGCGAACATTAAGGACAAGAGCAATTTTTTTTAAAGTTGTCTTTATTAGAGTTACCTGTGTTTAGGGGTCTGACTAACTGGAAACAGCTGGTTCCCCTCATCAGGCTTTGCCACCAATGGTAATATTGGATGATTAAGCTTGAAACTAATTTTGGAAATGTTTCAAGGCAAAGGGCAATAGAGAATTACTTACAGCGTATCAAGACCACACAATTTCCTAGAGAAATGGCTCTAGCAAGGCTAGTTGGATCCAATGTTTGATGACTGACGCACTTGGATGTGTGGCAAGTTTTAAAAAGAAAAAAATAACAACTTTGGGGGCCTTATCAACATAGGCAATGGGAAGAAGTCACAGGAGGTGACATCACAGGATAATTCCGACAGCATGCAATGGCCCTGGTGTCTTTACCCCACACACGTGAAATATCATTAAACATCACAGATGTAATTAAAGGAGTGCACCCAAACTATAGAGATGTTACACATTTAAAGTGTCCATTCATATATTGCACACCACAAAATCCTCTTGCTTTACACAAGAAAACCTGGCATCCAGGATGGGCAAAATAAATGTATAATCACATTCCTTTGCTTGACCTTTTTTCATAACAAAGTATATCCTGTCAGGTTGGTGTATTATGTGATTGCTAGAAAACACATTATTTAACTTCCAATCCTTAGAAAATACTGATATGAAGTATACCTGAGAAGATCCGAATGGGCTTAATGATGAATCAATAAATCATAAAACAATGCAAATGAGACTGTGATTGGAATATACATTTTTTCAAAAGTGAAATGACATATTGAAAAACAAATTGGCGCAGCAAAAGATATAAGCACGCATACAATTATTTCCCTTTTACAAACGGAGTGGAGGAACTCAATGTCTCCGTGATTGCTTATACTTGAGCGACATACAAGAAAAATTAAAGGTGCAATTACAACATTTTTCTCTAAACAAACGTGAACAGTTTACTAGTCGCGTAAGTACAACCCTAAGGATATCAACAAAAAGTTCCTCAACTCTTTCCTACCTGAGAAGATATGTGGTCAAGTTCCAACATCTCCACCTGGGACAAAATCCTGGTTACGCTACTTAAACCAAGTGTGTAATCCTGGGCAAATTGCAATCTCATAGTGCCTGATCTATCAACATTGGGAGCCCACAAAAGAGATTCAGTTTGCAGCCTTTACCATGAAATACAATCTACTCTCAAGATTTGCTTAACTCTAGTTAATGATAATTATTGTTATTTAAAAAGCACTTTCACCAAACCACTAGACATAGAACACATTCCCATACAATTGTCACCCAACCAAAGTTGGTACTGATTTATCAATCTTGGAAGGATGAAAAGCTGAGTTAGCCTCGCCAGTATTAGTCTTCGACCTGCAGATCACACATTGCAGAAGCGAACGCTCAACCCACTGTGCTACCTTGTTACATATTGATATACTGTCCATTCATAAAGTGCAAAACTAACTCCTCTTGCCATACACATGAAAATCTCTTAATGTTAATACCAGTGATGCCATAGAATACTGAAAATCAATGTCACTTTTTGTAATGTTATTTTCTGTGATGTTTCTCATGTCAAGCCATATCATAGGAATTAGGGAGTCTGCATTTCTTTTGCTGTACAGGATCTTTAAAAACCCAGGCAGGCCATAAAGAAAAATCTAACAGCCAGTGCCTCATATTCCAAAGAATCCTACTGTGTTATTTCACTGTTCTGTGTATAAGCTAAATGCCTTTTGCCACAAATTATACCGTAAAATGCCAACTGTGCGCGCCACAAACGGTTTCTGATGTGCCATTGCCACCGTGCCTAATGTGGCCTGCAAAATCATTTAGTAAAGGGTAGGTGTCCATCCGATGTGGTGAAGGGCAGGGGGAGGATGGTTTACAGCGTGGGGCAGAAAAGCTGTGAAAGGAAGCCCCCAAGGCCCGGCAACGGATGGTGAAGGTGTACATCTTGGACAGAAAAATCATGCAATCCGGACAGGACCCCAGGGGAGTGAAGATGTGGACCCAGCCAAAATAACCTCAAGGTCGGGAGCAGGGGGGGTGGGCTTCATATTGGTGCACAAAGGCCTAGAAAAGGGGAGAGGGCACCATGGGAATGAGATAATCGGCCCGGCCCAAGTGAACTAGAAGGAGAGGGGGAATGGTGCAACGTGGGCTATAAAAGAGAAGAAACACCAGGAAATCAGGACAGGGCCCCAAGGGATAGACATTAAACCCCCAGGGTCCGTGTCACAGCAGCATGGGTCAGTGAAGTGTGCAATGCAAGCAGGCAGGTAGGAAGGGAGAGACAGGGCCTGGCAGTTGCAACACTTACCCTAGTATTCCTGGCTGCCTGTGCGATCCAATGCTGCAGAAACAAACACCTCTCCTCTTTGCAGTGTCCCCCGGGCCTTCAGCATGCACGCATCTTCAGGAATAGACAGAGTGCAGACCATTGCCTCTGGCACCCTGCCAAATATAAGCCTGCTGGTCATGGCTGCTCCTTCTTACTTTTGGGGGGCACATAGCAAGTGACATGGGAACGTTTGCTGTACCTGCTCTCCACTGGCCCAAGAATGGAGGAAATTAAAAGGCGGAGTGAACCACCAGGGGCGCTGGAGCCGGTTCTGCATGTCTCAGAGAGAAACACTGAGGAGGTGTGGGGCAGGGCACAGGGGGCCGGTCGCCATTTAACTACCTGGCGAGTGTTTAATCTGCCTCCTCCCATCCACCGTGCCCCCTTTCCCTTCCCTTCTCCAATCCACCCTTGCGTCCTTTTCCTTCCCTCCTCCTTCCTCCCATCCACCCTTGCGTCCTTTCCCTTCCCTCCTCCCATCCACCCTTGCCATCCTTTCCCTTCCCTCCTCCCATCCACCCTTGCGTCCTTTCCCTTCCCTCCTCCCATCCACCCTTGCCATCCTTTCCCTTCCCTCCTCCCATCCACCCTTGTATCCTGTCCCTTCCCTCCATGCCATCCTTTCCCTTCCCTCATCCCATCCACCCTTGCGTCCTCACCCTTCCCTCCTCCCAACCTTGCATCTTCTCGCCTCCCTCCTCTGATCCACCCTTGCCATCCTTTCCCTTCCCTCCTCCCATCCACCCTTGCGTCCTCACCCTTCCCTCCTTCCACCCTTGCATCTTCTCGCCTCCCTCCTCTGATCCACCCTTGCCATCCTTTCCCTTCCCTCCCCCATCGACCCCTGCATCCTCACCCTTCCCTCCTCCCACCCTTGCATCTTCTCCCCTCCCTCCTCCGATCCTCCCTTGCTTTCCTTTCCCTTCCCCTCCTCCGATCCACCCTTTCCATCCTTTCCCTTCCCTCCTCCCATCCACCCTTGTATCCTGTCCCTTCCCTCCATGCCATCCTTTCCCTTCCCTCCTCCCATCCACCCTTGCGTCCTCACCCTTCCCTCCTCCCACCCTTGCATCTTCTAGCCTCCCTCCTCCGATCCACCCTTGCCTTCCTCTCCCATCCCTCCCCCATCCACCCTTGCATCCTATCCCTTCCCTCCATGCCATCCTTTCCCTTCCTTCCATGCCATCCTTTCCCTTCCCTCCTCCCATCCACCCTTGCGTCCTTTCCCTTCCCTCCTCCCATCCAACCTTGCCATCCTTTCCCTTCCCTCCTCCCATCCACCCTTGCATCCTCTCCTTTCCCTCCTCACATCCACCCTTCCCTTGGAATTTCCCCATCGTGCATATTTTATGTTTACCTCCTTTCTTCCCTCTCTTCCTCCCTCCAGCCCTAGTTGCTTTTCTTCCTCCTTCTCTCCTTCCATCTTTTGTCTCCCTTTATCCACCCATCTCCTCCGTTCCTTCCTTCCTTTCCTCCATCTCTTCTTCACTCCCTCATCTCTCACGCCTTTCTTTCTCTCTCAACCTCTTTCCTTCCCGCCCTCCCTGCCCTCACATCCTATTGTCTTCCCTTCATGCCCCGCCCCGCCCCCTTCATCCCCCTCCACCGTGAATTCCTTTGCAAGGACCCCTCTGAAACATGGATGCTTGTCAGCGTCTCTGTATGAACCTGCCTCGGCCTCGACTTTTCAGCAAAGATTGATTATACAAAACAAACAATGGCCTAGGGTCATTGGGGGGTCAGGGGTCACCTATTAGCGCCCCATCACTCCTCAAAGCAGGCAAAACTGCTGCCTCCGACACTCTCTTCCCATGCTCCTCTCCTTGCCTATTTTCCTTTCATTTTTTCCTCTTCCTGTCTCCCTTTTCATTCCTATCTTCATTAATTGACCTTCTTCAACCAGGCAGCTTCATGGATCATTTTTTATTTGTATCATATTTATGTTAAAGGTGAATAACATTTAGGGGCACTTGTGCTTTTAGGAAAACCATTGCGCCGTTTTTAATACCTCCTATTTATGGATATTCAATTTCAGCAAAATACGAAGTGCGAAGAAAGAGAAATAATAGAGCCTTCTAGTCTGAGGAAGAGGCCATTATCGTGGAATAATTACCTTTCCCTTAGTTATGACTCATGGTGAAGCTGAGGAACAGAAGCTGGAAAAGGGTCATTATCTTAATAGGTAGTGAGCCCTCCTGAGAATATTTAGACTATCATATTATAATATAGTTGTTATAGCTATATAGATTTCAGAATTGTGGTGGTGAATCAAAAAACGTAAGTTTAATAGAGATTAAAGTAAAAACACAACATATGGGAGTAAATTAAATATGGTTATATTTTGACATACCTAAATAAAAAGGTTGTCTTTATAAGTATTTTAATTGTACACTTTGCTGGCTTGAACAGATCTAGTATGAGCATGTAGTAGGTTTTTTTTAATTTGTTTATTTATTTATATAGCGCACTAAACCCGAGGGTATCTGGGCGCATTACAAGTAGGTTTCAAATTTTGTGTCACTTACATTTAAGTGCCTTAACAATTCAGCTCCCTCTTACTTAACTGAGAGAATTGTTAGAAAAACGTCTGCCCGCCTCTCTAGAACGAACAATGCCTTCTGTCTGAACATGCCCAGATTCAAACTAAAAAAATCTGGAGGAAATAGCCTCCCAGTGAAAGCTGCCCAGCCCTGGAATGCATTACCGATTGCTCTTTGATCTGGCTGCGATCTAATGACATTTGACCCATCCTCTCTGCATACTAACCTGCAACCTTCTCACTCCCATGACACGCTTTGCCTGAATTCATATATTTTACTGAGTCCTGCTTACTCAGCACCTCGCTAACTCTGCCACCTAATGTATATCACTGCTGTTCTTCTTCCACTATTCTCGGTTTTCCATGCAACTATATGCAACCTGCCTAATGTACAGCATTGTTGCTAACTTTGTACAATTATCTGCTTACCTGTATCTATATGTAACTTGTTTGGCCATGTACCCCAAGCTTTAAGTATCCTTGTATTCGTTGCACCCAGTTGCCTCCGGGTTCGGTGCGCCTTACATATCAATAAACATATAAATAATTGCAATCGTTATATGCAAGTTAAGGTTTTCAGGTTGCACGTAGACACAGATACAGTCATTAAACAGTCAATGGTGTACAAGAGTCTTGCAAGGAACAGACAGTATAGTACTAATGTTAGTTACATCACAGCAGTGGATTTTACATAGCAGGAAACATTGTAGTGAGGTGATAGGGTAACCGTGACAATCCTAAAGCACATCATAGGTCATTAGTGAAAAGCCAGCTTTTGGTGTTTTCCCTAGAGCTAGAGAATGGCGGGTCTGTTCTCAGAATGGTAGGAAGCGAGTGTGATGTAAAAGGGAACGGTTTCTCTATACAAAACTAATAAAAATAAGTTTCACGTTTTTGCTTTCATTTGATCAGTGTGGTGTGCTGAATGGAATGTTGCCCGTCACTTTGAAGGGTCAGTGAAAAAAAACTGTCATGTTGAAAGAAATCTTGCTGGGAAATTGCATTGCTGTTTTTGTTGTTTCCCTGTCTCCTTCTAAGGTGAGGGTACAGGGCGCCTGGCTCGGTCCTGTTATGCCCAGGAGGGTGAATGTACATTCAAACAAAAAAAGCAGGATGGGAGAGCCACACAATACAATATATCACTTATTTGCATAATGACAGATAGAAGGACAGTTATTAATTTGTTTTTTTAGGTGTACCGTTCGGTACCACCCTCAAGAGTGTGGAGGGTGTTAGCCTTCTGGTGGTGCAAAGTTTCTTGAATACACAATCAACATGGTTTCACAAAACAAGAGTGAATGCAGCCCAGGACCTCAATTGGTCTGTGGGTGTTGTCATAGGAAAAACACAACAACGGGTGTGTACAGGTAAGTATGAGGTAGAGTTGTGTCATAGATAAACCAAATGTATAACTGTCCGTCTATCTGTCATTATGCAAATAAGTGATATATTGTATGTATCATCGCTAAAATTCAGAGATTAAACTAATATAGCCTGAATCTTCAAAGTGTGGCTCTCCCATCCTGGTCCTTCTGAGGTGAGAATGTTTGGAATACAGTCAGTACCAGTAGTTATTGGATGCCTTTCAAGCATTCTGATTGGGTTAGAGGCGGTCATTAATGAGCTTCATCTGCTCATGGATAATTATGAAGAAAGATGTGTGAAACGAATGGTTAGCTACGCCCAAAAGACCATGTGAATGCGACATGTAGAGATTAACCTGTGTGAACTGCCAGGCCTGTGTGGCCTGAATACGATAGGCGAAGGTATATGGTGCTGAGGGTATTGACGTGCCTGTATAGCAACGCAAGTGCATTACACATCTGTGAATGTATCGACATGAGATTGTGAGCATGAAATGAACGACAGAATGAAGACTACAGAAAAGTGTAGTGTGTAATGCACAGTAACTCACAAGGAATGCATTGTGTGCGCATTTACCAACCCTGTGGCTACTTGGAGATATCAAGAACCCAACTTGATGACATTTCTACTGATCAAAGCTTACAGAAGTTGTGGGTCAGTCAAATGACTACCTGAAAACTTTTAAATAAATATATAATTTAGAAATATCATGTGCTGATGAGGAGTTGGCCCTGCAGGTGCCCTTCACCTCGAAGCACCAGGGCCTGTCAATGCTAAGTTGAATTGAATTGTAAGTTGAATTGCCTCCCCTCAGTGGCACCGAGGTCTGTTGGGTCGTGGCTGCCACCAAAAAAGTCTTTTAGTGACTGGAAGTATATTGAGGCGCAGGCGAAAAGGCTGCCCCTGAGAGCATCGTTGGCAACCGTCAGCAGAGTGTAGAGCGAGATACTGGAAGTGCAGTCACCAGGGCTGAGACCACGCACGGAGTACATTTTGAATATCAGCATTGTTAATCTTATGAATACATGGGCCCAGAGTGCTGGTTACACATTTTATTTTCATTCAGTGTGTTTCTAGGCCCTCTTGCTTTCATCTGTGCTTTTCTGCTGGGTGCAATTGCGGCTCTTTGCTGTACCTGGACTGGTACCTGTCCAAATTCCAGTGAGCTATTTCCCCCCCAAAATAATAGCATGGACAGATTTTCCTTAGACCAGGGATGTCAAAACTAATTGGACAATGCACCAGTTTGGATTCAAAGGCACCTCTCATGGACTACACCATTGGGCCAACGTAAACAAACAGAATAATAAAGTGTGCCAACGGGTGGATTTTTAAAGTGGTGTGGTGTTAATGTTTTACCCTGTATAAGAGCAAGCAAGTGAAATTACAGAGTCTTAAAACACTCAGGTGAGTTGGTGGTAATTCCTCCCAAAAGATTTTTTTTAAAAATAATTGGTCAATGTAGTGGAAATTGAATAAATAGCCTTAGGATTTACAGACAGTTTTGTAGGGCAGGGGTGTTACAATACATATTTCAGTACTTCAGATGCACCCTCAGTAACAGTTCACAGGACATTTCACTGCAACAAATTATATATGTACCCATCAGAAATCCTTGTGTCTCATAGAAACCTACATGCACAGTTCACACACACAAATATATATATATATATCCTCATTTAAAGATACCCTTGTACCCAGCTTCATGAGTCCTCTAGCTGACCAATCAGGAGCCAGTTGGATGAACATCAAAAGACCGGGCTTCCAAAAATGTTCTAAATGTAAAGCATGTACTTATGCTGTTAACATCAATTGCTATTTACATCCCATTTTAGGAGAGAACATTAAGATTGTGTCTAAAATTACTTGTGAAACTGAATATGTGGTATATGTGTTAAACTGCCCATGCAACAAGCGGTATGTCGGTAGCACCAAAGGAAAACTAAAATTCAGGGTCTTACAGCACATTAGGGCAATCAAGAATGCCAACCCGACTTACCATATGGCCCTTCATTTTAAGAACCAACATGGAGGTAAATTAGAGGGTTTCACCTTTTTTGGTATACATACAATCACCAAACCACTCAGAGGAGGCAATCGCGAATTAACACTACGACAATTGGAAACCAAATGTATTTTAGACCTTGAGACAAAAAAGCCCAGGGGTCACAACCTTGATGAGGAACTATATACCTTCCTGGGCACATGAGGTTTTTGTAGATACTTTATCAGGTTCGCTCTGACCAGGTCTCATAGGCATCATATGCTTATCTTTTTCTTTCCAAGTACAGACAAGGTTATGTATACAACACGTGCCATGCCCTGATCAATGAAATGTACAATGCGTCTTTGATTTTCACGTATTAATAATTTTCACACTCCATAAATTCTTGACGATATAGGTGTTGTTATACATATATGTAATAATGGTCTGGGGTTTTGTTCTCACAGTTTTAGTGTGTTTTTACACTATTGTTTTTAACTTGTAGTTGTATAGGTTTTGGTACTTATTTTAAGTGGTGCTTACAACACAGACTTTTGGACTGGTTTTAATCTGCTTTATTGTGCAAAATCTGTGATAATCCTATATGGACAAAATACCTAGGGATTTTATATTGTATTTGTAATACCTTCCTCTTTTTAACATAAGGATGCATGTATATGGGCCAACATCTAACTAATATGATTTATAGATCGTTTCATGAATTTGGATACTTCATGCACTTAGCACTTTATAATTAAGCAATGTCTGTACGCACTTTGCACTTTATGAGAGGTAACTTTTTTCCTCTTTAGTTTTAAAAAATCAGCAGCCCATGCATGTACCTCAGACTCTGTGAGAAACATAAATTAATAGAGATACTCTTTATTTTATACAATTAAGATACTATAATCCACATATTAAACATCTGACTACAGAGCCCTATACTCATAGGAGAGGCACATGCATGGACGGAGAGCACTATGCACTTTATTTTTAGCTGCTATGTAAATACATATTTTTGCTGCTAAAATGCTGTTTGCACATATATCTAAATTTCTACTTTTGCGTATTTGTACAGCCCCAACAAATAGGTATTGTTACCTACATGCATTCCTTTCAAGTATTACCCTAGTTTGCTGTATGACATATACAATCACAGCATTTAACAATTAGGTATCATACATGTAGTGCAGCACATCCCTGCTCAAGCAGGTCAAAGGCATTACAGCCGATCTACACTCTGCAAAGGCTGCCCCCACTTTTGATTTCCACTAGGCAGCCAGGAGCAGTATTTGATTATTTTCTCTTTTTATGTAACGTTATTGCATAATGGACACACAAAAAGACGGAAGCGCAAAAACAAATGTTTTTTTTATGAAGTTGTTTTACTTAAAGCAGCATCATTATTGTCCTTTCGGCATAGGTTTTGAAATTGTGAATTTATTCTAAAATATTTCAGTACTGTCATCTATGTCTCGTATGCTAGAGAAAGTTGTCTGCACTTTCCTAAACAAGCGGCATCTAGCAGGTTGACACTCTCTATGCACAATCAGAGAGTTGTCAGGGGTTAAATTGCAGTCCATCATCTGTGTTGTTTGTAAACCTACGTGATCAAGCGGTTTGTATACCGCGAAACGCGTCGTTCTTTTTTTGGTTCCTTTTCCTGATGCATTTATATTAATAAAGAAAACGTGCTGCCAGGAAATATAGAGGTGTCTTTTCCACTTAATTGCCGCAAGGATACTTTTTTCCCGTTGCAGCTGCTCTCTGGAGTGCATTCCACTGGTTGCCTTTCTCTCGAAAAGCTTCATTTTGACATATATATATATATATTTCAAAGGGGTAGTCCAGACCAAAGTGTGCTCTGTCCGCTACCTCTAAACCGCAACACTTTGTGATAGAAGTCAACTGGCATCAAGAAAATCAACAAATCGCAATGACTTTCTTAGTTCCTTTTTGTTGGGTGAAACAAAGCTTCAATCGAACAGCCAACAAGTGTTTTCGACCTTACATGGTCCTCTTCAGGGAAAACAAATTATTACGAACTTCAATCATAAAACTCCTGTTTAAACGCGGAACGCCCCACACAGATCCATTTGGAAGCTGGGTCTAAATCACCCAACATATTTGAAGAAATCGAGAGTTAATACGTGATTGTGAAACACAGAAGCATTTGAATTCTAATTGCCAGTGATCTTTTGGAAACAGAAGTTTTATGATTTGAAGTTTGAAATAATTCTTTTGCCCTGAAGAGGACCATGTTGGCTTTTGCATAGAATCTTTGTTTCACCCAATAAACACGGAAATTAAAAATCCATTGCTATTTATTGATTGACTTGCTACCAGTTGATTTCTATCACAAAGTGGTGCGGTTTAGCTGTAGTGGAGAGTGCCCAGTTTGGTCTGGACAACCCCTTTGCGATCCATATTTTATGTGACATTGGGCTAAAGTCACATTTGTGTCCAGATTAGTGCAGCTCATCCTCTGGTCTAAATTATTGTGAGGTAGATCAGAACCTTGGAAAAGCTTTTTTGTTTTTATATATATTACACGGCCTGCGGTAGCGGCTGTGAAGTTATGGTTAAGTTGCTCAACCCGTAGGAGAGCACTTTTTGGGCATTTTATAACTTTGCCTCTCCTGGATGAATCCTCACAAAACTTTGTAGAAAAGGTATATGGCCATGTCAGATTGATTCCTCGAAGGTTGGTGAGGTTTTGTGCAGGGGGGGCAAAGTTATAGGGCGGTCCCAAAATTTGTGTTTTTTTCCATAGATACAATGGATGGATTTTCACCAAATTTGCGCCAGGAGCGGTGGCTTAGTCCCAAAAGCATGCTTTTGTAAATTTGGTGTAAATCTGTTTGAGTTTTTTAAAAAAAATGGGCAAAAAGTAGGTACAAAAAAATTAGTAATGTCTGGGTTTGGTCCGCAGACTCACTTCCCTATTTGGTCTGATGACAGGCCTCTGATTGGTTCAGTGGCCGGCGTGATGTCCGCAGACGCACCTGCTGATTGGAGGGTGAAAAGCGCGAGGCGCATCATATTAGTTTGAAACGCCCGCCATGTTGGATTTGCGAACATCTCAGTTAAAACATATTAAAAAACAAAACTAATGAAACTATCTCTGGGGATGTGAGGGGTGATGAGGATGGGACATGGACATAAAAAGGAAAAAAATGGCCTGTTTTCCACCTTTGAAGTGTGCAAACAGTTTGGGACATCCATGTGATGTTCGCAAATATCTCAGATGTTCGGGGGCATCCATACATATTTCTGCATTACCAGGTTGGTGAACAGCATTTTTTGGATGGCGTATAACTTTCGCGCCACTCAATGAAACTGTATGACATTTTCCGATATTATTCTATGCATGACATTGAATGGTTCTACAAAGTTTGGTGCTGTTTTGCGAAGAGGGAATAAAATTAGAGTGGGGGGTCCCAAAATATTTGAAAGACTTATAGATTTGGTGCCGTTTCACAAATCTGCACAATCGTTTGCATACATATTTGTGACCCAGATTTGAAGGATTTTGCAAAGTATGGTGGGATTTTGTGAAGCAGCGGCAAAATTAAAGGGGGGTTTCAACATTTTTAGATGGGTTATAACTTTGTTGCCATTTGACAAATGTGCACAAAAGATTTTAGAAAGATTATAGACCGAACCTTGAATTTCTCTGCAAAGTCTGAATGGATTTTGCCAACTGGGAGCAAAGTTATATGACTATTTTATGTACGTATATTTTGACACATTTTGAAAAATAAAACATGGATGGATTTGCAGGAAAGTTTTGCAAGGAGCATTGGCAAGGACTTGAAAGCATGGTTTTGCAAATGTGTCTGCGTTTTATTTTTTGAAGTGTCGTAATGTAGGTACATAGAATAGTCATACACCATTGGTGACTGCGGTGTACCCGGTGGCTATGGGCTGTGCCCATATAGTCAGAGTCATGGCCTAAGGCCATGGGCAGCGGCCAGATTGTCCGAGACATGGCCAAAGTTTTATTAGTTGATGGTGTATGGTAGATACTTATTATACAGTCAATTGTATTGTGGTGTTTGAGGCCAGTGGCCAGATTCTGAGGAGCTGGGCTGCAAAACATGGCCCCAAGAATATGTCAAACTGACTACAACCACCACAGTAGTAATATGTGTATAGTAATTGCTATGGTTACTTTGTTTTATAGCATTACGAAGCTGGAATCTCGGGCTTATTTTCTGTGGGAAAAACAGTGCAATTTGTGAAGCAAGATAGTTTGAAAGGTGTGGTTGTATACAATTTTGCACATACATTTTTTGGATCCTCATTAACAGTGCATTCTAAGTACTATGTTTGGCAAAACATTAGTGTATGACACACTGCTGTTTTCTTGACATTAAATAATCATTGGGTTATTGGGAGAAGAAAATCCATACTGGATTAAACAAAAAATTACAATTATGTGAATGTAAGCGTGATAGTATGCCTGTTGGAAGTATGTTGTGTATAAGGGAATGCTTGAAGTACTTAGATACCTGTTGGTGGATTCTAACTACATTAGAGGTTAGAAGACGTTTTGTCGCATAAGAATTGAAGTGGCGTATTTGAAGTGTTTTGGAATGAAAGGTATTTTTCAAGTATACCTGTTACCGTATTCTAACTAGATTGACTTTGAAAAATACTATTGCAGTATTATGGATGTAGTTAGAAATCTGTTGGGATATTCCAATTGTTAAATGTGCTACAGTTTAGTGAGTAAATTTGGGTTGAAGGAATATTAAGTAGGCATTTGTTATATTTGCTGGTAACCTATGTTTTGGAGTAACAGAGGTATTGTTAAATTGCAACCAACCACTTCATTTTTGACGCATGCAGTATAGCGCCCTGAAGTGGTTGTGGCACCAGTGTGGTATACTATACCTACTGTTATGAAGGTTTTCTTTCCAAGAGATACCTGGTTGTCTGTGAAGCCTGTAAGCTTACAGTTAGTTTTGGTACCATGTGCATTGTACCTTAGAAGCATTAGTATGACATATTAGCTATGTGAGTTTATTTGTATTTTGGAACAATTGTGTGAATTGCAAAAAGGGCATAACATGCCATGATCTGCATTCTGTAGAAGCTGGTGAAATGGAATGGATTCAGAATTTGGTATGGACACATGTACAAATCGTTCATTAGGGATGTGGTGTTGTGAAACATGGTTGCATAGAGTGGATGTATGTTTGCATGTGCATGAAATCTGGAAGATTTCAATTGCAGGGATGTTTTGGTTTCCAGTGCTTGTAGTAAGAACATTACGATTTATTGTGGATCTTCCTGTGTGTTTATGGTAAATTGTACCATTCCTGCACTGTAGTCCAATTATTGCCTTAGACCTGAGACACTGTAATTGTTGTCAGGATTATTTGTGTCATTTCTATGAAGGACGAGCATTTGCAAACAAATCTGGTCCGAGTAAATGTTGGAACAATTGGTGGCAATTGAAAGAGAAGATTCTTTGTTACATTAGCATAAAAATGTACTCCATTTGTGTTACTGAATTTAAATGGAGTTCCTTTTGTGGATCGCAAAACACAGAAACTGTCATTACTTTGTATGAAAGGGTACTTTATAAATTAAAACAATGCTGTACATTTTACAATGTAGTGAAAATAAAAAAGCTATTATTGCCTTCATTCCAGTAATTTATTTATTTATTTTTGTATTTGTAGGGTGCACAGCCCGCTGCCATCGAGGCGCTGTAGAGGAGCATAAGCAGGAATGCGGCCCAACAACAAAAAGATCTTGGTACAGGTTACTCAGTGACATATACAGAGATACATATGATACATATGATATCTCTATCTGTTACACAGGTGGTGCACTTTTGTGGCATATCCTGCATTTATATGGGGGATTCATGTAGGACTGGGATTTTGCATCCGATGAGTAATACCTGCCTGTGTGGTTCGAGCCATTCGTGATGAATTCCCCAGCGAAAGCAGACAATACTGTGGATTGATGCAGCCAGTATCTCAACCGCAGCAGTATAATTTGTAGTGTCATTGATATCCAATTTACCAAACTAAATACAAATATTAAAAAATAATTCAAGCTAAATAGTTGTGAGAAAGTTTTGTAAGTGCACTACACGTCCAAACATATAAGAGTATTGTTACATATTGGTGTAATAACACATGCATTGGCCTATGGCGCTCGCCTCATACTCATATACCCCCCTCCAGTATCAATGGCAGTTGGCACCTGTGATCGTGCGCTTGCAAGGTGCGGAACACCATGTGCCACACAAAGGCATCTTACGCACTGTGACTTTTGTCCACATGGCCACCACTATCCCAGTGTCTACAGACTCCCCTTTGAAGACCCCGTTCCTGCAATTAACATATGTATGTGTCCCTTGAACATTGCTCCGGGTCTATCACGCTCACCCCATTCTTATCCAACCCCCTCACTTTTACCTAGAAGTTCAACCTCTGTAGAGCTCTGGTACATTCTAGGCTGTACTATTGCAACAGCCCCTTCCTTAATCTGCCCACGTTCTCTCTCTCTGCCACTCCAGCTAATTTGAAATAAGGCTGCAAGACTTATCCTTGGCCTCAAGACCGGGGACCACATATCTCACTGTGGCTCTTCAACCTTGGCACCTCCAGCACACCTAATCTCTACATTCTTTTCTAACTTTCAGTGTTATATGAAAGACACTCAGCTCTCCTTCAAGCTCTATGCTGAACGCTCTCCTAATTATTCCTGACTGTGTATCTGCATTTCAGGAATGGTGTGTCTCCAATGATGTCTGCCTTAATGCCAGTAAGACTGAGATCATTCTTATTGGACTCCTGTTAGCGCTTTACCTCTTTCACTCTGGCGGCCATCCTTGCGCTCTGTACCTACGCCTTCCGGTGAGAAAAAAAAACCTAGGTGTCATCTTCGACTCCACCCTGTCCTTCTGTCCTCACACTAAGGACGTCTCTAAGAAGTCCCTCTACCAGCTGCACCTACTGAGAGGTATTGTTCCTTTGTCACTTTCCCCCAGAAGCCCACTGTCTCTAGAGCCCTAGTTCTCTCCAGACTGGACTATTGTAACAGCTTCTTTCTAAATCTCTCTTCGCCGTCTCCAACTTATCCCGAACAGGACTGCAAGACTTGTCCTTGGCCTTCAACTAAAGGACCGTTCTCTCCAGTCCTGAAATCTCCACTCCACACTGGCTTCAATTGGTAGCTGCAAGGATCAAGGTCAAGACCCTCTGCATTGTTTAGAAGGCTTTCGGGCGCCAGGGACAACACTACATGCAACTTTACCTTCCTAAGCATTTTTCTTCTTGAGCCCTCTGTTCATCCACCTCCAACTCTCTGAGGCTTAGATGCTTCTCCAGGTAGAGAGGGAGGGGGAATGGTAGATTTCTCTCCTCACCTGGTGACTCCCTCTGGAAAGGCTTCCTTGCCTCTCTCAAACTTGAGCAGGAACACCTCAGGTTCTGGAAGCAATTGAAGACTTTCCTTTACGCTTCTGCTTTCTCTCTGCCTCTCCCCTGCTGATGTTCTCGTTCTGCTGCACTAACCGGTTACCTGGCCACCCTCTAAACCTTGTGGGGACCTGATTCCCTCATGCCAAGTAGCCCCATACACTGTGTCCAGGCCCACAGTGTGCTATGGACTGTATCTGCAACCCTACGGTGCCATGCCTATTTGCATTTACTTAGAGCCGGCCACCCCCACATCACTTACTGAAGGTTGCTTATTGTACTCTCCCCTTCCATCCCCCTGGCACTTCTCCTTTCATTTCCCCCTGTGTACAGGTGCGTTATGAATGACATATATCATATCATTGTTGATTTTCCTGGACCCCCACCCTTTTTTGGTCTCGTGGTGACATGACATTATTTTTTTGGGGGCAGATGCTTCACAAATAAACAAGAAATAAATGAATAAAGTAAAGGAAGTCTGGACACGCTGCAAAGTAGATACCATGGTAAGTGGCTGCAGATTGCAATAGACCAAACATTTATGTGCCACAGTATTAGCCAAAATTGAAATAATGTACAAAGGAATTTGTATTGCCAATGTGCATTATGAACATGTGCCTGTGGCCTTTGCACATTTACATCTTACTGTGCAGGGCAATGCGGGGCTCCTGCATGAATGCACAAACGGATGTGATTGCGGGAATAGATCTACGCAGAAGCTAGTAATCCTGTACTCCACTGTTCATTTCTCTACACTTTTATGTGGTCACTGTATCTCTCTTTCCGTCACTATTATCCCTTCAGGTCCCAGCAATTATACCGGACAAACTCTGATGCCTTTGTGGTTGCTTTAAGGATCAAATTCAAGACCCTTGCATTATCCACAAGGCTGTCTGGGGCATGAGAACACACTACCTGCAGCTTTCTCTGTCAAACTACTCTTCTTCACAATACCTTCAGTCCTGTCGCTCCAACTCTCTGCTGGGGAATTGCTTCTCATAACAGAGAGCAGATCACTATTGATGTATAGGGAAATCCGTGCCTGTGTGGACCAAGCCTGAGCTCATCTTTGAAAGGAAACATAAATAAATTGTGAACAGGCACGTTGATACCGTTGAAATGGAAGTAAATATTGTGATATGTGGTTTAGATGAAATATTACTTTGTTTTTCATTACACTGATTGCCACTAATATTGTTCATTTTTGTGGTATGCGTTATCGAAAACAAAACTGAGTCGGGCATGCTGTGAACGCTAGATGAACGGTCTCATTGTTATGTGTCCTTGAATACAATGCACTAAGTATTTAAAGGACTAAATGTGTTGAAAATCCACAAAGAAATGATAAGATTCACTATATTGAAACCTTACACTGGAAAGTAAAGTTTCAATTTCAAAAACTGTGTTTTGAAGCGGTTGGTCTTCCAGAACATCAGAAGAACTGATTCTCAAAATGCAATGTAAGCAAGATTTTAAATAATATTTATGCAAGTGTGGATGGAAAGTGTGCTGTGTGCCACACGATTAAAATTCTGACGGATGAATGTTCAATATGACGCAAAGAATATACATTGTATGTTTTAACTGTAACTTAAATTTATATCCAACAGAATAATGTACTGTGCATATTCAATTATAAAGTGGTTACTGAAATATGCTTTTGCATTCTCGATTTTACATAGTTATATAATCCCAAAGTGCGCATAGCATGGGTACAGTCGACCAGCCGATGGCTTCTTCAAAAGAATTTGGACATTAATGATCAACAACAGATCTATGATAATGATCATATGGGACGATCACCAGACAACAATCTATCCTTTCGCGGTTACAGTTAGAAGGTGAAACATGGGAGCGTATAGCTTCTAGAAACGTGCAGATGTGAAAGTGTTGCATTTATTTTAATCTTAAAGCACTAATTTTTTCACTGTAATGGAGCGCCATGTGCGCATATTATTCGTTGCTCATGGTAGAAACATTTTTGTGAAGCACGCAAAGACTTGGTTTAATCGATTGATGATCGGTGTGGGATGTTTTTACCCATGCATCCAAGCCCTACCATAAAACTGTGCATTACTGGCATTGAAAACATCATGATGACCAGAACTCCCCAGAGAGTGCACAGGGAAAACATGAAGAATGGGCTGCCACCCATTTTTGCCTATGTTGTGAGCACAGGAGGGCACTGCCTAAAACCACCATTGGGCTACACACACAGTAGCCTGAAACCATTGGGAATGGCAATGGTGATTGCCAAAAACAACCCAGAACTGTGAGGGAATTGATTTTCTTAATGTCAAAAATGGATGCAGTACTGGTGCTCACCACTATCAGAAAGCTGGCGTTTTAAAACCACCAGACTTTTGTGTAAAACTGAACAAATGAACCGAAACTAGGCCAAGGAAAGACTTGCTAAGAAGTGGATACAATGTAAAACTATATTCTGAAATGACTTGAAGGAAGTAATGATTTAATGTATATATAAAAAATAGCTGCATGCAAGTTGGATTTGAATGTAGAAAACTGGGAACTAAAGTGACATTTAGCTGAATTCTGCCTGACAACTACCACCGACAGGAGAAACCTGCTCAGCCACTCTTCCCAGGCCTAGCTGCATCCTCCTGCCCCTGCCAAAAGGAGATGACACCTCTCTGATTGGGTTAGGGGAGGAGCACCTGGGGACTTCAGGAAGTTGAACAAAGCCCTGTCCTGGACTCAGGCAAATGTTATATTGGGGGGGCCGTAAAGTGGCTTCCTCTTGGGAGAAACTGGGAGGGGCAGTGCCTCTGCTAGCAAACTGAGCTTGGCGGAAGTGGATAAACCAGTTATTCCACCATGTGATGTAGGAAGCCACACCCCTTTTTGACCAGGGCATAATTTTAAAAAGATAGATAACTCATAGTGCGGACTGGTCAAAATTATATAAATAATATCATTATTCTTGGGATTTTTCCGTGCACATTTTAAGAGGTGTTAGGACCCTGTGGTGTATTCTGGGGGGTTGCTAGCAGAAAATAGGGTCTTACTCCAAATGTCTGCATGTTAAAAATCTGACACTTCATCAATTAATGTCCATACTCCTTGCACACATTTCTGTAATTTTTGGTAAATGTCCGATATTGGTAAACCGACCAAAAAGCGCAAAATGTTGTCATTTCTGAATCCCAGCTCGCAGGAACATGGGGCTTGAATAGAGACCTGTCTTTATTCATCTGTAATATGTACATGTAATGTCAACCACTTGTGTATCTGGGAAATATGTATTTGAATCAAACATAGATTTGTGGGCAAATTGACCAGGGGAGGATCCTCTGACCCATAAACAGACCTCATCATGATGACAATCCATTTCCTTCCCCCAATCATGGGAGAGGGGAGAATTGGGCCAATGACAAGTAGAGAGGGGCAGGCTCAGTTATGCCACACACACACCCACTTTCTCAACACATAAAAGCAGACAGTGCAGGACAGGTGGGGACATTCACTTTCCACTTTCTTGCGGGACGCTTTGCCGGGAGACTTCAGACTTCACATCCAGAGATCCAGACTTCAAATCTATCAATCTCCAGAACCTGTAGCAGAAATTAACTCCAGAATGTGTAGCAGAGAGGCCTGAATCCACAAGCTGAATCCTCTTCAGCAGGCCTCAAAACCAACCAAACTATTCAACAGCCGGGCGAGCTGTTTGAATTTTTTGCCAAGAACTTTTGCGAGAACCTGTAGCAGTATCCAGAAACCAGTGCTGTATCTGGAACCAGAGAGAACCACAAACCAGACCGTTGTGAGCAGAACCGGTGCTTGACAGACCCAGAGAGCAGAGCTGACCCAGATAGCCGGGACTTCAGAACCACCCGCCGGAAGTTCCGTCCAACCTGACCAGACCTTGATGGCTTATTTCAAAAATATAGTGTGAGTACTCACTGTGCAAAACCAATCTCTTAGTTTAAAATAATCTAATCCAAACTATTTTAGCCTATTAGAACTGCCTCCTAGAATCGTGTCATTCTGTCATCTTTAAAACTAAAAACTGTCATCCGTCGTTCTGAGCTCTAAAATTTAAAATCTGAAAAACTACCTTGACTAAATCGGCCATATCTCCGGAACCGTTTGTGCTAGGAGCGAAATGTATCTTAAAGCTAAGATTCTAGGCTTTCCAACGAACCTAGAACCGACTTGCTACTCCTTATAGGGCCTCCATAATTACGCTTGACGCACACAATTAAATTTGCAGCGATTTTACATTTTGCACAATTTCAGCCACGTGTAAAAATCAGCAGCTCCTTGCTTTCCTTTGCTAAAATTCATTTTAACCTGCTAGTTACTCAGAGCATTGCTAAAGTGAGCCTGAACTAATATAAACTAGATATCACTCACCCTGAATCTCCTACAGGGAATTAAAATCAATTTTAGCATCATTTCACTTCATTGCCACCACATTCAAAGCATTTTGGGCCTGTGTTTTAAAATCATACCTGTTTTTCTCTAAGCTTGCTAGGGGGGAACTGCATTTCGTATTGCATTTTGTTGGGATTCTTGAAGACTGTGTGCTCTCCTTCCATTTCTTACATTGCAAAGGGGGGGGTGAATTGCCAGAGAAAAAGTGATTATATTATCTTTTGCTAAATCATAACAAGTTATTTCTGTACTGCATTTTATTCATCATTGCATTGTCCTTGAAGCCATAAAAGCATTCTCAGCTACTTCATCCTATCTATATCACTTCTAAGCCATCAAAAAGAGTGTACCACTGTAACATTATCCATTGTTGATCACTATCATCCTCACAAGTGTGCTATCAAATATTAATTTACTATAGAAGTGTGATATATATATATATATATATATATATTGTTTAATTTTTCAAATAAACCTTTCAAATTTGCAAAACAAATCTACTTCTTGGCTCAGTGGCGTCAAGGGGGATTCTAAGAGAGGGGTGTTATACAAGGGTTCATCATCCAGATTATAAATTGCCATAAAAATACATAAATAAGGGCTTCCCTTGGGCATCCCAGACAAGGCACTGACTTAGTGGGATTGCTTGATTGGAGTCACTTACATCGGATTTGTCATAAGAAGATCACCATTGACAGTTACATCAAGAAGTTCAGTAGCTATGAACTGTGCTCGAAAAAGTTAACCAAGTTTTCGTGGACCTATTTAAATGTTTTCATCATTGTGTCAAAATGAAATCTACTTGGTACGGTCCCGACTATTGCTGTTTTTTTCAAAATAAAATGTTTCTATCATTTTAGTAAGAAGAAACAAAAGTTTTTTGTTTGTTGTGTGTGTGTTTACGTTCCTGTTTCTGCGTTAAATAACCTTATGATGTTGGTGATGACAGGGTACAGTTTGCTAGGATGCCCACTAACGTCATTGAAATCGGTGGAGCTTATCCTGAGCGTATAGAGATGTTAGCGTTAGGGGCAGGCACACCTATCAGTGCCGCGAGGGGCTTTGAACTTAGGGCGATAGAATCTTATTGCGTCTATCTACTTTATTGAGAAATGTAAAGTAGATGGAGGCTATAAGATTAATATTTCAGTTCTATTTTTTAACTGTGAAAGGTGCTTCCTAAAGGAACCTTTTTTGGTGTTTTTTTGTTTTTTTAGCATGAGACGTCAGAAAGTAAGGTGTCGAGGGCAATGAGGGAAGAGGCACCAACCACAAATATGGAGAGGCAGATGGATAGGGGAAGATGTTGCTCATGTGTTATATCTAAGGTAGGGGGTTTAGTAATTCTAATGCTCTTTGATTACAGCTTAAAAAGCACTTTGAAATTGCTACCGCCTGCAGAGTGGTGTGTTGCAGTAAATACAGAGTTCTGTTGTCTTCGAAAGATATGGATCAACAGCCTCTTATATCGCTTACAAAGTAGCTGTGTGTTTGTTTGTTTGTTTTATTTATTTGTATAGCGCTCCAAACCCGGAGGTAGAAGGGCACTTAAAGAAGACGGTTACATAATTGTGATATATACAGTTTTCAATATACAGCAATTTACAAAATATGCAGATATAATTAAGCAGTAGGTGGTGTACGCACATATCTAGGCGGTACTATAGTTTCAAATACAGCAGTTTGCAGAGTTCACATAAATATTTAAGCAGAATGAAGTGTAGCCAGAGATTTGTGGTGCTACTCATTGTTCAGGATCCAACCGATAACATGTTTCCCGAAGATCAGGAAGGACTCTATAGTTTTAATGTTGCGTGGTAAGATGTTGGAGGCAAGTTGGATTTTGGTTGGATTTTGTGTCCCACAGACGTAGGCTGTGTCGTTACAGTATTGGATGAGGAAGATGAGGTGGAGAAAGACAGCCTACTACTTGCGAAGAAAGGAACAACCTTTCTGAGAGCATTGCAGTGGTTGGATTTGGTGTGGTGGCGTATGAGGTGGTCTCGTAGCAGTACTGTTGAGGTAGTCTGTGACTGAGTACAACGTTGCACTCAGTGCATTTCACTTTGGTAGCTTTAGCCTTTGGTACATTCCCAACAGTGGTAAAGACCTGTCACACCCATGATTATCTCTGGGTGCTAGAGGTAGGCACTTCCTCTACCTCTTCTTGGTCCTCTTCATTGTCTTTTGAAGTACTGCACTTTTTTTGTTGTGTAGGTCTACCAGCAGGTGGTGGTGGTGGCTCTTGTGGAGGAGGGAGGGGAGTAGCTGATGCCATTTCTAAAATAAATAGCCGTTTTGCTAATATTCTTCCAAGTATGTGCTGTTTGCTAGATTGTTTATGGAGAATGAGTAAGAATAGGTGGAGCAGCTGTGCAAGGGTACATCCATTGTGAGCTTCCAAGTTTCTAGATGAGCTGAAAAGTGCAGTTACAAATGGTTCGCGGAGCATGGACCCGTTTGCGTGCATCGTCATGTGACACTGTCCAGAAAGTCTGCGATGATGTCAGACCTCTGAACGTCGGTGAAGAAGAAAAGAGTGGGAAAAGTTGCAAAACATGTAAAAAATGATGCTAGAAGGTGGGAAATGGCAGAGTTTTAAGAGAAACTTGGTAAATTGGACGAAAATGTTGCTATATTTGGGTGTGTATGATATTAGTAAGTTGTAGGAAATTAGGGTGCACTGGTAAAAACCCATGAAATTCACTGAAAAAACGTTGTTAAAAAGGAAGTTATGGCTAAGTTGCACCAATAAAAACCTATGAAATTTGCCAGTTATGGTAAGCTAAGCACCACTGTGCACTGCTTGAAACACTTTTGTATAGGCGCATTACAAATGCCATATCATATCAAGACTAACACACAGGACATCACCGATGACATCACATATCTGGCCCACTTCTTTTTGTTCACCGACATATGTAGGCCACATGATTTTGTTCACTGATCGAGCCAATTGTACAAATTAAAAGGTGTTACATATGTACACATCAACTTTCTTGTATGTTGTTAAGGCACTTTCCTTAGGATTTTGCCTCAGTTCATGGTACACATACATGGCGAAATAAGCAAGCCTCAAACACGCAAATCATTTGTGTACTTCATGATAAAGTCTAATGTTACTGTAATTTTTGGGTGGTGTTGTTTCTTTCCTTCTTACTTAAGTTTCCTTGTATGTGCCTCAGATTTGTATGCATTGTAGGTTTTGATGTGTATTGTTTGTACTAACACAACTATGTAGTAAGTCTTCAATTATTAGCCATTAGCTATTTATTCCATGTTTATCATTACTGAAAACTCTGATAAGGTACCATTTATTAATTTACTATCCAAAATTACTACATAAAAAATATTGTACTTGTATAGTGCATGCTGCAGCCATTGCCTATCTGTATGTACGATTAGGTTCCTGTATTAACAACACTCCAATATTATGTTTTGTTGCGATGAGTACATTCTTGAAAACATTAAGTAGTTCATGATAGATCTCCCGATGACCCCTCACATCTTGTTACTAATATTATAAACACAACCCCTTTTAGAGACTTTTTATCACTATTAATGTCATATGTGAGGTTATCAGTGATGTCATCAATGACATTTGTGATGTCATATTTGAAGTCCTGTGTGTTATTCTTAACATAACTGGCAAATTTCTCAGGGTTTTCAGTTTTACTTATAACCATAACGTCCCTTTAACAAAGTTTTTTCATGGAATTTCATAGGTTTTTATTGGTGCAACTTAACCATAACGTCCCTTTACCAAAGTTGTTTCAGCAAATATATATATATATATATATATATATATATATATATATATATATATATATATATATATATATGCCACACCATCACTGAAGCAGTACCTGATACAGGTGCCACCAGCCACCAAATAATAATAGTAGAAATGACCGCAGTTTGAAATACCAAATGGTTTGGAAGAGCTAGATGTCTGGAGATTTAACTTAATTTTGGGATGCAAGTTTATGATTTGAGTTTTTCAAGCAAGTTAACCTTCTTGAGCACTTTTTTCAAGCAAAACTACTCAATTACACTGCACAGCAACACCAAGGTAGACCTCTGAAGGAGCATGTGCTGGAAGGTTGATAATCGTAGATTCACGTTTATTTCAGGGCATGAACAGGTTTCAGGCGTGCCTTCCTCGTAACAGAATGTCCGAGGAACCAGTTATGTTCTAAAAGGCATTTCTGTGTGTCTTGCTGAGCTCAGAATAAATGAATGAATGAATTCTTTCTATATACAGTTCCAAAGTCCTTCAGTGTGAATGCCAAAAATACCATTCGGATTTTGCTTAAAAGAATCTATTTAATGGGCAGGTGACTTTTATTTCTATGTATTAACTTTGTTGGTTACATTTTTCTCCTTATTAACCTTTAATTTCTCTTTATTTTAGTCTATATGGCTTTTGTGACCTCACTATGATACTGGCGGTAGCTGTGCCGGTAAAACCAGCACGGCTGCCGCCGTTATAATTTATTTTCGAGCGCCCGCAAATGGACAATTACCGGGTCATTACGGCCTTGCCAGACTTGGTAATTGCCCATTCGCGGGTGCCAGAAAATATTCTTCCCCATTCCCCATTTGAGCCCTAAAGGGCTCAAATGGGAATGGGGAAGCCGGATGCACCGTGCCGGTGTATCCGACATGGTCCGCTCGCGGGTGCCGGTAAGCCCGCCAGGTCAGACCTGGCAGGCCAAAAGGCACCAGCGAGCAGAACTCGTAGTTTCCCAGTCTAGTAGTAACGGCGCCGGTAGCTCACCGGCGCTGTTACTACTGGACCGGCAAACTCATAATGAGGCCCATATAATGAAACTGAAGCTTCCACAAATGAGCATCCTTGTCTTTGCTCTCCTCTGTTGGAGTACGCTCCTCTGTAATAGGCTGCATGTCTAGCCAGCAGAAGGAGTGGACTTCAGGGGCCTAATCTTGCCTGTGGGCCTTCTGTTTGCCAACCTTGCCTTAGAAGGTCTGTGTCTTGTACTGTAAACTGATAATAAATCAATGCATTTATTTATTTATTGGCTAGTCATAATGTGCCTATACAACAAATTGTGTTTCAAGGCGATATCTAACAAGAGATTGTCCTTTCTTGCTGAGTCTACACATATATGAGGCACAGGTTAGGGCAACAGCATGATACACATATTATTGCATTAATGGCCCTTGCGTATGCATGTATAAGATTTATAAAGTGCAAACCTAGCTGGGAAGGATGGAGGGCTCCACCGAGGGGACAACATGTTTAATAATCCTCTTTCAGGAAAGTGAGTGGGCAAAAGCTACGCTTAGTTGGACCAGGAAATCTTCACAGAGAAATCCATCCCTGCACACTGACATCACTTGCAAAACAGTTTTGGGGCAATGTGTCAGCAAATAACGCATATAACCAAGACGATTTATATGTATGCATTGCTGATACTGATCCATTCATACGTTTAAAATGAAGAGGCCTTAATCAGGACCATCAATGGCAATGCCAACATGGGAAGGCGCCTCAGGGTGGAAGCTCTCACCATCATGAGTAACTGATATGAAAGCTGGCAAGCAATATCTTAACTTACAATGGGCTTCTTCATTTGTCAAGAGCCAGTCTGTCCTTAAATCTCTGCCTGTGTGAGTCCCCTCAGAATTTGACCTGGTTGCACAAACTTCTAGAGAACTAGCAGAATTGATTAATGAAAGGAGAATTAATCTTTCAAAGTATTCTCCAGCAAATTATCCTCACCCATCAACTTTAGCACATACGAGTTAAAATCATGAAATCTAGTACATCAATAAAAACCTTCCCCAGATCTTATCAAAGAGGGTTATCTTCTTCTCCCTCCTATATATAACGTTCTCAATGTCAGCCAATTCATGCATCTCTTTCATTCACGCACTCATTTCCACAGGCGTATTAGACTTCCAAACTAACTAAAATGAGTTTCTTCCCAGCCATCGCACCATGAAACAACCATTTCTTCTGGTTCGTAGTCAAATCCTCCAAGAGCTCATCAGACCCCAGCACCAAAGTTTTAAAGTCTTAGTAAATTCTTTTCTCAAGTATCTCGTCACGGATCGTACCAAACTGTGTCCAACATCCTCTCACACTCAAGCAATCCCACATCATATTCTCCATTGTGCCCACCTCATGAACACACACCCAACATTCTCTACTATCTGCCAACCCCCTTCTCCACAATCGTTCAGGCTTCCAATAGATCCTATTTAGAATCTTGATCTGGCGTGACCTTTCACCCAGGCTTAATGAGCACAATCTGATATTCTGGCATATATTCGACCATTGTTCAGCTGAGATAGCACATCCGATTCTACTGCTCCAATCTTCTCTCAGATCGTAATTTCCCTGGTAACCTGAAACAATCTGGTGATAAATTCTGCTGGCTAAACCTCCCACTCCAGGTTTGGGGACACTGGTAAAAAGATCACAGTCTAGCCTGGTTTCTGGCACTGCCACACCCACTGCTCTCCAAAGTCTCTGATAATCAGTCATTCAGAAACTCGTGACATTCCAATTTTCCTGAAACTCTCTGTCCGTCAGCCATTTTCCATCCTTCATAAAATCCAAGATCCACCTTACTCCACTCAAGAACCAGTCCGGCCAGAAGACAGATTTTGTAGCGATGTTGATTCTAGGGTTCAACCAGATCGAAGATGTTTGCTCCTTTAAGTCATCCGTCTTCAACAATGCAATTTCCTCCACAAGACTCTTACAGCTTCAGTCAATGGATACTTTACACTTCCTGGGGCACATGAAGTCTACAAAACCACTCAGGCTTTAGAGGGCCGTTGCAGCTAGCCTCTGCATCCACCCAATCATGTGATCCATCCTTAAGGAACGGCACAAAAATGGGTGACATGAACGACAGATGGTAAGACCTAAAATTGGGAACTCCTAGCCCCCCCCCTTCTCCAGTGGAAGTTGCAATTTACATAGCTTCAATCTGGGCAGCTTGTGGTCCCAAATGAACTCTTGCATCAGTCTATCTAGTTCCTTCCAGTATTTGGGATTACTAGTCAGTGGGAGTATGCTCAACACAATTGATCCTTGGAGCCGCAGTCATCTTCAATGCGTTGACCTTTCCCCACATCGAGAGATCCAACAATCCCCATCTTGCCAAGTCAACCTTCAAATCAGAACAAATTTCCCTCAAATTTCCTTCAAATTCTCACCTGAGAAATCCATAATATTGGGTGTCAACCAGACCCCCAGGTACCTCATTCTTTCAGCACACCACTTGAATTCATAAGAATTCACAAGATGCCTGTCACAAGATGGAGTTAGCGGCAACACCTCAGACTTAGACCAATTTATTTGTAACCTGACAACTGATGAAATACAGTCAAGATCTCCATAAGCGCAGGCAATGTGTCTTCCAAATTGCTGAGCACCAGAAGCAAATCATCAGCATACAACCACAATCGTTGTCACAGCTACTAACCTTCCGTCTTGCCTCAAAGCCTCCGCTAAGGGCTCTACAGCAATAACAAACAGGAGAGGCGAAAGGGAACAGCCTTGTCTCGTGCCCCTCTTTAGCAAGAAAGGTCCTGACCTCAAACCATTTGTATTAATATCTGCAGTAGGATCAGCATACAGTAATTTTACCCAAGACACAAACATCTCCCCAAATCCCATCTTTCGAAGCACCAAAAACAGATAATCCCAGTTCACCCTATCAAACAATTTTTCTGCGTCTAGTGAAAGCACTGCAATGTCATCTGGAGAATCTTTTGTATTAGATATTGGGGGTCATTACGAGTTTGGAGGTAGCCATGGTGCTATTAGCGACCATGGCTGCCTCCAAACTCATGTCCGGGTCAGAGTTACTTGAATGGGGATTTACCGGGTCATTCCAACCTTGGAGGACCCGGTAAATCCACATTCAAAATACCCATCCCCATTCGAGCCCCCATAGGGCTCAATGTGAATGGGGAGGGAGCTAATAACGGGCCCGTTAATAACAGGCCTGTTATTAGCTCCCTGGTCCTTTAGCGGCTCCCGCTAAGGGACCTCATAATGCGGTGGTAAGGGGTTAACTCACCTGCATCCTTACCAGCGCCATTAACCCCTTACTGCCACACTCATAATGACCCCCATGGTTTGGATCAAATTCCTAATATTACTAGAAGTCCTCCTCCCCTTAACAAAACCAGATTGATTCCAATGAATCAAATTTGGAAGCAGATTCTACAATCTCAGGGCCAACACTTTTGCCAATATTTTATTGTCGGAATTGATCAAACTAATTGGCCTGTAGCTTTATGGCAAAGTCTCATCTTTACCCTTCTTTAAGAAAACAGAAATCATTGCCTGTCTAGTAGTGGGTGGTAAAAGGCCAGAGATCAATGAAGCCTCAAACATATCCTTAAGCAGAGTTAAAGCCGAATCGGGCAACAGTCTATAAAATTCCATCGGGAGCCCGTCCGGTCCCAGAGACTTCCCAGAATTCAACCTACTAATCGCATTTTAATCTCCTCTACTGTGATGTCTCCCTTAAGCTTTAAAAAGTCAATCTGACTCAATTCTTGAATCTTTATATCCCGTAGAAAATGTGCACCGTCCCCATGGACACCCTGTTCATTTTGATAGAGGTCACTATAAAACATATGAAAGACTTCATTGATTCTTGCCGGGTGAAAAGTAAGCAAGCCATTCCCATCTCGACTTGTAGTAATAGACATTTCCAAATTTCTTTTCCTTGACCTATAAGCCAACCAACGATCGCACTTCTCACCCTTTTCATAATAAGTACATTTTTGAAGGTACAAATTCTCCCACGCCCTATCCACAATCAGGGCCTTCAGGTCCTTTTTTAGCTTCTGCAAAACTTTCCTTTTTTCAGTCTGACCAGGATTCTCCATGACTTCCAGCGATAAAGCCCAAATCTTAGAGTCTAATTCCAATCTCCCCTTGATATCTTTTCTTCTGCCCACATGACAAACCGATAAGAATACCTCTAATGGTGCATTTAAACGCTTCCCACACTATTTGTGCTCGTACTTCCTCATTGCAATTCTCTTTCATGAAAAACTATCTCTGCCGTGAGTTTCTCCACCAAGCCCACATCATGCAGAAGAGAAGTATTCATTCTCCAACTATAGGTTCTGTACATCACATAATCCAACTTCAAATGCATCATGAAATGCGCATGATCCGACAAGAGAATGCTACCAATCCTACCCGTCCTATAATTTTCAGCCATCCTTCCAGCCATCAACAGCATATCAATCCTGGAATAAACCTCATGCACCCCAGAGTAGAAACTATACTCTCTGGCAGTTGGATGCTCCAGCCTCCAAATGTCTTTCATATTGTGTTCCATTAGCAAGTCACTCAGAGGCAGAAAGTTGCTATCTCACTTTCCACACAGTCTGCAGTTACTTTTATCCAAACCTTGATCCAACACATTAAAGTCTCACCCCAGGATAATGTCTTAAGAACCCAAGTCCTGTATGGTCTGTGCCACTTTCCTAAAGAAAGTTCTATCGTCAACCGATGGTGCATAGATGTTGCATACAATTACTCTAGTTCCTTGAATATTAACTAATAGAGCAACTATCCAACCCTCCTGATCTGATTTTACTTTTAGAACTTGCAATAGAACATTCTGACGTATTAAGATTGCTACAGCTCTGGATTTTGAATTATAAGAGGAACCATACACCTTTCCAACCCAACCTTTCCCTAGTTTTTCAAGCACCCCATTTATAAGATGCGTCTCCTGTAGAAGGCATATATCACTCTTCAAGTCATCCAAATAGCTCAAGATCTCCTTTCTTTTTTTCAAATTGTTCAAACCATTCACATTCCATGTGACAACACTCAAATCATTCATCCTTATATTTGACCAATTTAAATCTCACACACCAAATTCAACACATTCAAAACTCGGTACTAGACTCAAAATAAAATATGTACAAACAATCCTCTAATCCTCCCCCTCTGAAGTAGAAACAGAACAGCAACAGGTGAAGAACCTTTGACAAACAAAACCTAACAAGAGGTCCTATGTCCTAGGCACCTCTCCTAAATAACCTGAACTAGGAAAATTTCAATTTGAAATATATCAGTTCCCCCCCATCCCTATATCCCTCGCCCTGGCCACAGGTATAATATCTCTTCACAAGTGGAGATGAGCCACCCCAGCTCTTCAAGTCTAGATAGGTCTTGATACAGTTAATTAGTGCCAACACAACTCAATCAAGTACCAGGAACTGAGCCAACCCATCATCAGCCTAAATCCCAGCTACGGCATACTTAGCATGCTCCTTTAAAATATATCCATTCATCCTTAAATCCCTAGTCCTGTTTGAATTACATATCTACTTGCGTTACTTTTTCATCAGAATGAACTGGTCAGTGAATAACTCATTCCCCTTTCCATTAGAGCACCCCCTACATAACTTGACGAGCCCGCACCTTGCATGTTCATATTAATCAATATGTGAAATTCCTCCCAGCATCCATCCCCCTATCAACTACCCCCTCATAACTTAGCATGCATACATGATCAGCAAAGAACAGTGTCTTGAAATTACAGCTCATAAAATAAAAACAGACTTTGAGACGGTCACACCAACCTTCCCTCCCCCAACCTCCAATATAAAGCAGTAAGTAAGCATGCCTCTACTAAAGTAACTGTCTGCGTCGCAACAATAAAAATATCAAATATGTAGGTCCAGCCCATAATACCAACATAAGGCTGTTCAGTGAGTCTCAGCAAACAGTTTAGTAAGACAAGTCACCACTTAACCCATTCCAATATATGGCCATTATCCACGTCTGGGCCAGCAGAAAAAATATTCTGAAACATTATATTTTGAGCATGGTCTATAGCTCAGAACAATGTGCATTTTCATCATGCTCCATAGACCATAGTAAGATAAAGATAACAATGTCCAGTAATTATTCAGTCGTATTTAATCCAGCGTAAAGACTGCCTTCTAAGATATTTCATATATAACTCTCCACCGCAAGATGCCCAACAAGTATAAGCAATGTCCCAACATAAAGATCGGAGTGAAAATCGAACTATAAAGTTCATCGCAAACGTCACCTCGGAGGACGTCAGATGGTTAATACCACTGTACACATAATAGATAGGAAGCGGGAGATGTAGCCATCGTAAGCCTCCTATTCCGCAACCATACCTCTGTCTTCTCCAGCCCTGACCAGCTGTCATAATATCTTGGGAGAGTGACATCCTAAATTGTCCACTCCCGATCACTGCCAGGAGAAGGTCGCTCTTCCAGGACATTGCCGGAATTGTGCAGAACGTCAATGCAGGCATTCCGCTGTATCACCGGAGCGGAGTATGCAGCCTAAGAAGCAAAGCAGCTGACTCCGGTGCGCAACATCATCTTCCAGTGTAAGTCTCGTAGCTTTCTATCATGAGATACAACTCCGCTGACGTCACCACGGATGCCCTCACGATGTGGGGTCCTTTTTTTAACCATCACTGGAGACTGCATTCAAGGGCCGATTTAAAGAAACACAATAACTCCGGTAAGCGTTCCATGCCCAAACCAAACGTTTAACTGTCTTCTTATGCCGGCACCATTTTGTATCCAACTTATCAAAAATGGTACATCTGCACACCAAAATAAAAATAAAAGTACCAGTGGTGGGGGAACACATACGACACAATTTACAGACTAATGCTCCACGTTGGTTGGTGTTTCCATAGAGTGATCCGAAGTGACTAAAGATAAAAGGTTGGCCCTACTCAGGATCGCTTTAACCACCAAAAGCTGAGCCTTGTCCTTGGCATTTTGAAAAACCTCCTAATTGCCAGGGTTTCTTTCGGCTAATCTGGATATACTGAAATAGGGTTACCATTAAAATAGGCATTTCCTTTGGCCCTTGCAGCTCACAAAATATCTTCCTTCTTCCTGCTGCTCATAAGAGTGATCAGGATCAGCCTGGCCTTCGGTCCTCCTTTCTTCCCAACTCTGTACACCCGATCAATGTCAGCAATGGTGATACTGTCAAAACTGAAGCCCTCTTTCAAAATGTCAACCACCAAGGTTGATAAATCTTCATTTCTTTTCTAACCAATCCCCACAAACCTTACATTCTTGCCTCTCAAGTTCAAATCCAGCTCCAGAGTCCATTCTTTTTCTTTCTGCAGCTCTTCCTTTAGATGATTATATGCTCTAAAACTGCCAGCAATGTCAGTGCCCATCGCAGTAAAGTCACTCTCCAAGGCAGAAACACAAGTATCCATTTGAGAGACCTTCAAGATGAGCTCCACCATAGTTGACTTCACCTCCACTATATCCTGGGCAACTTTCATCAGGCGAGAGTATATATCCTGAGGGTTTGGGATCTCATTCATTTCTGGGGTTTGTTTAGGCTTCTTAGGGATGGGGTTTTCGGCTGTCTCAATCTTCTTTGTGAGTTCATAATCCTTTTATAATGTTAGATGCAGGAGAGGTCCAGGATCTACAGGATCAAGTTGCTGCTTCTGAAGCCTGCATTCCGGAATCCCCGGAAAGGGCCCAGTGATGGAACAGTGAACACTGGTGGTAGGAGACATTGCACACGGAGCCGAACGGGGGGAAGGGATCCTTGTCGTGCAGACTTCCCCCGACCAATTTAGCCAACAATGCCTAAAACCAACACAGAGCAAGCACTGCTCCCCACAAAATAACCACCACCCTATATGGGGCATACTTGGGAGCTGTGAGATTGCCCGAGGGGGAGTCAGCTCAGTGGACAACAGGGCCCGACCTGGCGGTGGGTGGTCCCGAGTCGCAAACAAGGTGAAACACTCTGACCTCTCGGCTCATGCGGTCTGGTGGGCGGGCCACCCCCCATGAACTGGGCAGCCTTAGGCACTAGGGCATCAGAGGACATGAACAATGACGGGAGCTAGCTCCATTCAGGGAGCACTGCATGCCTGGGACCTAAAGAGGGAAAACCCCTACTAAGCAATAACAAGTGCAGATCCCAACGGTGGGCGGGACCTCTGCCACGGCGGGGTACTCTGGGAACCATTGGACAACGACTCTGAAAATAATTACAAAGCAAACACCTGACTGCCAAGGAAATTCAGTAACCTCCCTCTGGCAATATTCTGCGTGGTGACTTAACTTCACAATTCCACGGGGGACTAGAAGCAGATTGAGACCAACAAAGTCAACCTCCAGGGACCTGAGAAAATGATGCTTAAAGCCTAGAGTCAACCGCGAGCCGGCCAGTGCAACCATCTAAGCGGGCTGTGTCGCACTCAATACAGGGGTGTGACCTCGGAAGAAAGGGGGCTGAAAAATAAGAACTAGGATCATTGGAGCTGGGGGCTCTTATCAAACCAGGGCACCAGTACATTGCCCCCTGCTTGCCACCCACCATTGGTGCTGATAGTCCAGGTACAACTAGAATACTTAACATTGAAAGCTTGAAAGGCAGTGGCATGCACCCTTTGCATAGTGCAAGCAGAATTCTCCTCAAGGCACTAGTGGAAACCACACCACAAACAACAGACAGAAAGCCTCGAGATCAACATGCTCGGGGCGGGGAAGGAGAACCCCCACCCCTCCATTGACATAGCGAATTGGGGAACAGAATCAGCCAATGGCATCCTAAAGCCAGGGGAGTGAATCTGACCCATCTGGGAGATAAGAGGGACAATTAAAAGGCCTCTGTGGGAGAAGTGGCCTGTCGTAAGAAGCAAATAGGCACACGGAACTCCACGTCAATGTCGCAGAACAAACCCAAGGAACTCAAGGAGGGGACTCTTGCGGCCAAGATGTCAAAAAAGCAAGATGGAACCCTCCAAAAACAATGGCAAAAAGAAGGGGAGATGCTGATGGAAGAGGACCGGACCCGACAGATCAGGGGACGGGGGAACCCCAAGTACAAATACAAGGGCAAGTGGGCATGAGTGAAGTGCTCCAACAATGCTTCAAAGCGTTTAGTGACCAAATGATGGAAACCCTGAAAACATTATTGAGCCTAATAGGAACAGAGCAAGCACAATCCCTGCAGGAAATTAAAGGTTACATTGTGGAGATAGGAGAACGAGCTGACACAAATGAAAATGCCATCCAAGAATTAACTGAGGATACTTGCAAGTTAGATGCACTGCCTTACCAGCTAGGTGGCGTAACACACAATCTTGTGCTCTAAAGTGAGGATCTGGCGAACATTAGGGTCAAGTGATTATCCGAAAGCATGAGCGACCACAACCTTCGAGAGACAATGGAGCAAATGTTGAAATATATACTGGACATATAGGCGGGGGGGAGAGTCACATCGACGGAATTTAGCAAGTACGCCCATGTGGTGATGACAATGCAAAGATACAACCAAAAAGAAGCGATCCTACAAGCGGCGAGGAAAGCAACACCTATAAATGTTACCGGGACTGCAATTCAGCTCTTTCAAGATCAGACCAAATCTACGTTGGCAAAGAGGAGGCAAATGGGGCCTGTGGCTAGGGCACTGTCCGAGGCCCAGATTTGATCCAGATGGACCTTTCCATTTGGGATGGTCCTCACGTGGGAGGGTCACCAGCACTGCATCACCACGCTCGAGGAAGGGCTCAAGATACTGAACATTGAGGAAGAAGGGGGTGAGACACGTGGAGGGCGAGCCAGGAGGCCAGTTCATTAAAGTCTTCAAGAGAAGTCTTGGGAATGGAGGAGTAGGCGAGTCAAAGACTGAACGAAAAGCCCCACAGAGTCTTGAAGGACAACGGCCTTAGTCTGCTTAAACAAACTCTAAAAACAAAGATACGCCAGGTACTGCGTGGCGGAATGGGGTGATCCAACAATGTGATAACCATCTATTTTGGGGGGACTCCCAGATAAAGGGAGATCGCACAGGGGTGGTTGGAGGGTTGCTTATGGTACTTAGAACCGGGGAGGGCATGGGAACTGCTCGACCCGCACTTTTGTCCTCCGGGTGTTGAATGAGACTCAGCTCGCATGGCCGAGTACATGCGAGGAGGAAGATGTGCCGAGTTTAGCCTGAGGAAAAGGGGGCTGGGGTGAAAGGAGACAGGGGGGGATCGAGAGGGATGGGGATCACTGCAAGTCAGGAACATAGAGGGTAAAAAGGAAACAGGTAGAAAAAAGGGGTTTAACTAACTTACTCTCACTGAACGTCAGGAGGTTTAACACACCAATTAAAAGGCGGAAGTTAGAGAGTCTCCTGCAAGAAGCGAAACCCGAAATAGTGACCTTCCAGGAGACCCACATCTAGGACAGCTTATAGTAACAGGGGGCTTCAATATGGCATGGCACCCAAAGGAGGGTCGAAGCGCTGGCAGGACCCCCCACATCCAAGGGGTGTCTCAAAATCTATGGGCCACTCTGGACTGGTTAACCCTAGTCAATGCTTGGCATGCATCGCAGGGGGGCGCCAAGGGGTATATGTTTTTCTCCCACATGCACTAAAAGTTTTCAAGAATCAATTATATCTGGGTTTCTGTCACATTGCTTGGTGAGGTACGGAATATGGAACTGAGGCCATAGCCCTGTCAGATTATGCTGCCCTGCATGGGGGGAGGGGGAGTCAGGTTTGTGGCGATTGCAGTTCCCCCGACATCTGGTGAAGGACACAGTGATCTGAAATGATTTACGGGAGACCATCCGCAAATTTATTGAAAGAAATAAGACCCTGGCTATGCAGGAACAGGTAGTATGGAACGCTTTTAAAGAAACGATACAGGGGGAACTAATAGCAAAGAAAACACCGTGGGTCAAACAGGATAAGGCTTTACAAGAAAACTTAGAACAAAGCTTAAAAGGGGTAATGGCTAGAATGGAAACTGATAAGGGGGTATCAATCAGGAAGGAATATAGACACTTCAAAGGGCAAATTAATAGTCTACGGACTAAACAGGTGGAAAAATACTATTTCTGATACAGCGTAACTATGCACAGGAAAATAAGGCTGATCAACTCTTGGCTCAGCAAGTAAAGAAAAAAGGAGGTGGATAGAACGATTCTCTGGATCCACAAGCCTCAGGGAAACGTTACCACTGCATCAAAGGAGATTCTCCAGACTTTTATGGAATTCTATTCAACTCTGTACTCCACGGAATCCCCAGACAGGGACCTCCGGGAGGCTTTCCTAAGATCATGCCCGTTAGAAAGGTTACATCAAAGCCAATGAGACACCCTGGAGAGAGAGTTCACAGAGGATGTGGTCCGGGTGGCAATCCGATCCCTACCCCTGAATAAAGTCCCCGGCCCAGACAGTTTCCCTGCAATGCTGTGTAAGGCATTTCAATATACCCTGGCCCTGACAATGACATCTCTCTTTAACTCCTTCTCCACCTCGGGGAATATTTCCCGATCCATGGAAGAGGCGAAAGATGTTCTTTTCCACAAACCTAAAAAGGATAAAACCCAGTGTAGCTTGTATCACCATATTGCACTAATAAATTTAGATGCTAAGATTTTTACTAAAATTTTAACCTCCAGGTTATCAAAATAATCCCAGGTTTCATCCAGCCAGATCAAGCAGGCTTCATTAGGGGAAGACAAACATTCGATAACATAAGGTGAATATGCCATCTGATAGAGAAAAAAACAAATAAAGTTGGGCTCTCGGCGAGGATACTGGCCTTGGACGTGGAGAAGGCCTTTGACCGCATAGAGTGGTCATTTTTGTGTCTCACTTTGGAAGCTACAGGGTTCGGCCTGGGTTTCCTCTGCTTGGTCAGGGCCAACTATGGGTCACCTCTCATAAGGCTAACCATAAACAGGCATATCTCTCAGGGGATACGGGTATCTAGGGGTACCAAACAGGGTTGCCCAATGTCTCTGGTGTTGTGCGCGATTGATATATCTAGAACCCCTGTTGGCTATGATTAGACAAGAGATGGGGATATAAGGAGTCCCATTCGGGGGGGGGGGGAGAGCATAAAGCGATGGCCTTCGCGGGTGACCTAATGGTAGTACTACCAGACATCTCCTCTTCACTCCCGAGGTTAGTGTCAGTTCTGGGGGAATTTGGTAAGGTGGTGGGTCTGAAGATCAACAACCAAAAATCCAAACTAATGATCCTACAGGGATACAGGCCCACACCCTCTGATCCACCAGATGCAGGGCAATTCGTGTGAACAGATGGAAGCCTCCGATACCTAAGGGTTTTGATTCCAAACTCCTTAGACAACATGTACCAAGCAAAATATCCTCACTTCCTAGAATCGATAAAGATATCACTTGTGGAGCATGGCCCCCTAAATATATCATGGATAGGCCGGAATCATGCCCAGAGTTCTGAATTACTTTCAAGCTCTCCCCCTGGTGATCCCTCAAAAATTCTTTAAAACCCTGAATAAACTGGTGGGAAATTTCATCTGGCAAGGGGAAAAGGCCACGGGTGGCATGGAAAGTCATGACGGCTCTGATAGGGGCTGGGGGAAGGGTGTCCCGAACTTCCAGATGTACTACAGAGCCACCCAGTTAAGAGTAATTTGAGAATGGTTTAATGGGGACCCCCGGACAAGATCTGGCGAAGATGGATTGGGCAGTGGTTGGTAGACCCCTCGATGAAGTCCTATGATATCCAAAGGCGGATAGACCCCCCCCAACAAGAAGAGAAGCAGATAATGGCCCCGATAGGTGGCACATGGCACATGGGATATGGGATATTATGGTCAAGAGAACTGGTATCACATCTTACCCGTCCCCGTTTACTCCTTTATTGTGCAACTCACAGTTCATTCCGGAGTTGGGGAAGGGGGCGTATGCCAGGTGGGAAGAGGCAGGCTGTCTGCAAGCAAGGGATATAATGGAAAGGCAGAAGGTCAAGGCATTCCACCAATGCAAACAATCCATGGGGCTGTGGGAGGAGGATAGCTCTGCTAAGGATTTCAATCAGGCGACGCACATCTTAATCTTGGCCCAGCATGCAGCACAGGACTGAAATGCTTATGTTTTGATGTTAGATTCAATATTGAGATGGTACACCAATCATATCACACCCCCTTTTCAAATACCCCGGGTCACAATGGACCATGAACAAAGCTGGTTGATAAAATATAATATTTATTTATTTGAAAATTAAAAGAAATCATCCAATTTTTAATATGAGGCAGCAATCACCTATGGGGTGATAAGAACAATAGGAATGTAAGCAATGTACTTTGTTAACCTTCTATTCACACATCTACAAAAAACAGGGAATAGGAGCACTTTTTGATTTTAGGTAAGATAGCACTTGCAAGGGGGGTGCTGTTGCGCGCAACGAAAATAGCCACCTAAATCTAGAGCTCCGACCCAGCTGTCATCTGTATTAAAATTATCCTGACTCGGAGCACCCCGCGAACCAAATGAAGGAGAAGAAAGTGCAACTATAGACCCTGACAATATACAGAAGAAATCCTGAGGGTAAAGGTTGAAGCTGTGAGAAATTACGGCAAAAAGAAATCCGGACGGGAGAAGGAGGAGGTGCGAGCTGTATCCCAGTACCGCAAGACACCAGGGCTAAGCCGCGGACACTCTAGCTGGCTGACCATAGATTGCAGGAAGCCTGATGTGGCGAGGCACCGAGGCCCGCACACAACTCCTTGACTGCAGAGAAGGTCAGCTGAGGGCAACGGCACACCGCGCCGCTTATGCAGCGGTCGGGAAGGTGGCCTGAGTCAAGCGAGAGAGAAAAGGCGCTGTAGAAACCACCCGATATGCAGCCAAACGGCACCTGGGCTGCCCGGACCGGTGCCGCCGCAAGGGTGGCTGAGGAGGGACCCGGAGCCACACCGGAGATAGCACCATCAGATCCTTGATGTGCTGCGACCGGCAGCGGGAGCAGAGGTGAGGTTGCCGATAAGGTAGGACCGCAACGTTCGCGCCCAACGTCGGGCTGGCTACCCTCCGCTGTTTGAGGCCTAGTGGGGAGGCAGACAGCGTGGGGGGGCCCACGCGCCCCTGACTGGCTCGGCCGCATTGAGCTCGAGCAGCCGGAAAAATAGCAGACGAACACAGCGCTGGAGCGGAGGCCCGCGCACTGGTGGGGGAAGGAGAGGCAACATGTCGGCGGCACTGTGAGTAGGCCAAGCGGCAGTCCGGTGGGGCTACGCCATATTACAAGTGGCGGATTATGCGGGCAATATAGATAACTGGAGCAGCGTTTGGGTCCTCTATGTTGAATAGACAATCCAAATACGCGGGAGCGTGTAAACACTAGAAACTGTGTGAACAAATACTAGTACATAGGAGAGCACAACCCACTCACAAAAAGTGACAGTAGCAAGCGCTAACACCAACCCCAATTCCCTAGGCAATGCACTAAAGGCGAGGGGGCAAAAAACGGGGAGCCCACATCTGGAGAACCACCGCAATCACACGGGGTACGTGAAACCCGAATGCAGCACTACAGTGCAGTCCAAAGACTTAAAAAACTAGTGGACACGAGGTACGGTGCAAGCACACAGTATATTATGTCGGAGACTACAAACCACTTGTAGCAGGACACGTGTAATCCGAATGCAGCCCAAACAGACACCACGCTACGTGGGAAAGCGCAACACAAATGTTCACAAACAAAAGAAGCTCGCATTAACTTGAAAATTTGACTGTCTGGGCAAAAACACAACAAAGGAAGTGATATGGCAGAGGAAGTAAAAACCCGAACCTCTCAAAACAATTAACTGAACTGTAGAAAATACCTATGCAAGACTGCAACACAGGAAGTTGGCGAACCCACACATATAAATTAAAGAAATTGATCTTACACAGGCCGGGGGAATAAAGGGATAAGCTGCGACAGTGATCAGTGAAACTACACCTGCTGGCTACGAAGAAACAACCCTGCTACAGACACAAAACACAGCTAAAAAGTGCACAACACAATTCTCTTTGAAGTGAGATACCCCTTCACAACGCAAGGGTGCTTTCTGAATAATCCCAAAACAGCCTTGAGAGGAGCGCTTACCCTATGAATGAATGGTCAGAAACTCAATAAAAAGCCACTGTACTTCACAAGTACGACTGGTAGGAAAATACCCTAAACTCACTGGCGATTCTATGTCCGTAAATTGAGAGAGGCTGTATAAGTGGTACACATACACCCGAGAAGATGTCAAAAGGGCAGGGGCTAGGAAGAAAGGCCCAATGGACTCAATTACCAATAGCCAAACAGCAGAACTGGGGTCGGGTACACCGGCTACATCTAACACCCGGAATGAGGCGGAAAGCGAAGACAGAGTTGACAGACTGACCACCATAGTCCAAAAAGGATTCCTTGCGATAAATGTTAAGTTAGATGATATAGTTTCCACTATTGGATCACTAAAGGCAAGGGTAGACAAAGAGAGCTCGAGAATTACGGAAGCGGAAGGCAGAATCAGCACCAACGAAGACACAATGACTTAATTAAAATACAAACTAAGTGCGAGGACCTTGAATCTTGATCTAGGAGAAATAACATAAGGATTGTCGCCGTTTCTGAACAATTTGGTAAAGGAGCAATAGAACAACAAGTCGAATCCCTCCTGCAGACTCTCTTGGGAACCAAGGCCTTCTCCGATCACTTCCATGTGAAAAGAGCACACCGCATGCTGCCCCCAATGCCGAAACCCGGGGCACCACCCTGCACTATCATAGCATGCCTCCTCAATTACAGGGACAGAGATGCAATTCTCAGGAAGGCTCGGGAACAATGTACGCTACATTATGAGGAGAACCGCATCCACATATACCCAGACTTTGCAGCAGGAGTTCAGGCCAACCGACGATCGTATGAACCAGTGAAGAGGTTGCTGAGAGCATGGCAGGTCCAATATGCATTGATATTCCCGGCTAAAATGAGAATCCAGCACGGGGGGGGAGAGTGCACTTGTGCACTTCTTTGAAACTCAGGCGGCAGCTATGGTCTATGTGGAAGCTCACATACCCCTACCCCCGGAGGGACGCAGTCCGGACCAAAACGGCAAACCCTCCCCCCCCCATGGCAGTCTGACACTGTCCAGATACTTGAATAAGCTGCGCAAATACTCTCCACAACGATTGAATTGAACAATATAGACTTATGCAGGGGGCACCGCATGTGGATAAGAAAGCCGGGCTGTGAGCCTGGAGCCGGCGGCCATGTGGCGACAACATGCCAACCTCAGGAGATCTCCAAGAGTTTGTAAGGCACAATCATCAAGTTGGGGCATATGATGGGGGTGGCGGGAGGGATGGTTGGGGGAAGGGGGGACTGTTCGTTGAACTGTTAAAGAGTTGTAAAGGTTTTCCCAATTACGGTCTTGCAGATAATTGTGCTATGCATACTAAACGGTTCCTTCACAAGAATACAACACTGAATAGATACAAAGATGCGTAACACCAGCAGGGGGAATGGGTTGAAGATTAAACTCCTGTCATGGAATGTTAGAGGCCTAAACAACCTCTCAAAGACGGGAAAGGTTGGGGCATATGTGAATAGACATTCCCCCCAATGTAGTGCTGCTATAAGAAACGCATTCACAGGGACCAAACAATGCAAACATACTTGCCTCATGGGGCAAGCAGAGATATCATACCGAATACTCCACCCAATCCAGAGGAGTCATAACACTCCTACACCCGTCACTGGGATTCCAGACCAAAGGACACAGAATCGACCCCCAGGGTAGATATGTAATGGTGTGGGTAGAGATGGCAGAAAAATCAGTTGTATTAGTAAACACATATGGTCCAAATATAGATGACCCAGACTTTCACCTTAGCATATTGGAACTACTGGCAACACTGGATACCTCTAGCATCATATGGGGTGGGGACTTCAATTTGGTCCTAGGCTGAAAATTAGATAGATCCTCTAAAGTCAGAAGGGCACAAACCAAGGCAGCCATTGCGCTGGATCAGATCATGCCACAATTGACATTGCGAGATGCATGGAGGGCACTGCATCCATGCACGAAAGAGTATACCTTTTACTCGAGTGTACACAACTCGGAATCATGGAGTGATTACTGGCTACTGTCTGAGGATATACTGGATGGACTTGAGAAATGTGAGATACATCCTTGAACACTGTCAGCCCATTCCCCGATATCCCTGGATCTGGTATTCAGGAATGCCCCAAAACCACAAAAGAAATGGAGAATGCCCACAAACATACTTAAAGATCCTAATGTGACTGAATCCCTACACATAGAAATGGAAGAGTTCTTTAACAACAATGTGGGCACGGTAGATAGATACTCAACACTCTGGGAGATGTTCAAGGTCTGGGTGAGAGGGGCATTGATCTCCAAAACCATGGGACTGCTGAGGTCAGTGAGACGCAAGCTATCTGAAATGGAGAAACAACTCCGAAATCTGGAAAACTCATAGTGAAACCTGAAATACAGACGCCCTAGCAGAGATAAACAAACTCCTCAAAGACTTTGACAGGCTGGCCACGAGGGAAATACAATACATAGAAGCCCCAACTAGAGCGTGTAGATATGGGGAAAGTAACAAGGTGGAAAGGTCCCTGCCCAACCTCATGAGAGCTGATCGGCAACAAAATCCAATCACAAGCATCCAAGACGGAGAGGGCGAGGTAGTAACAGGGGGACAGGCCATAAACTACGAATTTTTGAAGTTTTATAAAAAATTATATTCAAATAACGATAAGAAATCAATATCAGAAATACAAACATACTTAAATGGCCTGGAATTCCCAACACTCCCGTTTGAAGCTAAAATGGCCCTTGAAAACCTTATTACTGAGGAAGAACTCACAGAAGCGATAAAAGCATTAAGTTCAGGGAAGGCCCCGGGATCCGATGGGTTAGGGGTGGAATTATACAAAGAATTCGGAAAAGAGCTGGTCCCAATCATGTTGAAGGTATAGGAGGAGGCACTGGAATTAAATGAACTCCCCGACTCAATGAGAGAAGCGATAATAACAGTGTTACCAAAACCCCGCCGCCCTCCTCAGGATATGTCATCATAAAGGTCACTGTCACTCATAAATGTAGACGCCAAGGTGTTCTCCAAGGTATTAGCGACCAGGTTATTACCAAACATGCAGATACTGATCCATCCAGATCAGAATGGATTTATCCCCACAAGATCCACAGCATTGAATTTACGTAGGCTGTTCGCAATAATGGCGCAGCTAAACCCAGAAGCACAGGCAGTATTCCTGAACGCCGAGAAGGCATTTGATTCAGTGTCTTGGGTGTATCTCCTGGAGGTGCTCAGAAAGTTTGGAATGGTCCCCAACTTTGTCAAATATGTTAAGTTGCTTTACACAAAAACAGGGGCGAGAGTGCTCACGAACAATACAATCTCTGACCTATTTGCGCTGGGCAGGGGTACCAGACAAGGCTGCCCATTCTCGCCCATACTGTTCGCACTGACCATTGAGCCCATGGCTTTAATGGTCAGACTAAAGAATGGAGACAAGGGAATACGAATGTCAGGCCCACCCCAGTCAATGTCGCTATATGCGGATGATACTTTATTGTATGTCCGAGACCCTGAAACTAACCTAGCACCCCTAATGCAAGGCACACATAAATTTGCTGACTACTCTGGATATAAAATAAAGAAAGAAAAATCAGAAATCCTCCCGTTGACGCCGCACACAATATGCCCGACGACAACAGAGAATCTCAAATGGGAAACCAGACACATACGATAACTAAGTATAATGATATCCTGAGACAGGCAGACACTGTATACAGATAACTATGAACACATCTTGCAAGTGCTTAATGTAAAATTCCAAACATGGGCTAAGATGCCAATATCCCTAAATGGCCGGGTCGCCATCCTCAAGATGGTGGTTCTCCCCAAATTACTCTACCTGTTTGTAAACATACCAATATGGCCAGGTAGAACCCTTTTCGAAAAAAATAAGAGCAATGGCGGTGACATTTGTGTGGGACAGGAAGACTCCCAGAATGAAATGGGAAAAGCTAATCGAACCCTATAGCACAGGAGGAATGGAGGCACCAGATTTCGAATTATATTATTTGGTGGCGCAAGCGCAATTTGCAAAACACTGGTATGACCTAGAAGACAGCTCACCCCATGTATTGCTTGAGAAATTTGCTGCATCTCCTATAGACCTCCGTTCCATTATATTCAATCTTCAATACAAAGATTCCTGTCCCTATAACCCATTTTGAACCACGGTATGTGCGTGGATCACATTGTATAAAAAGCTGAAAATAGAAACCCCATATGACCCAGATGTCCCACTGTGGAAATACCCCGGTATACCGCCCATGCTAGACAAAACAATACAGAGACACTGGGACCCGAATAAAGAAGTATGAATGCGTGACATGTTCCCAAATGGGAAATTTGTGTGCAGAGAGGAATTTGGTGGTGCAGTTGGGTGGGGACCACTCAAAACACTTCAGTATCACAGGATGAAATCGGCATTTCACGCTCGCTGGCCACTTTTTCCGGATGAACCACCCTCACACCCGTGTATACAGGCGGCCACGTCAGGGTCAGGACTGGGAGTTTCTATTCTATACTCATTAGTGCAAACACACACCCCTACAATAAATAATACCAAAGCTAAATGGAAGCAGACCCAAACACAAGCATTTCAGAGGAAAAGTGGGCCAAATACTCCATGTTTACAAAATCGGTGTCCCTGAACGCAGGCTTCCGGCTGGTTCAATTCAAAGGTCCTAAATAGGCTCCATTATACTCCAGCTAAAATGGCTAAATTCTCAACGGGACACTCGGGGGAATGCCCTAAATGCAAAACAGTCCAGGCAGGGTCTTATCACATGTATTGGGCATGCCCCCTAATTGTTACATTTTGGAAAGAAGTGGCGGAAATATTGGAAGAGATAACACAGATCCCAGCAACCATATCCCCACAAAAATACCTATTTAGGGACATTGGTAAACAAGCCGAAACAACCAGGAGATTTAACGTCTTCTGTGCAGTAGCCAAAAGATGTATTTTGAAATGTTGGACACACCCTTTCCCACCTAAGATTGAACACTTTCTCCATGATCTGACCTATGTAAATGAATGCGAGGAACAATATACATTGACTGTAACATCAAGTAACCGTTTAAAAGACATATGGGCCCCATTCAGGATATACCTGTGCGAAATGGCCTCAGATGAGGAAACCTCCACGTGATTGAAATGTAATTGATGAAGTATGTATCTAACAATGTGAGTAATGTATGTACTGTGATATGCAATGTGAAATAAGTTGAATCTGTGTTCACCATCAATAAAAAAGAGTTTTAAAAAAAAAAGGATTCCCCCTTGCAATGTTCCCTCAACAAACAAATAATCAATTCTAAATGGAGAAACAAACACAGCAGGTAATCAGGAATGACAAATGGAAAACAGAATTGAAATCCGACCTTCCCTCCACAAACAAGAGAGAAAAAATGGATTTAAACCCTGGCAATGCTAAAAATGACACTGTATAAATAAATGAATTCATGTGTATAAAAACCTTGAAACAATATTCTTCCTCACTACAGCAACCATGTAGAAGTACAAACAATCACAAGCAATGTATAAGCAAGAGCATACAGTTCGAAAATGAGTGACAGGGTTTTAAAACATGTTGCAGCAAATAACACGTTGGGAATTTGGCAAACTTTGCAAATCCCACCTGAAATTACCAAAACGGTTTTTAATAAAAACTGGTTAAAGAGTGTAAATCGGTTTTTGTTTTGGGGTGTAGCTATAGATCATAGGTACAATATGGAAGGGAAATTAGGTCTCTAGCTGGTGAATTGAGTGAGTTATGCAAGATCTAGAAAGGTACGTTTTGAGTAAAATGGAGCGGTGAAAAAGGAAAAGGAAATCAGTTTTGAGAAGAACAGTTTTACTCTACACTAGAGCATTCAGGCTACGATACCAAAGAGGGACGGAACCGGTCTGATCACTCAAAATAGGATTAATAGTTTAGGATTTACACTAGGCAGAATTACTACAAAGATGGCGCTAGCACAAGAAATCAAAGGCAGGGTGGCAAGAATGATTGTGACAATATTACAAGTTATCAGGATAAGGATCAGATGACTTAGAGAAGGGAACTAAGGACAAGGCAAGGCAAGGTATACTATAGTTTTCTATGGTTCCTATTGATACTCACAGTCTATTTTTTAGTTTTTGGATTTTGGACAGTCAGCATTCTGGTCACCACACGGATCTGGTCTAACAAAAGACAGCCGGACAAAATCAGCGGGACAGGATCAGCTGGGCAGGGACTGGTTACCAGGTAGCACCTCTGGACTGGCACGTCTGGTCACTGGATAATATAGGTCATCAGGGTAGCAGGATGGTAGCAGCATACAGTGAGTGGCTGGACCAGGATGCCAAAAGTACCACAGTTCTCCCCTTGTTAATGGAAATTTTAGTGTTTTTCAGAATTCGAGGCCTTGCTGGAGCAGAATCAGCAATGCTTGGGTTTTGCAGTGGACCCTGGGGTAGGATCAGCAATGCTTGGCCTTGTAGTTGGGGTCTGGATCTGGAAGATGATGGGTACAGGAACGCAATGCAGGAAATCAGGAAGTGTGTGTGTCTAGAGTCTTGTCAGGGACCCTTATATATAGTGCAAAATGACATCATAGTATAGGCTGGGCAGGGTTAACTACGCATGCCCCTAAACTACTTGGATTGGGCAGGGGTGCTAGTCTCTGCTTTGCTCTCAACTGGTTGGGTTTCCAAGGGGATGATGTCAGGTTTATAAGGTGAGTTTTACAATATCCAAAACTCCCACATTTATTTTACTGAAATCTGATTTTGCCAAAAACATAAATTTATGCCATTGCAATCGCTTGGCAAATTATATACACAGGTTACATATTATGCGCAGCACATATCAGTCCAATCCCCAAGTCTGTGGGACCTAGTTTTGCCTTTCTGATACATTTTGGTAATTTTAAACATGAAAGATATGGCCTAAAATTCTACAACTTTGTACACAGATGCAAATTATCCCCAGGGATGGATGTACAAAATGTTATGTTTGCAACATTTATACTTTGCTTGTAATCTGTCATGTTTTGTAACTTCTGTTCCCCATGCGGCAATGAGTTCTACCAAGTTTTAAAAGAAAGCCCATAAAATTAGATTTGAAACCGCTAACTTTTTACAGTTTTACTCATTCTTGCTGCAGAGATAAAAAGTCTTTAATGTTTATTTCTGAAATAGTCTCTGTGAACAAATCAATTTTTTTCCTTTCCTTCCACTGCTGCCAACTGTCATTTCCTTTAGAGCAGGGTGGGGCTTCTCCCTTTACTGGAGTTATAGTGCCCTCTTCACACCTCTGGCTTCCTTCCCTGGGAGCTTCATTGTTTGGGTCCCAGCAGAGACAAAAGTATGTCCCACCCCCGTAATTATCAGGGGGTTGTCAGTGTCTGCTGAGAATGTTTATGATAGTCTTAGGGGAAGTTCCATGGCTGGCAACTGGAATGACTGGTTTTTCTGAGAGCTTGCAAATACAGCCCATGCGTTTTAAACTCTTTAATTTCTTATTTTGGGTCCTGAATTAAAACAAACCTGTGAAAAAAGATAGCCTGTGTGTATTATCACCACCAACATAATCCCTTTACATTTCTCAGTAAGCAGGCTTTCATTCACAATTTATTTTTAAACAGGGCAATTTTTTCTTCAGTCAGCAAAGCCCGTTTTTCCTCATGTGTTAAAACTTCTAGCATTTCTTTCTTTAAATTCGGTTTGGTAGCTCCCTCAGATTGCCCACAGTGTCTTTGCAGCTGTCGTCATTTCCTTGAATTTGGAGTTTTATCCAAAGCACAGATACATTTGTCACTGACCTGGCTCAGAGAGTTAAAGTCTCTTTGAACTGCTGAGCCTGGATACATTTGGAAAGAAATAAATGCATGTTCCCGTGTGAGTGAAAATGAAGTTGCTTATTGATTTCTCTCAGAGTTGGTTTGACTGGGCCAGTGGTTTCAAAATGAACAGATGGAATTAGCGTCAAAGCAGCATTTTTAAAGGGTAAAAATGTTTCATTTTGAAGGGGATTTTTGGCTTTTGCAGCAATGGCAGTGCTGCCTTTCCACTTGATTCCATTTATATGTCTCAGAACACACTGGCATACTTTTTCAGTGTGTCCCCTTGTTCCATTTTGCCTGAAGTGTGCTAGGCAGGATGGTGCAGCCATCTTTTGGTTGCTACCAAAACACAGTTTTGAGGTCCTGGTGCGCACAGGCGCCAGCACAGCCAGGTTGCTGTTTCTTGTGCAAATGCAGCTTAGTGATGTGGGGCAATGCAGTTGAGTGGGCCAATATATCCCACAGCTCTGATATGCATGGTTGAGGCACTGGTTAATAGCCCCGGGTATGAAACAGTCCATAATCAGGGAACTCACCCCACTGGAAAAATACTTACTGACAGGCTCTGGAGATCACCAGAGGATAATCAAATTGTATAACATTTTCTCCACACCAGCAGCCCACACTCAATGGACCTACATGAAGCAATGGGCAAACTTATGAATCCTCCCAATCTCAGAGGAACAATGGTGAGAAGTGTAGCAGAGGATCCCAGAACTAATGAGGGGAGTGCAGATCCGGGAAATGTGGACAAGGATGTTAGTAGAGTAGCATCTAACACAAGAAAAACTGCACAAAATCTACCCCTCTGCACCCTAGACATGTTGGCGGGGTTAAAACGAGGTAGGCACATGGTTACATGTTTGGTGGACTTGCCCAATACTGAAACCGATCTGGGAGTCTGTGAATGGGGTAATGAAAGTTATCTTCAGTTCCCAAATACGAAGAGAGTGTGGGGAAGCTTTGCTGGGTCTGGGTGATGTATTGGACACACTCTCTACTAAACCCCAGGGGAAAGCATATATAGTTTTGAGTGTGGCGGCTCTCTCCTTAATAGCACAAAAATGGAAAGAGGCTGTGATCCCCAACAAACAGAAATGGATAGCAAACATTTGGCACTACACTTTGTTAGAATAGGTAACCTACACCACCCAGGGGGACTATGCCAAATTTAAGGACGACTGGTATATGGTTCTGGACTTCTTGCACAAAGACTTTCGAGAGCAATGGTGCCCCCAAAGAATCAGTCTGTTGTATGTTTTAAATACATTGGCCCTGATGCACATTCTATGTGAGGCACTCGATGATATACTTTGATGAGATCCTGTGAAGGGCCAGGAAGGGCGGGTGGACAGGGGTGGCAGGAGGGATGCGTAGGGATGGGGATTGTTAATGTTCAAAATACTGAAATGCCAATAAAAATACTTTTAAAAAAAGTGTAGTTATAAGATAAAATAGGGCCCAAAGGTTTGGGAACAACAAAACAGCAAGCACACTACTACGTAACTACCTCTTGCTCTTTGTATGCAGCATCACCTGACTTCTCACTGGCCACGAGTCATTGCGAACCCCATTATGCAACCAGCACAAGCCAAAGATTAGCCTCATACAGTACACCACAAACCCAAACGTAGCTTCTTCATGCAACCTATTGATAACATTGATGGGCAGCCTTAGGACCATCTCTTAATATCATCATTAATCTATCCACAAGAATGAAACATATGCTATCTTTCAGTTTCTAGGCTGATTTTCTCACAGCAAACTCACCGTTGCTCCACGACTGTGTAGTTCCGGGAATGCGGTTTGTTCACTTCCTATTTAGCAATTACGATTACTGTGTATGTGCCAAACTGAAGGAAGACGGGCCAGCAAGGTAAGGATGGGTCCTGGGGTTAACTGTGGGTCTGTGTGAGTGTGTGTATATGTGCAAGAGTGATCGGGGAAGGAGGGTGGGGAGGGGTCCGAATGGAAGGGGAAGGAGAGGGAGCCAGGTGTGTCAGTGGAATCCCCACAAAAAAAGATTGAGTGATATGATACTAAGTGCTGATCCGGGGATCGAACCTGTTGTGGTCCGTGTCGTTTTGCTTCCAAGATGAGCGCATTGCCCCCGAGCTATCCCCAGTGGGGGAAGGAGGGCAGGAAAAATAATGACAGTTGCCGCTCTGTCCCCCACATAGAAGGAGGGACACAAGGGAAATGTTGCTTTGCCTGCCGTGCCAAAATCAGATTTGGTGAACTGGGTATTTGAGTAAACTGGCCTGTGGAGAATCATCATAGATCCATGTTTCACGCTATGCTCTACCGAAACCTACTTAGGTGCAGTAATGTACTATCAATTTATGACTCAATGTTAGGAAGCCGCCCCGGGTGCAGTTTTTGAGCCAAATAAAATAACAGGCAGTATCAGCCAAGTGTCTGTGAGCAATTTTATGATCTGGCCCTGCTGCTGTGTTGACGTTCTTGCTTACATTTTCTCAATGGAAGAACATTAATAGTGGGTTTTGCCCTCATCTAAATTGTGTATACCTACTTAGAGTATTAACAAATATCTCTTACAATATAGTCTTTGTGTAATTATTCTCTAAGCATTATCAAGAGATGAAGTTAAGTCCTAGAGCTTCTGTCCAGGAAAGCTAATGACTAGCTATAGGAAAATAGCTACCAAGCATCACACTTCATCATACTTCCACATCATATTCACATTAACACTATATTTGTTTTTACATATGAAATGCCCTCAAGGTGGTACAATAAAATGAATTTTGAATATTTAAAGCCATCCTGGAGGTGCGCCCACCATCATTTGGCAATGTGTGTCACTGTGTGCTTGGGTTGTTGGCAAGCGAAATCCACACAACGAGCATTGTGAAGAAAGTGTTGATATACTGCCATGTAGTAATGGTTAAGTTGCTCAACCCATAGGAAGAGCACTTTTTGGGCGGCTAATAAATCAGTCCAGTCATTTTTTTTAAAACGGCCAAAAAGTAGGTCCAAAAAAATAAGTGGTATCTGGGTTCGGTCTGCAGACCCACTTCCCTATCCGGTCTGCAGACAAGCCTCCAATTGGTCCAGGGGGGTGCTGTGATGTCCGCAGACATCGGACGTACCTGCTGATTGGATGGTTATGCAAAGTTTGGTGCTGTTTTGCCAAGATGGAGCAAAATTAGGGATTTGGTCAAAAGGGGAGAAAATTAGAGGGGAGGTCTCAACATTTTTAGATGGCTTATAAATTGCCATTTGACGAATCTGCAGAAAAGTTATTAAAAAGATTATAGACCCAACCTTCAATGTTCGTGCAAAGTCTTAATGGATTTTGTCAAGATATGGCTAAGTTATATGACTATTATTCTGTACATACATTTTGAAAATTAAAACTAAATTGATGGATTTGCAGCAAACCTGTGCAAGGAGCATTGCCAAGCATCAAAAAGCATGGTTTTGCAAATGTGTGTGTTTTATTTTTTGAAAACTGTTATAATGTAGTGTAAGGGAGGCATGGTATCACAAGTATGACACTGACACGATAGATTCAATTTCAAAATAGTTACTCAATTTTCGGGGTTTGGAAAAACTTCTGATTTACCCTGTAACTAGGATGGGAGTAGTCTCTTCCATCAAATAATAAAGAAAAAAGAAAACATAGTCCTAGTCAGCCTTTGTCAAATCAAAGATGACCTATACTAACAAACCCTAATGCCTGCCACATCTCTTATATAAAATGTGGGTAAAGGGGAATATGTATGCAAAGGAAAATCAGTGTCAAAACATAAAGAATCAATGTGGCTGAGTCAGCTCTCCTTCCCACGTTGGACAGCACGGAGTAAGGCGGTCCCCGTAAACAGGTCGATATACTCTCGCGCAGACTCTCAAAACAAAGGCAGTTCAAAAACATGGAGTGAAACCCGCTTGACCTTCCACGTTAAAGTCAATTATAGCTTTCACCAGTACTTTCACAGTTTAACAAAAAGTTCACGTAGGTCTCCCTACGTTGGGCTCGGACCTTTCAATCACAACATTTGTAGGGGTTCCCTTTCCCAGGCTTATTTCACATTATTTAGGGGTTGCCTTCCCCTAATTTACAACACTTTCAGTATCCCTCAGTTGGGCTCTGACCTTTTCCTGATGTTGAAGACTTTTGAATGTTGAAGGTTTTTACTATGGACCTCCGCAACAATAATTCCACTTTCCCTTCAGCTCAGACTCATGTTTTATTTGCCCCAGTGTCTCTTGGTCTGGGTAGTTCAATATCACAAGCACAAAAGTTCACCATTCACCTTTTCACTTCCCTTTCCATCACGGTTACTCTTGGTCATTAAGCATTTTAGAGTTCATTCACTTTGTCACTTTCTAACAAAACATTTCACCTTTCAGTGAACAACAAGTAACACATAAAACATGGAACAGCAGAAGCAAAACAGTAAATATGAATAAAACCATACCATCAGCATTTAGAACAATTTTCAAGTAAGAAGGGAGAGTAGATGAAGGGGGTATGAAGGAATGAGACGGAGAGAGTAATGAGTGAAGTGAGCAACAAAATAGAGAAGATCACATGAGAGACAGGAAAAGATAAAGATAAGGAGAACAGGGAGAGGATAATAGAAGGGGGAGGTGATGGGGAGATGGGGAATGTGTCAGGGAGGGGAGTGAAGAAGAAGTTCTATCAATGTGGAGCGAAAAGAGGAATAGGTGGGGGAGGAGCGGATAGAGAGAGGTAGGGAGTTCCAGTGTAAGGGGGCAAGAAGCTGAAAGGAGCGGAAACGAGAAGAGGCACATGGTGGTGGGGGAACAGAAAGAAGATATCAGCAGAACAAATGGAGCGAGAGGGGTTATAGAATGAGAGGAGAGAAGAGAGGTAAGGTTGGGCAAAGTCATGAAGAGATTTAAAGACAAGACAAAGGAAGTCAAATTTAAGCTGGGAGTGGAAAGGAAGCCATCCTAGGTAAGAGAGTGTGTTGGAAATAGAGTCATGGGGAGAGAGTAGACAGAGAGTACGTATGGAAGAGAAATAAAGGGATTTGAGGGGGGCAAGATGGGAAGCGGGAAGACCAAAGAAGAGAGGAGAACAATAGAAAAGGCGAGAGAAGATGAGAGAGGAAATTAAGAGTTTGGAAGCATGGAAGGTGAGAGAGGGGCGGACTTTACGGATGTTGAAGAGATGATAGCGACATGCTGGGGCAGTGAGGGAGATATGATGAGAGAAGGAGAGGGAAGAGTCAAAGTATATACCTCAATTACGAGCATGGTTGGAGATAGGAAGATTAGAAGGGGGAAAATGGATGCATGGAGGGGAAATGGAGAGGGTAGGGAGTTGGAAGGAAAGAACAAGACTTTAGTCTTGTCAGTGTTAAGAGAGAGATAGTGAGATGACATCCAGTCTTTAACGGCAGTAAGACATGAAGAGAGGTTGAGATGTATGTCAGAAGTGAAGGAGGAAAAGGAGAGGAACAGCTGGGTGTCATCGGCGTAGAAATGGTGAGAAATCCCAAAGGAGGAGATGATAGGGGCAAGGAGAGAGGTGTAAAGAGAGAAAAAGAAGGGCCAGAGGACAGAGCCTTGGGGGACACCGTAATTGAGAGGGAAGGTAGTAGAGGTTCGTCCTCCCCAAGAGACAGCGAAAAAGCAGTGGGAGAGGTAAGAGGAGAGCCAGTTAAGAACAAATCCTTGGAATCCTAGAGAGGAAAGAGTGTCAAGAAGTAAGGGGTGGATCAACAGTGTCAAAGGCAGCAGAGAGGTCAAGGAGGATGAGGATTGAGGAATACTTAGAATAGCAAGCAGTAAAGAGGGAGTTAAGGACATCAGTAAGAGTGGGCTCAGTGGAGTGTTTGGAGCGGAAGCCAGATTGAGAGGGGGGGAAGGAGAGAGTGGGTAGTGACGAATGTTGAGAGCTGAGAATAAGCTAAGCGTTCGAGTAATTTAGAGAGAAAAGGTAGGGATGACAGTGGCATGCTTGAAGGCAGAAGGGAAGGTGGCCGTGGATAAACAGGTGTTGAAGAAGGAGGTTAGGTAGGGAATGAGAGGGGGTAAATCTTGGGATTAAGAAGGGTAGGAACAGAGTCAGAAGGGTGGGATTTAGTTAGGAGGAGAGAGACATCAGAGCGATTGATAGGAGAAAATGTAGGCATGTCACCCGAGGGGGAGTGTAAGGAGAGGGGAGGAGGGGACAATGAAGGAGTACAGTATATGCTCAAGGGGAACATCGAAGTATACCCTATAGAAGGGGTTGAGTTGTGATTGGGTCTCTACTGTCAGGTGGACATCTTGTGCCCACTTCTAGTGCAAGTCATCTTCATAATTATTAAGTACACAGTGTATCATTGGCTCTCAGACTATAAGGCCCTTCATTATATGGTCCCCTACAATTGGTTGGCACGGTCATGCCAGCCTGGAACATTCAGCTCACTGGCAGCACGTAAGCTCATACACCAGGTGCTAGGAGGTGGACTTGACTGTACCTCCGCACTCAATTAGCCCAAAGTTTCTCATCACCCATGTCTTCTGCTATGATGATTGTCATTGAACTTGGCCTTGTAAGGTATCCTTGCTTCTGGGAATATAAAGGAGCGCGTGCACGCACTGTCGTTGTTCTCGAATTCTTCGGACACTTCTATTTTCATCCTTTTCTCACATGACAGGAGACCATGATTCCATCCATTTTGCTGCCTTTCACTGTCTTAAATGAACAAAACTTGACAGCCATGGTTTTCTTTCTTTGCACCTTAACAAGGGATGATTCAGAATCTCACGTTCACTGCCTTCAGGAATAGATAAACAGTCTTGGCTGCTCCAGCCTTGACACCAGGCCAGACAGCCCTTGCAGACTCGTCCATGATCTTTGTTAATTCTTTGCTGCGACACAGCTCTCGCCTCTTCTCTCCATGGCTTTAAAGTTGTGACACTGATGTCCAGTTTTGATATAATGGCGGCTTCGCCTGCATTCTATTTATTACTTATAGCCAGCTTCTAAGATTACTTGATCTACTTGCATTAAAGCATCTGTACAGTTTTTGAACGACTTGCATTTTCTACAGTGCTCTTCACATGTGTAACCTCCTTTTCGCATATGAATGTTTACTCAGCACCTTCCTCCCCCTCGATTCTTGTGACGTCACCAGCTCCTTTTCTTGCTCATATTCCTTCATGGATTTCCTCCATTGGATTGTCATCTGATCGGGAGTACTTCTGATAGGGTTTTCTTGGTGGATACTTTTTCTCGAAGATTTGTCACGGAATAGTCACAACTGCTGGTGTCAAGCATGGCACAATCTCAGGCCTCCAACATACAGGTGGTAGGGGGCGGGACAATCTGCAGAGGCATTTCACTGCTCCTCTACAGTACAATTACGACTTTGACGAGCCCACCAAAGAATACAACATACACAAGAAGATTTTCTCCAATCAACGTGTCTGCGTATCACACATCACTTACTGCCAGTATAACAAATCAAAAAGGTAGGCCATGACCAGGTGAAATGGTACAGGGTAAGGCATGCAGTCTGCAAAAGTCAACCATGTGGACAAAAACTTTCATGTTGTGAGGTCACAGAGTTATCAAGACTAGAGTAGATAAAAGTATTGAAAGGACAAAAGAGGTCATCTTTTTAGTGCGTGGGTTTGAACCCTGTATTACGCTACATGTTTTGGACTATGACTCCTGTAATCCCTCACCATTGCTTATGCTGGGAAGGGCCCGTAGAAGTTGGAATGTAAAACATCTGGTGATCCGAAGGTTTCAGACCCCGGCTGTATTGCATCTGAAATTGTAGGACAGTGCAGTTATAGTAGGGAATTGGAGCGGTGGAATATATGGGAGCAAAACAATACTTTTCTCTTGTGCGATGTTGGAAGGTACATGGATTAGAGCAGTCTGCTTTCTATGTTTACACAAGGCATCTCATTCCAGGAATAGGGCCTCTGTGGCACACATTCCCAAAAAATTATGGATGGCAAGGTTGAAACTAGAAGCTGTCCTCGAGGTTTCTAGTGGCAATATCTGTACCCGGAGAGCCTCTCATTGGATGGTTCTCGCTCACAATGTTCCTTCTTGCTTTGCAGTGAAAGTGTGGTGGGAGTGGTGGTGAAGTGGGCGGGGGGGGGGGGAAATCAGGCGTGGGGTTGGCTGAAAAGGACTTGTTGTAGTGCCAGAAGCTCATGCTATGGACCAGGGGCTATGCACGAAATAGAATTTGCCCCTATATTTGTGTATTCAATGGAATAACCAGGTTGTCATACAATTGAAAGGAGAGCTCCTTTTAAAAATCATACGGCTCTCCATCGTCCGAGTGGAAATCCTTTTGCCAGGATATTTTTTTTAAAGGGCGATTGTTTGCTGTATCACTAAAATACCCCAAGTTCAGGGCAGCATTTGTAAAAGTGGGAGAGCCACAAAAATAAAAGAAGTCTGTGAAAAAAGCACAGGCTCCAGTAAATGAGCAGATCTTTGACAGTGCCGATGGGAGGGTTCCCCAAGAACAAGGCATTGCCCGTAAAAAGGCCGTCCTTGAGGGGGACCTTTAAGATTCCCAGACCCTACAAGACCCCGGTGCATAGAATGGTTTGCCTAACACGTTTCGGGAAACACTGACCTGCGCTTCAGCCAGAAATCGTACCCACCAAAAACAAGTTTTCCTCGGGTTCACAAAGCGGGCTCCTTTTCTTTTTGCGTCTTTTATCAGCCGCTTGAAAGCTCTCTTACAACTTGTTAAAGGCGCAATCATTTTAGACAGGTCCCAGCCCCCACACAAAAGCTCCGTTCAGGTGCGGTCCGCTAATCCGTGTCTTGATGCCGTGACCCCCATCTTGAGCGGGAGCGCAGACATGGCCGCCTTTTGTGGGAAAGGGTTATAGGAACTGAGCTGATTAGACCTTTAGTTTCCTCTCTTTACAGCGCTTTAATGGGGCAGCATTAACTCCTCCGCGCGCTAATCCTGTTCAACAAGGCAGTGTTTGGTTTGCCTTGGGTTCGCTGCCGACGATTGGCCGGGCTCATGAAGGGGCGCGGCCGTCTCCCATAGGCAAAATCCAGAGTGGGAAAAAGGAAGGCTTAGTAAATAACCTCTGGCCTATTAGTGAGGACATGAACATGCACATTTCAGAGCCGGGGCTCAACGAAACATGCAGTTCTGGGGCTGTGGTCATGGGGGTAGGGGATCTAACCCTTCAAATGTTGGTGAGCTCAATGGTGTTGTGCCACTGGTTTAGAGTCATGATTTGCAACACAACGCACTACACAGTGGCCTTAAATTGATCAAAACAAAAAAAGAACATAAATGTGAGTTGAATTGTATGTGCAGGCTTACCTTTTTTACCCCAAAACCTTTGTTTGTTATTAAAAAAGAAAAAAAAAAATATATATATATATATATATATATATATATATATATATATATATATATATATATAGGACAAGCATTATGCCCATTCCAGATCCAGCCAAAGATTATTATAATTATTAATTATTATTCGGGTATTTATTGAGCATGACATAGCATCAGGAAGCAAAAAAGTGCTTTACAAGTCATAGAGGCAAGTACACAGTGAGGGAAGCAGAGAAACAAGGGAACAGGAGGGTAGAAATGGTGGACGAGGAGGGCAGCAAGAGGGAAGCAGAAAAACAAGGGAGCAGGAGGGTAGCAACGATGGACGAGGAAGGAAGCAAGAGGGAAGCAGAGAAACGAGGGAGCAGGAGGGTAGCAACGGTGGACGAGGACTGGCAGCAAGAGGGAGGCAGAGAAACAAGGGAGCAGGTTGGTAGCCACGGTGGATGAGGAGGGCAGCAAGATGGAAGAAGAGAAACAAGGTAGCAGGAGGGTAGAAACGGGGCACGAGGAGGGCAGCAAGAGGGAAGCAGAGAAACAAGGGAGCAGGAGGGTAGCAACGATGGACGAGGAGGGAAGCAAGAGGAAAGCAGAGAAACAAAGGAGCCAAGAGGGATGCAGAGAAACAAGTGCGCAGGAGGGTAGAAACGGTGGACGAGGAGGGCAGCAAGAGGGAAGCAGAGAAACAAGGGAGCAGGAGGGTAGCAACGGTGGACGAGGAGGACAGCAATATCAACAAGATCCTGTCAAAAGAAGTAATAACCGAGTACAGAATCAAGAACTGTAAACCAACAATAACACATTGGGCTTCATTACAAACACAGTGGGCAGTAAAATATTGCGGTAAAGTGGCGGTAACTCTTACCTCTGCATTACGGCACCAGCATAATGCAGGTTGGGTGGTGAGGTGGAGGATTTTCCTCCATTAAAAATCTGCACGGAAATCCACCACCTTACTGTTAAAAATAGGCAAAACTGAGTTACTGCTGTCAGAATTACCACCAGCAGTAATTCCACCCGAATCCCCATGGAGTTGCAAGGGCTCCAGAAAATGGGGATTTACACCCCCCATGCCACTTGCAATTCCACCCGAATCCCCATGGAGTTGCAAGGGCTCCAAAAAATTGGGATTTTGCCCCCTTCACTGCCACTTGCAATCCCTCTGTAAATCCCAAGGACCAGGTGGTGGTAGCTGTAAATCCGTTTGGTAGTATTTCAGCATATTTACTGGCAAACATTTAATGAGGCCCTTCATAGTGTACAATATTGCAACAGTAATAGAGTTGCAAGTACATGGTGCTCCTATGACGCAGTCATTAGATGATAGTCATGTATTTAGCGGGTCTCTGGGCAAGAGTCTGTACCGTGGGCTCTTTTCCAGCAGAAAATACTGCACTGGAGAACACAAAGGTAGACAGCCTGGGAGCAGAGGTCATACACACCCAACATGAAAGCGAGCAGTGGCTAGGGTGGGCAAAGCGAATGTGTTCAACTCTGCCTCAGTGCACTGGCCGCTCGCCAAAACAAGCAAGCAAGGATTTAACCCCGCAGTGACCCCGCCCCACATGTCAGAGGAGTGATTGGGCGCAGCTTCCAATCAGCAATCAATGGAGCCTTTGAAGTGAAGCACAGACAGGGATCCGCGAGAAACACCCTTTTAGAAACTCCTGCGAGTGAAACCGGGGCACTCTGTGTGAGATGGATCGATCCTTTACACCAGGGAAGACAAAGCAAACGAATCCTCCCATTTGGCAAAATGGAAGGCAGTCCTCCCAGCAGCGCCCACGGGGGCAGGGTCACCGCGCAAGTCTACCGGCGCACTTCAATAACTTGTCTAGACGGTGGCTACAGAAGACAAAGTAGCAACACAGCAGCATAGTCCTTTTTTCACGGATCCATGTGATCATTTGTTATGACACTTTGGCATAATCACTTCTCAATTTATTTTATTCTTTCCTTTTGAATAATTGCTTTTTAATGTAATCTATTTTATGTTTTCTGTGCACTTTTATATCCATTTGTTTTTATGAATGGACTTATTTTCATATACACGTGTCACCCGCAAATACATTTCATTTCAGGGCGCATAACATATCCGAGAGGATAGCTCAGCGGCAACGTGCTCGCCTTGGAAACAAGATGACACAAAGCAACACAGGTTCGATCCCCCAGGTCCGCGCTTAAAATCCTCCAGGTATTAAGGGCATTATAAATACGCAACTAACAGACATGTTCCTGTAACAGTTCCTCAATTCCCCAGGCTGTGTGAGCGCTTTAAAAAAAGCAAATTAAATTAAAATAGATGGGTAAACACTAGTCTAAGAAAAAGGAATACAACAACATTCACAGTGGCTATTAGGTTGTATTCCTGGGAATTGTCTCCAGTTATTACTTTTTTACTCTTACATTTAGTTAAGCAACAAGGCTGCTTCAGACAGGAGGTTACCTGGAGGGGCAGTGCTTCTAGAAAGGCATTATCAACGTTAACGACCAGGGGGCCTTTATCCAGGGTTGTATGTTTTTGCGTTTAATGACATGGGCACTAGGTTGTATCTACCACCTAGGGATGCGGCTGGGCATCAGAGTAGGACGTCGTCTGATAGCTGTGTGAGTGGCGGGCTGCTGGGAAGCGAGGGGGCATTGGCAGCAGAGAAGGGTGGGGTGGACGGGCGTCAGGGGACAATGCAGGGTTGGACGACTAAAAAAATGGCATCGCAGAAAAGTGGCGCCCGAGGGAGAATGGAATGGGGGCTTTTCCTGGAAGAGAGAGCCCCTGTGCGTTGCCTTCTGATTGGGCACACAACTTCACTGGGTGTTCATTTACAATAAAGGCGTTTCTTGATTCCAGTGAGTTCCTAAGAATAATTTTTTACCCACTGGAGAACTTATTTGGGCGCACTTGCTTCAACTGTCTTTTGAATCTCATAAAAGTATTCTGGGCCTCATTACAAGTCTGCCGCTCCGGAAATAAGGTTGTCGGCAGCAACGTACCAGCACCTTTTACGGACCGGCAGACTACAACTCTGCTTTCCAGGGCCTCTCCGCCCAGCAGGTCTGACCGGCCGGGCGCAACAGCCCCGGTAGGCACAGTTGTCACGGAAGCACTGGCACCATTAGCAACGAGTCGCCAATCTCATGGAGTCCTGTGGGACTCCACGGAATAGGGACTTACCAAATGCACTGCATGATTTCCCGCTCCGCCAGGACTTGTAATGTCCCGGTGGCACCAGAAAGTCAGGCGGCGGATTTAAACTCTATACTCCAACAAATTTGTAATTTGCAAGTAGGGACAGTCCTCTCTCTCTCTTTCCTTTTAGATAGGTGGCGTACCACTCCCAACCCACAGGCAACACCCCCTGAAACGGATAGGGTGTGCTTCTACCTAGCGACAGTGCTAGTGGCTTTGAGATTTACTTGGACAGCAAACCATGTTGTACTTGATCTTGACGATGACCCCATTATTAAGAAGAGAACAGACATGCTGAAATGAGCAATTAAGAACTCTTTAAGGGAAAGTTCAGCTTTTTCTGGTGATCGAGAATACAAATCAAGATTGGGTAGATGTCAACCTCCCCATAATCATGTTTATGGGCGATTACTCTGCCCAACAAGGAGGATGGCATTTCTTGGTGCCAGCCCAGGTGTACTCAAGCTCCCATCAAGGAGCTGATGGCTCCAATCTAGAGAGCAATAGTAATTTGCCCAGAAAGCCACAGCTTAATACAGATGATGAAAAAAGCTTGGGAACTCCACCTCTCTGAACGGAGAAAGAACAATGTGCAGGGGAAGGAATCGAGGAGTAAACAGTGGGAGGATATTGAGGTTTTTGTTAATCATGGAGCAGTAGACACGGCTAATACATTCTCCATATTAAGCTGTGCTGCCTTAAATACAACTGGTACTAACAATGATACATTATATAACTCCTTCACCATATAGTCTACGAATACAATGCCCCCACTAATAACAAATATGAAATCTGACCTCCTCACGCCCTCTAAACGTAGGAAAATTGTTATGCCTTTCTCAGGGGCAACGTGTTTGTCTTGGAAGCAAGGCAACGCGGCACAACACAGGTTTGAATCCCGATCCCGCGCTTTGAAAACACTCGCTGGTATTAGGCGCATTATACATGAACAATAAAATAAAAAAATAAAATACATGAGCTCACAAAGGTAAGTTGGCCAACAGACAGCATTTCTAAAATAACAGATGTGTTTCTCATCCCATTTAGGAACTCAGACATGTTGTATGATCTTCTATTGATTGACCTAAGGCGTTTGCCCCTCAGGGACCCATCAATATATTTACGCCCTTTGAATTCCACAAATACGGCAGCCGTAGGGCTATCTTCGCACAAATCGGACGCCTTGACTTCTCATTCACGTCCTCCTATACAGCCTATAGTCAATAGATCTTGATTGAATGACAAATTCTACGCCAGATGGACCTCCTGCCTCTTCTCTTAGAGGGAATTTTCCCCGGGAAGTACATAGTTAATATTGCATCTTGTAACATTGCAGCTTTGGGGGTAATTATGCGCGGCTAGTAATGTCTGTTTTCAGGAAACCTGGTCATTGGAAGATTTTCTTACTGAAGGCTATCCAACCCATTTGAGCTCTTCCCAAAAGAAGCACCAGGACTTACCAAGCACAGAATTTTCAATAAGGTTGTTCATCACTATGTCTAATAGATAAGTTCCAACGCTTATTGATTCTTGTGATGCTTTGGGTATAAAGGTGGAATCGACACATGATTTCTATACCCTGTTATCGAATGTGTATGTTAGACGAGACGAGAAATATGTGATTTTCTGGATATTATGATCATGACTGATAAAATGCTGTTAAGTCACACCACACATGTTTTGCTTTTCTTGCTAGGAGATTTACATGTTCACATTGAGCCCTACATACACCAAACAAAAATGTTTGAGGAAGATGGTGCATGGGAAACCCCACCTGCGACTTGTATTTGCCATGAAGAGCATTTTAAAAATACCAAGACTATTGTTAATAGGCCATGCAGCGCAGGGTTGTGTGTCTGTGATAGGCGCTACTTGGGGACATGGCCATGTTGGAAAGTGACCATGATCCACTTCAACTACCGCCCAACTATCCTCCCTGTCACATAGCAATTGGTCTCACAGATTTTATTTCCAGTGCAAGCAGTGACTGCCACCTTCATTGGTCTAAGATGAGGATTCTATGCCCAAGTTGTAAGTAGACTTACTGTCATTACTAGAATTCTTTTTAATAACAATGGTTGCAATTTCTGCCGGATTGCCGTTTATGATTCATCCATAAATTACTATATAAACAGCAGCTTGTAACCAAAATTCTGTTACTAAGAATCCATGGTTTCACTAAGACTGCTGTGCTTTTTAAACCAAGTTGTTGCAAATCCTGAATTTGGGAGAAGGTAGTGGGAAACTGACTATAACTCAATTACAGAGGGAATTCTTTGATTCCCTCTATAATTGAGTTGTATTCACTTACCCAGTGGCCCCCTCACATATTCAGATTCTGCAACAACTCTGATCATTAGGAAAAAGACTGGATACCAGATAAGTCTATGGAATTGCATGAAGGGCGCCATGGAATCAAAAATCCTAAAGCATTCTGGCAGATTGGGAGAACAGATAATGAGTTGGAAGCTGCTGCCCTGATCTTAATTTGACAGAGGAAATATGGTCTAATCACTATAATGCATCGTACCAAAAATATGTAATCGATTGTGTGCCTGGGAAATTGCCAAATGATATTAGTGCTGTGCGAGTACAGGGCAGAACAAATAAAACTTAATTTTTTTCCAAAGCAAAAACTCGACAGCCCAGGGGATAGCTCTGGGGCAATGCGTTTGTCTTGGAAACAAGACAACACAGAGCAACACAGGCTCGAATCCTGGTCCTACATTTAAACACTGGCCTCTGGTATTAAGTGCATTTTAAAAGATTAATTAATTAATAGAACAAAAAAAGGCACTGGCCCCAACATGGTTCAGGCAGATTTATTCCACAATGAAATCTCAATTTGGGGACCCTTCATGACCAGAATCTTTAATAAAATAAATGGCACTGAGGCGTGTCCGAATAGTTGGTAAGGGGATACTATGTTGTAGGTCTCACAATATAGACCTAGTTCATTATGAGACCGTTCTACAAAAATGTTTGCAAACATTTTGTTGAAATAATTTACGGACTGGGAGTAACAACATTATCTCAACCTACCAAGCTGGATTATTGACAGGTCCAAGTTTGCTGGACGCAGGATCAAGTGTTTCAGCTACATTTTGTATTACAAAAATGTGTTACATTAAAGAAGAAAAATCTATATTTGGCCTTTCTTGATTTAAAATCATCATTTGATACAGTACCATGGTGTAGAGGAGCAGCTGCACGCCTCTGCAGGAAATCCTGCCACCCTACCTCCTATATGTTGGAAGCATGAGATTGTGCCGTATTTGACACCAGCAGTTGTGCCAATACTGCGGTGTATAGTCAAAAGAAGATACCCATTGAGACAACCCTATTGAATGTATCCCTGAAGAGACGACAATCTGAGGGAGGAACTCCCAGAAGGAAAATAAAAAGATCCAGGAAAGAAGTCTGTGACGTGATAAGAGAGTATGAATGAGGTCTCAAGATACAGACTGTAGAGGATGTATGGATCCTACAGAAACTAATGACAAAGTAAAGAATCGAGTGAACTCTTGAATATGAAAAAGAAGATTACACATGCACAAAGTGCTGCAGAGATCCAACCGTTCAATAACTGTACAGACGATGAAATGCAAGGTAGACTAAGTGATCATAGAAGCTGGCTATATGTAGTGACTAGAATACAGGCAAAGCCACCACTGTATAGGAGCTGGACACCGGTATCATGAATTTTAGTAAGCCAGGATCCATGAAGAAGAAAGGGAGAATTGTGTCTCAGCAAGAATAAGCTGAAATCATGGAGCTACATGGCGAGGTTGTCTGGCTTGGAGTCAAGACTGAAGCAATCAAGAAAGGCTATCTATTCTGGAAAGGAGTGAACGTAAAAAGGATGAATCATCCCTCATTAAGGTGCAAAGAAAGACCACCAAGAGTGTCAAGTTTAATTCATTTAAGACATTTAAAAGCTGCAAAATAGACCAAATCGTGGTCTCCTGTCACTTGAGCCAAGGATGAAAATAGAGTCAAACTTGGAGTCCTAGAAGAGCCATAGTGGGTGCCCACACTCCCATGTATTCCCAGAGACAAGGATAATTTGCAAGGCCAAGTTCAAAGACAATATACATGGCAGAAGGCATAGGTGATGAGATGTTTGGCAAATTGAGTGGGGAGGTAAAGTCAGGCCCACCTCTCTGCACCTGGGTCTGGGCTTATGTGCTGCTAATTGAACCAAATGTTTCAGACATGGCACAGGCATTTCGACCAATTGTAGTGGTCCATCTAATGAAGGTTCTTATAGTTTGAACACCAATTAGAAACTGTGTACTTAATGATTTTGAAGATTACATGTTTTAGAGGTAGGCATGTATTGTCCACCTAATAGTGGGCAGCCAATCACAATCCTAGTTCCTATACAATGTATACTTGGATGTTCCCCTTAAGCCTATCCCGATCCCCAGTAGGTTTTTCATTATTTGCCATGTAGTATGACGTCACATCTGATGTATTTTCAGTATATAATATTGTTTTTATGAAAAGATCATAAAGAGAAATTGAGCGTACGTCCGTTGATGTTTGTTGTAACTCCCTTTTTTAGATAATTTTTAATAAAACAGTACTTTGCCAACTTCCTGAGTTGGTTTCGTCATTTGGACTTAGTTATTCAGTGAACCCTTCGATTGCATGCACATTCCTAAAGGGCCATAAACTCACGTGGTAGCAGTGTTTATGGTTCAAAAATATCCAAACTAGTTTGTCTCCAGTATTTCCGATGATCGGGTATCCTCCGCCATTAAATGGAAGATCATAGGGTTTCCTGTGGAGAGTGGCCAATAGAAATACACTTGCAAAAAGAACCAAGATGGTGGGCAGGTCCCCCTTTAACGAAATCCTTTCCCCGGTTTTCACAGGCGTTCTGCGGATGGAAGGCAAAGTGTTCGGATTGGAGGAGGAGTCGATATCGAAGGCCTCGAGTCAATTAACAAATGGTGAGTAGACTAAGGCGAATGGCAAATAAGGGGACGGGTTTGTGATCACTTTTGAGTAACAGGAGATATTCTGAAGAGAAGAGGTAGTGCCTAGACGCCCTCCCTTAAGGGAGTTAGAAGAAGACATCTCAAACTCCAATGGGAGTAGAGTGAAATATAAAATGCGTAATCAGGACTACGTAAGGTGATATCTCATACCCTGTATAGAGTATAAAGTAAAGGAGAGAGAAAAGGTGATCACAGTGTTTATAATGTGTAATGTTTTGACTGGTCTGAGTGTTGTTTGTTGAGCAAAACTATCAAGAGCAATAAAGACTGTGAAAAATTGAAGAAAGTTGAGGAGCAATAGTGATTGAGTATAGCAAAGCGATTGGTGCCAATCGAAAGAATGGATACACCAATCGAGAGAATAGATATGCCAATCAAGAGAATAGACAGACTATTGAATTAAGAGGCTTGATCAGCGATTGATCGTGCTTGCTCATATTTGTTGTTTTCAAAATATTGGAAAGTGGTGATTTAAGCCAAAGTATAAGGTTTATTTAACAATCTGGTATCGACAGTCAAGCGAGACTTGTCATTATGGGGGATACTCCTCTCATGCACCTATGCAAGACACTGCCAAAGCATATGCCCAAGCTTAAACAGTATAGTGCAGAATGGGTAAAGGCACGGCAGATAAACTGTTCATGCTGTGGCCAAAAGGGGGATCATTGTCAAAAGCGGTATTGCAGCACATGACCACATACTTGCACGCTGCGGACACAGGGAAGAAATTAGAGAAAAGATTAGCAATTTCAGAGCTCTGGAAGATGTATGAAGAGGAAAGAGATGACCCGCCACATGAAGAGTGGATGCTTAATCAGTATAAGGAGGAAGGCATTGAACCCTCAGTTACCTCACAAGAAGCAAAGGATGTTACTATGGAAGAAATAGGAGGGCATCCTTTAAAGGAACTGAGAACAGCGACAGGGTATAGTAATCCGATATATGAACCCCCCGCTTATAGTAGTGACGATAGTCTGGAAGATAATAAGAGAAAGATGGACATTTTTAAGATCATACAAGACAAGGAACAAAAGAGTGAGCCGTCAAATTTGTTGACAGAAATAGACAGGGAGATTAAGAGATGGAAAAGAGAGAAGGATAAGGCTGACCAGATAGCGCTCATATAAAACAAATGGATGGGAGGACAGATATTACTCAAAATAGATGGAAAAAGTATCGATGAAAATAGGCAAAGAAAAGATAAGGACAAACAAGAAAGAAAGGATAAAGAACAAGAGAAGACATTGAAAGAGGTTGAGCAGAAAAGAAAAAGCAGGGAGCGACAACAGCAGATATATCAGGAGGAGCAAGAGAAAATAGAAGAACGGGCAGATCAAAGAAAGTATGACAATAGACAGAAAACGATAGAAAAAAGGGATAGAAGGGAAAGAAAGAGAGAGGTGGAAGAAGCACAAAGATTAAGGGACAAAAGATTACAGAGATGAAGGGAAGAAGAGGAAACAAGGGAAGGAGTAAGCAGAGGAGAAGAACGAAAGCAAGAAGAAGAAAGAATTAGAAGGGATGCGAGAAAGTGAAGGGAAATAGATGAGGAAATAAAACAGAAAAGGAGACAGCAAGGTCTTGATGCCAGTCTCATTCGTAAAGAACAAATGCGGGCAAGCCCAGAAATCTGATGCAACAGAGTGGAAGAGATTCGTCTGATAAAGGAATTAATACCAGTATCCAGAGTAGCGTTAGAAGAAGAAAGATTTGATGCAGAAAGTATTGGAGAAAGGATCGATAAGGTCTATTAACAGTTAAGGTGAAGTAGCAAGTATGGAACTCGAGGGAACAGTGATCTATCCCCAGTCCCTCAATCACGAAGTGAGGAGGGAAACCTGTTCAGTAATGAATGTCGAGCATTGTCTTTGAGCAGGCTGCACCTGGATAAGGGTGAAGGGGATGATATTCACACTAGCTGGGGACTAGATATGTCAGCTGAAGAAAGAGAGTCTGGTCTTGGGGCAGAAGGAGGAAGTGCATGCACCCAAGAAGGAAGTCTGCAAATGGATAAGGAAGTGAGATGGTCGGATTTGGAACAACCTAAAGTAGGATGCCAGATCCCATAGCATATCCTGAGTGTGCCCGAGGATGATCACATAGCGAGAGGGGAGAGTCGCCACCACATGTAAGCAGGTTAAGGTCATTACCCACAAGGAGACAGACTGAGATGAATATCCCTGCTGTGGATAGACTAATTGTGGGTTCCGACATAGGACAGGGTTTAGGCAGTTTCCCTTGTTAGAGAAAGAGTGAGCAAGACCGCAGTATATTCCATGGCCACATATGGACAAGGATAACTTAAAATGCAACTTCGGGTGCTGGGAAATGGATATAAAAATTAGAAAAAATGACAGGAGGAGATAGGTGGGCTATAGGGGACATAAAAGGTCTCCTGGCAGTCATTCTTGGAGAGAGAGGGCTGATGACATATGGAGGAGGACGGGATATTCAAGTGTGACTGCACAAAATACAGTCCATGAAGGGGCGTTGTTTAATAATTGTAGAGCAGATGATTGGAGGGCACTCATGGTACAGTATCCTGATACATCAAATATGGGTGCAATTATGACAAGTAAGATGAAGGAAGATGAAGACCCTGTTGCTTACATTCAAGATATTCAGGAGAAATGGCCACTTGAAACTCGCAAGCCATGGAAAAAGACAGTTGAATTATTTTAACACATTTTACGTCATGGATTGCCTGAGCCGGTACAGCGGCCGATGAAGAAACAAGTAGGGATGGAAGTGAAGTCATGGGCTGACATACAATTGACAATAGTGCAACACTGGCAGTTATTACAAGAGAGAAACAAAAAGAAGGATGACAATAGGAAGATCGTGGAAGCCAAATTAGTTAAAATAAATTGTCAAAACTTTCCATAGAAGCGGTGGAATTGACAAGCAGAGAAGGATTGAGAATGCAGGAAGCAATGGGTTCATCACAGGCGAATAATCTGCGTCCGATGGACCAAGGTGGATATGGGTTTACACCACGAGGCAGAGGTATGGGTTATAGAGGAAGAGGAGGCGGATTTCAAAATAATCAAGGGGAGTTTCAAGGTACACAGAATGAGAACCAGAATGCTCAGGGATGCTATAATCAAGGAGGGACTAATAGGAGAGTTTCTCCAGTATGTTGGAATTGTGGAATGACAGGACATATTGCGTGTGTATGTGGTAGCCAAGGGAATGTACAGAATGGACAGTTCTCTAGAGGGGGGCAGCTTACCCTCCACCATATAGCACACAGACCAGAGAGAGCTTTGCCCAGGATCACACATCTTACCAGACACAAGTGCAGCGAGTACAACAGGTACCACAGTAGGGACAAGTGCAAATGAATACGCCACAAGGGCAGTCACATCAAGCCCCTATGCAGACACAGCAGTATGCAAACACAGGACATGTGTTGACACCCAGAATAGGAGGTGTCATTGTGGTAGGAGGAAATCCTTTCACAGGGACAGGAATTAGCCTGTATCCACAATAGGACAGCTCACAGGGTGGCTTGATATGTTCAGTACTATCTGTGACACCAGACACCCAAGAAGAACCTAGGATCAATGTGATGATATGAGGCAAATCCTTTTCTTTTCTTGTAGAGACTGGAGTGTTAGGGAGGATTCTCATTCTATGGCTAATTTCCCTTGCCTATAGAGTCCCCCAGCAGCTTTGCTGGATTTGAAGTGTTTGTTTTTTTCTCCTGCTAAGAGTGAGACTCTTTTTCCCACTCTTAGAGATTTTTGCTATGTGTGTTCTAGGCTATTTTTGTGTTTAATGTCTATGGGGTTTCTCTCACCTCCATAGGAACCATCTTTACTCACATGTGTTACACAGCACCATCCATGCAGTGACACAGGGGCGTCGTAGCGACCCCCAAACATAGACTCCATACCTTGTCTCCCAGGGCATGTAAAGTCCCCATTGACTTTACTAGTCAATTTTTGTGAACTAAACCAGTACAACCCATCTTAATATGGAGGTAATCGGAAGGGTTAATAGTTTCTCCCTTATGTTCATTTTCGAGATGGTACCGTACAGTCCCTCTCTAAAAAGGTTCTGGCTGGTGGCAGTGGTTACTACCGTAAATATTAAACCGCAAATATTTTCCTATGGGATTTTCCCATTGTTTGAGGGTACCACATTTTCTGACAGCCTCTAACATACCGCCGGTGTATTTTAATATTAACTTTACTCTGGTAGGTTTTATTTGCCAGAACCTTAATATAACTTCTTTCTCGTGTCTTTCTCTAAACTCCTAAACCAGGTCGGCGATTCTTTGTTCGTCCTTTTGGTGGGCTTCTGCCAAGGAGCCCTCCTTTCGGCGCCGCTGAGTCTGGGGTGGGTCCATTGTGTGGGAGGGGGAGTAGGACCCCTGGACAGGGTTGCCTAGGCTGGAGGGTCTCCCGTCAAGATGACCACTCCACTGTGTGAGTGACAGCTAGGCTGTATGAATGGGGCTCTTTTTGCATAAAAGCAGGGTCCTGAGGACTGGTAGAGCAAGACGTCGCCACTGGAACTAAGAAGCCGAAGAGGAGAGAAGCCAAAGACATCTGCAATGACTGAACCACCAGTGAAGCCCTGCTGCAGCGTCTCACCACTTTTCTCCACGCGACGAGAGAAGATCTTCATCTGAAAGAGCCTTCTTCCCTTGAGCTGGTGGGGCCAACCAGTTTGCCAATCGTCTTCCTGGACCTGCCCTGGCCGAATTGCAAGTACCCTGCACTTGGAGACCGGATAGCCAGGCACCCGTCCACCCGGGCCGCGATTTAAAGGAGCGTACCTTTTATTCATCGGGCAGCACCGCGGCTGGTTTCATCCCTGGGTAGTGCAGTAACTCGAACCTTCCTCCACGACGAGAGCCTCTCTTCCTCTGCTGGATCCCCCGAACTGCAGGGACTACCAGGAACAACCGCCACCGCAGGAGCCACTTCTTCATTTTAAAAGTACATTGTTCTGCCAGGCTGCCCATTCTACGTGGTAGAGCTAAAGGTGTTTTAAATCCTTTACCTACCTGTTGGGTTGGCCGCCCCTCTCTCTTAACATTGTCTTTCACCTTCTGCATCCACCTTTTTAAAATTGTTAACCAAAGACTTGACTGCAGCTACAAGAACATTTTGCTCCTGGGCCCTTGCCCTGTACCACTGACTCTGGCACAGGCCTACTGACTCTGGCTTAATTTGTTAGAACTGCCTTCGCTAGATTGCTTCTCAACTAGAACTGTGTTGGTGCACCTACTTCTTATAACCACCCCTTCCTTCCCACTTTTAAACCTTGTGAAGTGCCATTTTGCTCAGTTGTCATTTAAGTATTTGCTATACTGATGTACTGCCTTGCCTAAATTGGTTCACAAACTCATGGGAAGTGTTGCTGGGGCCTGTAAGAACATATTTCTATATGACTTGTGTTTTCCCTCCCTTGTAAGAAATTGCTAGAGTGCCATTTGTGTTTGGTCTCCACTGTGCCTTTTTGCTCAGTTTTCATTCTTGCTCAAACTTGTCTACGATTTAACTAGGGAGTTGTGTATACTTTCTTTGACTGAATTTAACTTGCTTAAGAACTGTGATAAATGTGTTTTACTAGAAGTGTATAAAATAAATATATATATTCCTTTTTAATACAAAGCTTTGGACAGTGGTTCCTTGTTCCAAAGTACTGAAGGCCTATTGTGTAAACCCTGAATACTGGTCATCTCCCTCTTGAGATAAATCTGACTGCTCAGCGACAGCTACCAACTAAATCTTTGTGGTACAGACTGATACCAAAGGGGATTTATTGCTCTCACCTGTAGTCCTAATCTTCTCTAGTGCTCCCTAAGGGAACTGCACAGGATTCTGCCTAACATGGAGTAATTTGTTCATGTATACGAGAGAGAAAATATCCAATGTCAGGCATTGTCATGAATGATCAAGGGTTCTACGGAGCTACGAGTCGAGTTCCTTTTACTGATAAATTACCAGTCTCCATTGGAGAATGTGACATGTCCGTTCCCATGTTATATTCATGACAGACACTGGATAATATTTTGGGAAGTGATTTAATGACAAAACTTAACATGACAATTTCATTGTGCTCAACTCCAGGAATACACTATTTAAATGTGGGAGAGTTCATACTGGCTTTCACAGGGTAGGTGGTTCTGCGAGGCGAATCGGTAGATCCAGAGATTTTTCTACATGGAGTGAGCATATTACTGACATGGCTACCTGGCCTGGTGGGAAAGATTGTGAGAATACCTGATGAATTTCTGTATAGACCACAAATACCTATGGATGAGGAAGGTGGACAGACCATTCCTATTGAATTGGAAGCAGATATAGTACGAAGAGCAATGAAAATGCTCAAAGGGGTAGACAATGAGAGTTGACCATGGGGAACAGTGATAGCTCTTGAGGAAGGGTATAGATTGACTGACAAAACTGATGACGATATGTTCAGGCAAGACCAAAGTGATGATGAAGTTGTGTTCTTCATGAGCTTTACATACTGGATAAGGATAGAGAAAAGGGAAGTCTCACAGCAATTGGAAATAATGCGGCACAGACCAGCATTTTTTCAGGAAGATTTGGAAAAGGTGCAGAGTGTCCTTTGGACCACAGGCACTTATGACGTAGGTTTATTGAAGGGGATAGGAGAGGTTAAAATAAAGCTTAAGCAAGGAGCGATTTTAAAGAAATACCTCATAATAATAATAATTTGGCATTTATATAGCGCTACGAACCCTCAGGTATCTGACCGCTGCTTTTTATTACCCAAGGTGTGTGGTGCACATTTATTGACCTCAGAAGGATGAAAGGCTGAGTTTGGCCCTGCCGGGATTTGAACCTGCATTAACAAGCTCTGCATGGATGTCAAGGCGAGCGCTCTACTCACTGTGCCACTTGAGAGGCTCTCATGTCTTGAGAAGCTGATGAGGGTGTATTTCAGACTATTTCAGCACTGATGAATCAGGGGATTCTGGTGCCATCAGAGTCATTGTGTAATACTGCAGTGTATCCTATCAACAAATCTAAAGGAGGATTGTGGAAATATATCCAGGATATGAGACAGATTAACCAGATTGTACATTCTAATTTACTTTAGTTCCTAATCTGGCAACAGTACTGTGCAGTATCCGGTGGAAGCCTGATATTCAAGGTGATCGATTTGAAAAATGCATTTTTCTCGATCCCGTTGCACAAGGACTCACAAGATTTGACTTAATTTATGTTTCGCCAAAAAAAGACTGAAACATACTAAGCTGCCTAAAGGGTATTGTGAGTGCCCATCGATCTTTAGCCTAGTCCTACAGATGGATTTAGGTAATATTGATCTCAAGAGTGCGGTGATACAATACGTAAATGACATCTTGATTTGCAGCACCACAGAAGATGAGTGCAGACAGGATTCTGTTCAGTTGATGACTATTCTAGCAGACAAGGGATATAAAGTAGACATGGAAAAGTTACAATACTGCCAGGAAGAGGTGCTATATATAGATATATACGTCAGTTGATTTCACATGAAGGAAAGAAAGTGACACCTGAGAGAGCTGAGGCAATTATAAAAACTTCAAAAACAAACGCAGTGAGACAGATGCAACAATTATTGGCTTTATGCAACTACGTTAGAGCCTGGGTGTTTGATTATAGCACATATACAAGGCCACTTTTGCAAGCATTGAAGAAAGCGCAAGAATGGACTAAAGAAATGAAGGAAGGATTTGAAGAGTTGAACAAAGCAATATGCACAGCCCCTGTTTTAGGAATTCCCAATTATGCTGAGGAATTGTATTTGTTTTCGCACAGAAATGGGAAGAGTCATGACAGCAGTGCGTACGCAGAGAACCACACTGGGGTACAAACCTTTGGCATATTACAGGAGAATTTTAGACCCATTTATGAGAGGACACTTCACTTGTAAACAATCTTTGGCAGCTGCCACGTTCACGATCGAGAAGTCTACAAGTGTCATGCCTACTCTATGACCCTCTTTGTGAAGCATGCTCTCTTTGCCATTTTAGAGAAACCCAAGGGCACATTGACATCTCAAAGAGCTTCAGCTTATGATGTAATGATTTTAACCCAGCAATTAAAATTGTAAGATGTAAAATAGTGAACCCTGCTACGTTCATAGCTGAGTCAGTAGAAGAAAGCGATCATGTGCATGACTGTGCTAATTATATTGAATTTTATGATGCTTTACCCTGTGTGAAAGAAAATGTCTTAGCGGGAGGGGAAGTTCTCTTCATTGATGGTTCTTTGAAAATTGATCAGACTGGTGGGGAAAGGCCTTCAGGCGCTGCAGTGATAAGACACGGGTTAAATGGAGAATTGGCCTTCAGGCGCTGCAGTGATAAGACACAGGTTAAATTGAGAATTTGAAGTATTGGCGAGTGCAAGACTAGCGTCTAATTGTTCATCACAAGCAGCAGAATTGGTAGCACTTATTGTCGCACTTGAGAAACATGAAGGGCAGGAAGTAATGGTGTACCGTGTCTCAGGCTATGTGATGTCAACCGTACACGCAGGGTTAGCACGTTGGAAAAAGAGGGACTATCTCCGTGCAGATGGCTTTAAACCCGTAATCCCTGACCTGGGGAAAACCAATAGAAGTTACTAGGAGCAACATTTACATTATTGAAACTTGACAATAGGTCATGTATATATACATATGTTAGAAAAGACTGTTTCTTCTGCAGTCCATGGAAAGCACTCCCCCAGTCAAACAGTATTACTCCAGGAAACCGATGTTCAGTGTCAAAAAAAGTATTCTTTATTGGTTAAAAATGCGCAGCATACGGCTCATAAAAGTCCACTAACATCGTGGTTCTCCCAAAAACATATGGCCCTTGCATAGCATAGTTTACGCGTTTCACGGTTTCCTCACCGCTTGATCACAACAGGTGATCCATGTTACCAAACCTTTAAAATGGCTCATGTGGCTTGGTTTTAGGCATAGAAAGAGGACTGATTTTCTCGTGTGGTGACCGGTTGTCGGCCATCTCTGAATAGGCAAAGACCAAACATGGACATAGAAGAGGGACTGATTATTCACAATTGCATCTGTTTGCCCAATTGTCCGCCGTCTATTTCTATGACACCTCTGATGTGGTCACGATTTTCATTAATTGCCCCTGACATGTACAGTAATAGCTTAGTGCTTGTGCAAATGGGTAATGGGGAAATGCATTGTGCAAGAATTCATGAGAAGCAATTTGTTGCCATTACTATTGCTTCAAGCTTATAGTTCTCTGTAATATCGTCTGTAACATTATTGTGTCTTTGTAACTAAAATGTCCTTAACTTCATTTATAAAGTAAAGTGCATAGTGCAGTTCCGATAAAGTGCATAATGCCTATAAAGTGCCGCATAATAATCTGCTACCAGACGTTCCTATGTACATACATTAAAGTGCATAGTGCTTCAGCTATTCCTATGTCCATAGATTAAAGTGCCTTGTGCTAATAGCCTTAACGCACAATCAAATGTAGACATATCATTTACACAAACAATGTCGATTAATACTCCGATATACATACTGATAAAAAGCCTGCAACAGTACATTTTAAAACAGATTTTAAAAAACAGAGGATCCACAGTTGGTAGTCCCAGTGGCCATGTCTGGTTTCTTAGTTGATAGTACACAACAAAAAATAAAAATGAAAATTATATCCACACATCTCCTCATCATAGCCTATTTTCACCATGTACATGTAAAAATTCACCAAAATTAGTTAAAATTTCACCAAAAGTGTACTACTATAGAAAATGATGAACCCCCAACCGGGTTCCTAAAAACACCAAAACACCAATATTAGCACCATATTCTGTAACCCTTACTGAGACTAAAGAAGTTCTGACCAAATCACATCCTTAAGGAAACTAGCCTAAGGAAAACAAAAAGGGGTTTGCAAGTACGGGAAAAGTCATTTTTTATCCGAATTGTACATACAGGGTCAGAATATTAAATAAATAAATTTCTAACCTAAATAGAATAACATAAATCCTTATGCGTTGGAGCGGCAGAGAAATCAGAAAAAACTGAAAAAACACATAAATGCAAAAATACAGAATAGATGGATTGATTGATGACACACTTGACACATAATTACATTAAATATGTCAGCCTAAAAAGGTGTACATCTATTCGTCTATGTTATGTCCTTTGGGGTACTTGCTCTCAAAGTCTAAGATGCAGCATGTCTCTTTCTGACAGAGTTTCTTTTCTCTATCTCCGCCTCTGATATTTTGTTCGATTGTGTGAATGCCAAAGAAATTAAAATCCTCCAGATTGCAGTGATGACAGTCATAAAAATGTTTGGCCATTGGATATTTCGGATCTTGATGTAAAATGGCCCTCACGTGTTGCTGAATTCTTATTTTCAGTTTACATTTGGTGCTGCCTATGTACCATTTTTGGCATGTACATAAGAGTACATACACCACGTATTCAGTCTCACATGTGATTTTGTCTGTAATCTTAATTGAGTCACCTAAAATCGGGAGTGTGTAATCTGAACAATTCTTGGCATATTTACAAATGTTGCATCTTGCACATTTCCGGAAGCCTGGCTTCTGTTTCGTCAGCCATGTTTCTTGTACAGACCTTGTTTCTTGTGTTAGAAAGCTCTGAAGCAATGAGTCTTTGAGAGAGCGGTGGCGTCTGAGACTAATTTCTGGATAGGTTTTCAAAATTGGTGCAAGGTCTTTGTCCGCTCGTAAAATCTTCCAATGTCTTTGTAATATACGTTTGATTTCGGATGTTTCATTATTGTAGGTCAGGATTAATCTTGTTGCATCATTGTCTTTCGTGGACTCATTTGCCAAGCGAGTTCCTAACAGGTCAGATCTTTCTCTCTTCCTCGCTTTTATATAGGCTTTTGCAATTACCTTCTTTGGATAACATTTATTCAGGAAACCCTTTGCTGCAATTTTGCTGTCAGAGTCATAGGCCTTCAAAGTAGAGCAATTCCTCCTGATCCTTATAAACTCACCATGCGGAATGCTCCATATCATATTTTTAGAATGGCCGCTAGTTGCATGCAGAGGTGTATTCGTACCAGTTGGTTTCCTATGTAATTCCGTGGTCAATGTCTCGTCCACAATTCGGAGATTCACATCCAAAAAGGTTAGGAAGGATTTGCTATGTGTCTCTGTGAACCTCAGGTTGTGGTCATTGGGCCTCATTACGACCCCGGTGCTAAACCATGATGCTAGTAGCACCATGGTCCATGCCGGGGTCCGCCATGGTGAATGGCGGAATTACCGCCCCATTCCAAGGTTGGCGGGGCGGTAATTCCCCATTCACCATGGGCCCTTCCCCATTCCCATTTTTGCCCCATAGGGCTCAATGGGAATGGGAAAGGCGCTAAGTATGGTGCCGCAAATTGCGGCACCGTACTTAGCACCAAGGTCCCTTTGCGGCACCCTACTTTAACGCCTGCTAAGCAGGCGTTAAGGTCGGGTCCCGCAAAGGGAACTCGTAATCAGGCGTTAAGGGTTTAACAGCGCCGACACCTTTTACGGCGCCGTTAAACCCTTAACGCCAGGGTCGTAATGAGGCCCATTGTCATTTAGAAGTTTGACAAATGTTGTCCGTGCTTTTTCCGACCCTTTCCATATTATAAAAAGGTTGTCAATGTACCTGAGCCACAGCACAATGTTATCAGTATTTGTATGATTTTCTTCTGTCCACACATCCGAAGCCTCCCATGCTCCCATGGTCAGATTTGCATAGGTGGGGCAAACGTTGTGCCCATCGCTGTGCCTTGCACTTGTCTAAAATACTCATTATTAAAGATGAAAACATTATTCATCAGGCACAAATCGATCATCTCAAGAATCATCTTGGTGTGTTCTAAAAAATGTAGAGATCTTGTGTTCAGAAAGCTTTCACATGCCTTTTTCCCATACTCATGCCGTATGGATGTGTACAAGGAAACAACATCCATAGTGGCCATGATATAATTGGTTTGCCAAGGCATATTTTCAATGTGTGTCAGAAAATCTGTTGTATCTTTGATATAAGATGGGAGAGAGGACACAAAGGGAAAAAGGGTTTCGTCCATGTACTTAGACATATTTTCAAGGGCGGAGCCCATTGAAGAGACTATTGGTCTGCCTGGAGGTTTCTTGATATCCTTGTGGATTTTCAGAAGAAAGTATATTGTCGGAATCACTGAGTTTGTCGTCTTCAGGAACTTACAGTTATCCTCAGTGAGAATCCCTCTTTCTTCCCATATTGCGAAGAAGTCCCTTACTTTATTTTCTAGGATTTTTGTTGGATTACCTCCAATTTTTTCATAGCATTTTTTTTATCATGCAATTGTTTGTAAGCACTCTTGATGTATTCTTCTCTGTTCATCAGAACAATATTTCGACCTTTATCCGAGGGCTTAATAATACAATTGCTGAGGGTCTGTAGTTCTTTTACTGCCATTCTTTCCATCACAGTCAGGTTGTCTTTGTATCTTACTTTCTTTTTCTTACGATACTGCTTGAGATCTTCGATGACCAATGTCTGGAAGGCTTCTATGTTGTTCCCTAGATTACTTACAGGGTTGAATTTGGACTGTGATTTAAGTTTGCTTTTCGCTGTGCGATCAGTTCTGATGTCATAGGGCCTCATTACACGGTAGGCGGTAAGGGTTTACCGGTACCGGTATTTTACCGGTACCGGTAAATCCTTACCGCCTTACTACGAGGTCCCTTTGCGGGTTGGGGAATTTAACGCCTGCTTTTTGCAGGCGTTACAAACCAACCCGCAAAGGGACCCAGGGAGCTAATTACGGTACCGCAATTTGCGGTGCCGTAATTAGCGCCTTCCCCATTCCCATTATGCCCTATGGGACAAAAATGGGAATGGGGAAAGGCAATGGTGGAAGGGGGAATTACCGCCCCGCCAACCTTGGAATGGGGCGGTAATTCCCCTTTCCACCAAGGCGGTGCCGGAATTTTACCGGCATGAACCATGGCGCTAATTGCGCCATGGTTCTCCGCCTACCGTGTTATGAGGCCCATAGTCTTCAAGGTCCACTGCATTGGTCACATTTGTGACATCTGAATGTGCATCTCTCTCTAATTCAGCTAGGTCTGTTAGGGCTTCTAGATCCCTGATAGTTATTTCTGTTGTTCCGCCTTCTTTAGGTGTACGCCTATTAACACATTCTGTAGTGGCAAAAAACGTCTTTAAACGTAACTAATGCACAAAGTGGTCAAAGTCGATACGGGTTTCAACATAATTGAAATGGGCAGTTGGGCAAAAGATCAATCCGAGGCTCAAAACCTTTTCTTGATGCTGGGTAAGCGTATGGTTGGACAGATTGATGATTCTCAAACCTTCATTCTTGGGCATATCGTCTATTTCCCAGAGCGCAGCAATCTGTCCGGTATATTGCTTGCCCCTCTGCCCCCTCCTCGTTTTTCCCGGCCGCCTCTGCTTTGTCCCCGACCTTGTTTTCCTCCTCTTGATTGTTTTTGTTTTTTGCCATCTTCGCGTAAAAGTCTCATTTCGTCTAAAAAATGTAGACGTATAATTGGTTCATCGTTCTCACTCATTGTAGCATCTGACTCTGATGCTGACGACTCCAGATTACTTCCTTTCCCACTTACTTCTTCAAGTGTTGATGTTTTTTTCTTAGAGTTCTGTCTCAATTGGTCAAACCTCCGGGCAAAAGTGTAAACACTTCCCCTCTCATAATCTTCCTTATCACGCAAAAATGTGTGCTGTTTACATTGTTTGATTTCTTCCTCATATCCCAACAAATGTATTTCAATGTTTTTCTTCAATTTCTTCCCCTCTTCACTTTCGGGTAGCTCAGTCAGAGTCTTGTCAACTTCTTCAATTTTTTTCAATATTTTCTTGCGGTCGGTTCCTGCATATTTGATTAGGAGTGGGAGAAAGGTGCTGGAGCAAAGGTTGGTGGCTTCACTCCATTCGTTAAGCATATCGGGGTCTTGCTCTTCAAAGGAGGGGATAGTTAGTATTCTTAAACCCCTCGGAATCCTCCCTACTTCGATGTAATTCTTCAGGCAGTGCTCCTCCCACCATTTGCTCACTTCTTTTTTCTGAAGCTTTTCCAACTCTTTTAAGAGTCCAATTTCTCCATCAGCCTCTATTGTTTTGGCAGTGCTTTGAACCAACTTGGTCTGTTGCAATGTTTCATTGAATAGGGTAATTGCTTGTGCTTTCCGTGTTGCTTCTTTATTGGCCAGGGAGTTAGCCATATATGCGCAAAAGGATACACACGCACGGTTTCCTTATATACCTCTACTATGGGCATATATTTACAAAGTATAATAACTTTGAATGCTTGTAATTGAATGGGGACGCATATATGCACGAATCAGTGACGTGCACGCGTTGTGTGATGAAAAAGATTGCTGTGGTGTTTTCAAATACAACAGAAAATGATCCCTGTGGAGTTAAAGTAAAAAGCCGTAGCCGTACACTCACCCAGCTTCGTGTCCGCGTCTGTTGTCACGTTGTCATATATATATATATATTCAGTGAAAAAAAACTTTGTTAAAGGGACGTTATGGTTAAGTTGCTTTACTAAAAACCTATGAAAATAAGTAACAAAAATGTTGTTAAAGGGACGTTATAGTTCGAAGTAAAACCGAAACCCCCTGAAATTCGCAAGTTATGGTAAGCTAAGCAACCATAACTCACACCACCACCGAGCAGTGCTAAGACTAACACCCAGGACATCAAAGATGACATCACATATGTCAATGATGACATCACTGATGACATCACATGTGCATTTAGTTTTCATGCACAGACTCCACACAGGATTGTCATTGTAATGTTGGCAAAAAAATTCAGAGATCTTTGGAAGAACTATGATTCAGCAAATACTTAATTGAGCGCTGCATTGCTATATATCTTTGATGTCCTGGGTGTTAGTCTTAGCAGTGCACGGTGGTGGCGCAAGTTATGGTTGCTTAGCTTACCATAACTGGCTAATTTCAGGGGGTTTTCGGTTTTACTTGGAACCATAACGTCCGTTTAACAAAGTTTTTTCTTTGAATTTCATAGGTTTTTATTAGTCCAACTTAACCATAATGTCCCTTTAACAAAGTTTTTTCAGTGAATTTGAAAGGTTTTTATTGGTGCAACTTAACCATAACGCCCCTTTAACAAAGTATTTTCATTGAATTTCATAGGTTTTTACCAGTGCATGCTATTTTCCTACAACTTACTAATATCATACTAACCCAATATAGCAATATTTGTGTCCAGTTTCCAAAGTTTCACCTTAAAACTCTGCCATTTCCCACCATCTGGAATTATTTTGAACACTTCTATACACTTCGTGCAACTATTTCAACTAGTTTTGCATCCGTAGACGTCTACAAACATCTGACTTCATAGCGGACCTTACGGACAGTGCCACATGACCATACACTGATGCACGGCATGATGACTTGTCTGAGAACCCGTCCGCACTTCATGATAACATCTCTGCTTGGCGGACAGTTCGGAACTGCATTTTGTACTGATCGAGGAACTTCCAACTTCAAAATTTCCCTTGCACAACTCCAACACCTATTCCTACTCATTATTCATTAACAATCTAGTACACAGTACATACTTTTAGAAAAACTGCTATTTATCTTAAAATGGTATCAGCTCCCCAAGAGCCACCACCACTGTTGTAATCAAGGAGCATGAGAAACAGTGCCCCCTAACTTAGAAATAACACATGTGCAACATTTTCCCTTGTCCACCTACCCCTCCATATTAGTGTATAGTTGCTCTTCCCTCATTTCCCTCCCCACCTTTCGTTCTCAGCTCTCCTGCCAAAAAAAATACATCCAAAAACAACGAACAACATATTCCTTTAGGAACCACCTTTCAAGATTAAAAAATAGAAAAAAAAAATGTATAGACTCCATCTACTTTATATTTTTCAGTGAAGTACATAGACTAAATAAGATTTTACAACATTCCCATTTGCATTTTGTGTTATGCTAATGGGAATATTGTGGCGATTATCCTCTGTTCCAGGAACTGGAACAGTGGATACCGGCCCAGCAGTCCAAGTTATCAGCCCAAGTGAAGCAAGGGTGGATAACGAGGTCTCTGGACCATTATCCCCCCATTCCAGCCCCTTAAATGGGGGTTGAAGGCCATTAGCACCATAGGTTCCCAAAGCGGGAACCCACGGTGCTAAAAAATAGGATTTTTCTTCCAACACCGAGACGGAAAGTCCTTTTCCAGGATGCCCACCATGGAAAGGGAAGGTGAAGGTTCCATACAGGGCCCCTCTTCGCTTTCCATAGCAGCCTGCAGAAGAGAACCCTATGACCATATTACCACTAGCACATTTTTCTTCCCTTTCAAATCTATCCTAATTTAGAATAACTTTACCAAAAACCCGGTCCCAGGTGGACATGGCCACTTTAATCCTATGTTTTGTCCCTTGTGGTCATGGCCAGTAGCCAGATTGTCCGGATCATTACCTTATTCCATGACCCGGACAATCTGGCCACTGCCCATGGCCACAGGCTACCCCTCTGTCACTAAAGGTATACCGCTATTTTTGGTAGCTACATTATGACACTTGTCAAAAAATAAAACACGGACACGTTGGCAAAACCATGCTTTCAGGTCCTTCTCAATGCTCCTTACGCAAGTTAGCTGGAAATCCACCCATGTTTTATTTTTTCAAAAGTGTCAAATGTATGCACATACAATCGTCATATAACCTAGCCCCCACTTGACAAAATTCAGACTTCACGAGATCATCAAAATCTAGATCTATAATCTTTTTGCAAACCTTGTGTAGATTTGTCAAATGGCACCACATTTATAAGCCTTTACATTATTTTGGGACCCCCCCTCTAATTTTGCCCCCTCTTCACAAAATCCTACCAAACATTCATATCTAAATGTATTATCAGTTTCCCAAATTAAGTGAGGATTCGTCAAATGACATACCACATTTATAAGCCTTTACATTATTTTGGGACCCCCCTCTAATTGTGACCCCTCATGACAGAATCCCACCAAACTTTGCATACTCACTCAGAATCAGCCCAGGAATATACATCCAAGAACTGCATTTCAACAACCCTGTAATGCTAAGGTGTTCGCGAACTTTCACAGGACTGTTTGCGAACATCAGGACTTGCAGCCATATCCCATCCCATCCTCATCACCCCTCACCTCCCCAGAGATTATTTGATAAATTTGACAAGTGGAATGCTGTGTTTTTTCATATGTTTTTACCGCGATGTCCACGGACATCGGCCGCTGTCCGCGAATCCAAGATGGCGGCATTTGCAAAAATCTGACGCACTTCACGCTCCTCACCATCCAATCACCGAACACGTTGCATGTCCGCGGACATGATGCAAGCCGATTAGCCAATCAGGACAATGTCCGCGGAGCGAACAGGGAAGTCTGTCCGCGGACCGGACATAGATATCACACATTTTTTGTGACCTCATTTTTGGTAATTTAAAAAAAAAACTACTGGATGGATTTTCACCAAATTTACAAAAGCACGCTCCTGCTGCAAATTTGGTGAAATTTGGTGAAAATCCATCCAGCGGTTTGCGCTGTAGGCGTGAGCAAAGTTTTTTCCCCATTCAGTCTATGGGGGAAAAAATAAATTTTGGGACCCCCCTATATCTTTGCCCCCCCTGGACCAAACCTCACCAAACTTTGCAAAAAAAAATGTGAGGATCAGGAGAGCGAAGTTATAAGCTGCCCAAAAAGTGCTCTTCCTATGGGATTAGCAACTTAACCATAATTACACGGCCGCTACCTTGGCCGTGTAATACATTTTATTTAACCATTTTTTTTGCTGCTGCCTACATACATGTAGTGGTCATTATCTTGTGATGTCACTTCCCGTGAGGTCACTTCCTGTGATGTCATCAAATGCAAATTAAGGGGCTTGCACTTATTTTGCCACACTTGGCCCCACAAATCCTAGGGCCGGTCCTGACTGGACCAAGAATGAGGCCACTCTCTACTAATCGTATTCTGTCTCAATGTTTCAATGTGCCCCTTAGGCCCTTCACCATCATACCTATTCTTTTAATGTGGCCCGAGATCTCCACCTGCCAGCTGTGGCTCACTGTCCTCAATCTTGGTTCCTCCACTGGCAACAAAGATGCACCCATCAGTCACAACGAAGTAGAGTCTCTCTCCCTTTTATCCCCCTTTTTATTTCCTTACCTGCCCATTCCCCTACATCTGCCGCTCACCTTGGTCTTGCCTTCTCTTTTCTTCTTTGCCACAACCCGCACCCTTCCGTGTGCAGCTGTGACACTCCCTGCTTGGGGCCGCATCCGTCACATGCATGGATCTGCCACCATTGCCCGCTCCACCCCGACTCGCTGTGCACATCTTCATGGCAGTATGCATATAGTCCTCCTCTTCTCTCTGTTGTCTTTTTGCATAACACTCCTTACCCCCGCTCCAGGTTCTAAAAGCCAAAGCTTTCTCTAGGACAGGTTAAAGGCATGGGTTAGGTGACCCTCAGCCCTCAATAATAGCCTTGTCTTTGCACTGGACTATTAAGTCGAACTTTGGGGCACCTAATGCCCAACATTGCCAGGCCCCTTGGTGCTATCACTTAATTAGCACATGGATTCCATTACAGACCTCTTCTCTGCCAATCAGAATACTCAGAATGTGGTCCTTAATCTTTGGTGTAGACCTAATTCGAAACATTCTTACTTGAGGCCAGTTTTCTCTTTAATTGCCCAACTCCATGTGCTACTAGCCTTATAGACCTTAGGAAGGGTCATAATCAGGCATGGTAATGACCCTTCCCCAATGTATAGCCCTCTGGTTTGTCTTGTGCAATGCCTCGGGGCTAGGTCAATAACACAAGATCATGACTACGCCCTCAGTGTTTAATGCTTTATTATTGAATGGGGCTAAGGTCAGTTATTTATTTCACCCCATGCTCAATTCTCTGTTGCGAGAGTGCTACTTCTGACTGCTTAAACTGATGGCTGCGTAATTCTCTTTGAGCAACCGGATTCTGTCGCGTGCTCAAAATTCGCATGCATGTGCTAAGAAGCATCACCGACTCCAATCCTGGCCCTAGTCGATCTAACAGTCCCACCTCTCTTTCAGATATGCCAGGACATGCAGATGGCAGTGTGTGTGGTATACATCCTAGCAACATGACATCCTCAGGGAGGATAGCTCAGCAGCAACGTGCTCGCCTTGGAAACAAGACCACGCAGGTTCCATCACTGGGTCCGCGCTTAAATACCTACGGGTATTAAGCACGTTATAAATACGCAACTGGGAGACATTTTCCTGTAACAGTGCCCCGATGCCCACGGGCTGGGTGAGTGCTTTAAATATGCAAATAAAAAAAATACCATAAAAAAGAAGGACTTTTTTTAAGCCTGATTCTTCCCCATACTCTGGATCTTAGTCTCGCTGACATTACCTTCCCCTTTTTCTCATTATAACACAACTCGAAAAGCCGCAGTCCATGTCTTTGTGTGGAAACCTCAGGCCTTGCCATTGGCTGGCTACCCAGATCTTTCTGCGTGAGCGGATTCCAGGACAGCGCGCCTGCATATGCCAAGGGCCCCGCTGCGAGACGTCTACTTGTTCAGCTTGGGACTGGCTTCGGTAAGAGTCTGAGCCGGGTTTTCATACATGGCGAACACTTATTGGAAACGTTCTTGTCGCACCGTCCAATAGCGCATTTCTGATTTTCCTGCAGTCATGTGCCATCATTATAGCTGCATACTCCATAATGACATACGGCTGTTATTCTGTGACATGCCTGTAACATGTTACCTTGATCGTTTAAGCCGAAGAAATAATAAGCAAACGGCCCAGTGTTTTTTTTTAAAAAAAAGGAAATTACTACTAAGAAAGCACACGTGAAGATTGCATTTTTGCAGTACGGTGCCATAACTACTGAAATGCGTTTGTCTTGGCTTTCGACGCTGGACGCGTTTCAACTCCTGCTTCCGCTCGTTATGGCCGCTGCTCAACGAAAACTACCAGTTCGTTTGTGTGGTCTCTCTGGCGTGTAAGTGGCAGTTTCTTAGACCACACAGACCACCTGATTCCAGGCACTTCTCCATCTGTGGCCGGTGAGTCTAATGAGGTTTTGACCTGGGCGAGAGATCAAACGCGTTGATTGACAATGCAAAGCTTCAATGTCCGGGTTGAAAGCTCGCGAGCAAAGCGCGGGTCACGAGGGGAGCCCACACTCTCCAAGTTCCACTCTGCGGCAGGGGGCGACTTAGCCTTCCATCCTTCAGAGGTTGGCACATAGAGTACCATGATATGGCACAACAATTCAACTTGCTACTGCAGCGCTTAGAGAGTCAGGAGTCTGATATGAAGCACTAGAAAAGCGCAACATATTATTGTGTGGCAATCAAAGAGCTCCCTTTTAAACATGAGACTTTGAACTTTTTTCAGCTCCAAACTGTGATCGTATCCAGCCTGACTGTCCCATTCTCTCGCCCTGTGGTAAGTGTTGCATGTCACCCCTTCTGGGGGACATGGTACATTCCTGATCACATGGGGTATCCATGTGACCACGTAAATAAAAGGGACGAGTCGCTTCCGGTTCGTCAGTCGATCACCAACTGACTCCTGTGTCTCTGTGAACTATGCTGGTGCGGCGCGGCGTGCCGTGGGCCCGCCACATGGCCCGGCATGAGGACGGTGCCCATGCTGGGCAACACCGTCTATATTGAGTGAGGATGCCGTGTGATCATGGCGATTGCGGTGACCGGGCCTGAGTGCCCCCAGGGCCGGGTCCGATTGGTGTGTGGCTCCGGTGCCCCAGAGCCAAGGAAGCCACAGTGTGCCCCCTGTGGTCCGCCAGGAGCGGAATTTCCCATTCGGTGATCCGGATACTGGAGGGTGCCCGCTTTGGTCCGCCCATCTGCATGGATGCAGATCAGGTGGGGGCCTGGTGACCCAGGGCCCCAATCAGTAAGTGCGACGCTGAAGGCGTGACCGTCTGAGTGACGCTGTGATATGCTTTAAAACTGCACCAAACACCTGTGCTGAAAAAGGAAGGCAGTAGATATGTCCTAAAGAGTTGGGGTGAAAGGTTTCTGTTACCAAATCAGATTTGGAGAGTTATGAGTACGCAATGGAATGTTGGAGGCATGATTGGTCCAAGCGCGTGCTCGGGCAACCCGGAAGTCATGAGACATGTTATGCATGGAACATTCATGGAACCAGGGTGAACGTTCCCCAAGAGTCAGACCTGGACCTCCTGTGGAGTGGATGCGCTTACTTCCCCTGCCCTACCTTTGACTAAAGGCCTGTACTGGAAGATTTGTATACTATAGGAAACCAGATCAACAGATGTCACAAACCCCTGGGATGACCCCATCCCTCCCTTGTCCCTAAATTTCTTTCAATTCCGTTGATTCCCTCTATGTAACTTCTTTGGTGTTTTTACTTGTTTTTTTCTGTTACCAGGACACATCCTACTTCACACCTTTGGCACCATCCAACTGGTTTTGGACTGTTAGCATTACTTCCAGTTTATGCAAGAAGTTTATCAAACCGTAGAAGTCTTTTTCTCTTGGATTAGCAAATATCAACCACAACTCTTCTCCACATAAGGAAGGGTATAGCTTTACCACTTGATTCAAATGTAAAATTCTCAGGGATTTCAACCCTACACAATATAGCGTGAGGTGTTTTAAGGTTTCTGGGTGGTTTTCACAAAAACGACAGCTCAGCATCACTGGCGTTTTTCTAAACCTCAGATTTTGACTTACTCTTGTGTCAAATAGATTAAGTCTAAATTTCATAAAAGTCTTTCGATAATTAGCATTTCACCAAATATTGATGGAGATTTTTCTGTTTTTTTCCCTTTTTTGCTGCATTTCCCATTAAGTTGTAACGGTTTCTATCATCTACCGTCGAACACCAATCTCGTACCCACAGTTATTTTTTCATGTGATTCGGATTACTTTTCAATGTCTCATGATCTGTGAGTAACTCTTTAAGATGGATTTCACAGGCATTTTGTATACTGCGTAGGTGGACGTGGCGTCAATAAACCAGCAACCTTCCAACCTGCGCACTAACGGCCCAATTCATAGAAATCAGCGCAGAAGTAGCGCAAGCCAAATCACGTGGGAAGGGCCACGAGTACCCCAGCCGCACCCTAGCAAAATTGCGTACCCCACCTATACCAGCCAAATCGCATGGTAAGGCCCGCGCGTACACCATACCCCGCAGGCAGCCCACACCACATGGGTCACCCCCAACACCCCCATAGCCCACACCCCATGGGCTTGCAAGGATTGCAGCGTCTGCAAGTAACTTACACAGTGGCATTGAGGTTCTGTTTCATCTGTTGGCAGTCTCAGGTCCAACCTGTGTATACACCCCTAGTGGGATTCCTGATTGTTTGTCCAGTACATGTTTGGAATCCCTTTTTGTTTTGCCGTTCAGATAGGCCCGTTCATGTTCTATCTTCATGCATTTGCTTGCCCATCTCCATTGTTGTTGCCCTTCCAGCTTTATGCGCTTCCATCCCACCTTTATTTGGCAGGACGTCACTACTGATGGAAGAGTGCCATGGGCTAGTTGGGGCACATTGATTCACTTATGGTATTCTGATTGGTGACTGTCAGACATATTCACTGTTGTGGCCTGTGTCTCTAGTATGTCATACTGGCCAATTGATGTTCCTGTGTACATTATTGTGTTGATGTGTGTGAGTTGGTTCTTTAAGTGGTGGGACGGGTTGTCGTTCACCACTTTGTGACAGTGATGTTATGCGTGGGGTATTTATGTGCGACTGTTGACAATGGCGTGCCAACCAGGTGTCATGGAACTTGCGGCGCTTTAGGTGACTTATCGTCATTTGGATGTGCATTCGTGCATGGGGGTGGTGGCATACTGCATCTTCCATGTGTGCCTTTCTGCACAGAGGATTGTTTTTGTTTTAGTTAAGGGAGGCACACAATGTAGCACTCCCAGTGACAGTTTTTCAGGGTGGAAAGGTTGTGACAGATGATTGTCCCTTTTTCATCATCAATTGTCACCTGGTATGTGCCAGGCCTGTATGCACTCCACAGGGGTTGGATTTTAGGTGAAATATTGTGCCACAAGCTGTGTACGGGCAGCCTCACCACATGTCCTTTCCCCTCCCATGTGCAGTGGGCGTGCATGAGGTTGGGGATGTGGGGGCACCACCATGTCCACCAGTATCCTTCGCCGTGTTGCAACTTTGTGCAGGACACACACATATAGTAGCTCGCCACCAGAGTGGTCAAGGGAGCGGAAGTGTGACTTGACCACTCCGAATGTGCTCTCCACTATGGCCCGGGTTGCAATATGGGCTGCTTTGTATCTTACCTGGGGTGGTGTGGCAGAGTCCCGTATTGGCGTCATCATGTAGGTGCTCAGTGGGTAGGCACTGTCCCCTGTGGAGGTTAGATGGCTTGTCAGTGGTGTGGTTTGTTCTGTGTGAGACATGCATACATTTGCAGGGCCATTTGTATTCACCAATGAGCCATGTTTTGCCATGCCTCCCAGCTTCCAGGGCCCGGTGTAGGGGTGACATTGGGAATATGAAACTATCGTGGGTGGACCCTGGATAGTTTGCATATACAGAGGTAATGATTCCCTTGGCATCACATACAACTTGTACATTGATGGAATGCCAGTGCTTGCGATTCCGATATATGTGCTCAGTGGCCCTTGGTGGACGTAGGGCCACATGGGCACAATCAATGGCACCAAGCACTTTAGGGAAGTGCGCCACCCCATAGAAGTCCTGGACCATGGCCTGCTTTTCTGCGGGTGTTCTGGGCATGTATATGTGCCAGCGGACTGAGGGGCATGCAGTCATGATTGCCAACACCTGGTGTAGGCAGCGTGACTGCGTGGCCTGTGAAATACGCCCGGCAATGGCAGTTGTCCGCTGAAATGACCCAGTAGCCAAAACATGCAGTACATTGAGCACCTTTTCCCAGGGGCTCAGTGCTTGGGAGCAGAGGGTGGGTGATGTGAGGTCATCTTCCCACTCCCTGACCAGGTTTAGGATTATATGAGGTGGGAACCTATACCTGCCATAGACCTGGTCATCAGGCATCCCAAAAAGGCTGGTCCTGGGTAAAAAAAATGCGGGCCCTGGCTCTCGTCCTCCTCCTCCTGCGGTGTCCCACGATCAATGCTGCAAGTAATGGCACATTCATCGTAGCTGTATACACTTGTTTGTATTTTGCGTGTCTATTTATGCATTGTATTGGTGCGCCGTGACGCTTACGCCAGCTTTCACTTGGCGGACGTGTTTCCGGGTTTGTGTGTCTTTTCACGCACGCCCTTGAGCCCTTTTTGATTCCATGTATACGTGTTGTCGGTACGCATGTGGGCGCTGCGAGTATTTCGCTGGGGCACTTCCCACATAACGCCCACATTTATGCTTGTTGTTCCCCATTCCCCGTGTTCTTCCCCTTTTTTAGGTAAATGCGCAGGACGGTGCGCTCCTTCACTAGGTGTCTCGTGCAAGGTGTTCGTGATGTCGCAGTGACGTGTTGGGCCTGCACGGATTCGTCATAGGTCTACGGTGAGCCATGCGCATTGTGTTCCATGAATCTGCAAACCGGCGCTTGCGCGCGTTTTCACGCGTCCTCCTTTTTCGGTGCTAATTTTTCAATGAATCGGCCAGTAAGTCTTCTTGGTTGTATCTTGTTGACCTCTGGGAGGATCAGGTGTTGGCATGGAGAATACGGAAGCAAAAGCTGCAGCCCCTAAGAGAACTCACCCCCTGGCCACCGAAGTGGCAAGAACGCTTTATAATTTGAATTTGAGAGCCTGTAACGTCCGATTCTTTAAAGACCAGCCGACTAGGCACTCATTTGTTGGCCCTACGGCTTCTTCATTGATAGATTATATTTTTGTATCAGGTGGCCAATGGGATAATATTGCAGACTTTGTAATTGGAGACAGAACAGAGAGTGACCATTACCCACTGTCTGCTGTAATTCGAAATAGCCCAAAATTGGCACCTGGACTGAGTAATGTAACATCCCAACAGACTGTGATATCTAGTCATGCTCGGAAACAGGTAAAATGGGTAAGGATAACTGGACTAGGGCATAAACCTGTCATCTATCAGGCGATCCTGAGTGAACTAATAACAATTTGCGCAGTTAAGGTTGTTGCCATCTGTTTTGCTCAATTTTGTTGAAATAAAGTCCAGACTTGTCCCACTCATCACCAAACCCTTGGCTGTAATCAGAAAAAAAGTCTACCATAAAACCCAACTGGCATGATAAAGAATGTCATGTGGCTAAAGAGAACATTATTACTTGTGTGTTAGATTTAGCTCAGGGACTGTTAAAATGAATTATGTGCATTGAGAGCAGGTTATAAGGAACTCATTTCCTTAAAAAAAAGTTCTTACGCGATAAATGGTTAACCATTTGTAATGCTTTAGAACAGGGGGACAATACCCTTATTTGGAGGATGGTGTCAGGAAAAGCGTTGAAGGGAGCCCAGGCATTTGCATGCTGCATTTTGGCTGATGAATGGGAGTCTAATTTTTCCAATCTTTATGAGCCTCACTTGGGAGATGAATTGGACGAGAGCAATGTGGCATTGTTTAACGATGTGGATGTTCTACACTTAAGAGAGAGAATGTTTGAAGTCGGTATAGCGTTAAGATCTATGAAGAACGGTAAGGCTGCAGGCACAGATCGGATCCCGGTTGATCTCTGTAAGGAGGAAACTGTATTGGTCCCGGTCCTCTGGAGAGTTTTTAACGCTATTCCTTCTACATGGCACCAGGCAGAAATGATCCCTCTATATAAAACGGGTCGTAGAGACCTACGCTCTAACCACTGTCCAATTTCACTCTTAGATGGGGCTGGGAACATTTTTTCCAAAACAATTCTCGGTCATTTGCAATCTTGGTTAGACTCCAATCAAGTAATACGTAACTACCAGGCGGGTTTTAGACAAAATAGAGGCACTGTCGATCAATGTTTTCATTTATTCCTCTTATTCAAAAATATGTTTTTTTATTTTGGATTAAGTTATATGTTGCGTTCTTGGACCTCAAGACTGCATTTGATTTGGTGTCGCGGACTACACTTTGGACCATTCTAGAAACCCGCAAAGCTCCCCTGAAGCTAATTTCAATCATGTCCTTATTGTACTCCTGAAACCAGGCAAAAGTTCGACCTGGCTTGGGGCCGGGGGAATGCACGAAAGAATTCAACGTAAGCCGGGGAGCCAGGCAGATATCCGTCCCGGCACCCCGGCTTTTTAACATGTATGTCCAACAAATCATTGACGCTTTGCTAAAGGAGTGCTAAGATTGCCCAAAATTGGGCTTTGTGAAATTCCTGGCACTTTTCTATGCCTACAACATGGCAATTCTATCAAGAACTGCAGCAGGTGTGAAAAAGGCCCTCTCAATCAATATTTGAGCTCAAATGTATGGATCTTAAATTAGAGCCAAATGTTGAGAAATCCAAGATTATACTTTCGTCTAAACGTGGGTCTGTCTTGTTTAGAATTGATAAGGCCCCACTTGAATGGGTGAATCACATTGACTACCTGTTAATCAGATTCCAGGAATTTGGGAACTGGGCACCCCAGATAGCAAAATCGAGTATCACCATGGAAAAAATATAATGGTGCTATCAATTATTTCTTTGTGCAACACAGCAGTGGAGCAGTCACACCAGCTCTTAACGTATTTCAGAAACAATCATCCCGAGCCGCGTCCTACAGTACAAAGGTATGGGGTTATTCGACCCTAAATATTGTACAACTTAGAGAGAACATTCTTGAAAAAGCTTCTACTATTACCACTATGTTCCCCGCCTTATTTGTGATACCTTGAATGAGGTATTTTGCCTATGGTGACCAAGATGAGATTTGACCCATTTTGATATTGGATAAGATTGTGGAGCAAGGAAGGGCTAACCCATGTCGGGAGGCACTGTCACACCTTATAAGTCTGGTAGGAGGTAGAAGTACGGAATGGTTTACTTATGTAAAAAATGGTTTATCGAAACTTAATTTCAGTAATTTTTGGGATGAACCGACTGCTTACAAGGCCGAAGGAAGAGTGACAGTAATTTCGGCTATTAATTGCCAGTTAAGGAGTGAGTTAATCAGTGATGCCATGCAATTGTTTTTTGGACCCGCTTATATTAATAACAGATTGTCTAAAGCTGGCATAGTATATATTGATTTAATTACTCCAGCTTACGAATGGTCCTTATATGTTTGTTTTAGATTGGGGACGCTTGCGGTTGCTACCATCACTAATCTTTGGAAACCTCAAGAACCTGCCATGTGCCCACTTTGCCAAACTACCATAGTAGCTGTAATGAATTTTATGCTCTTTAGTCAAACACTTTGTTGTTGAGACGCAGATACTTGAGAGCAATTTACATTTCTGCTGGGATTCATAATGTTACAGAGGTGCGCTTCATGCTGAAGTCCAGCTTCAAAGCGCGGCACCGAGTATCAAACCGTTGTGGCTCTGCATTGTCTTGTTTACAAGACAAGTGCATTGCCCTAGAGCTATTCCCCCCCATCAAGGGACTTTCTTGGTTCAGTGATAACGGACCAAAATGGATAATAAAGCACTGAAGACTGCATGGTCATATTAAATTGTAATCATGATCTGATCATTGCCTGGTTGGCAGCCATCTTGACAGCATGATTTTTGAGACTCCATTTTCCCATTTACCCTTTCCTGATTATTATTTTAACAATATATAGTGTTTCATTATGTATGCAGCACTATTGACGTGATTGGACCTATTAAAGTCGGTTTCATTAAAATGGAAATAGAAGTTTAAAGTATGAGAGCTACCAATTTGGATGCAATGATTGACATTATTTCCCAGAAAGCACAGATTCATGCCATAGAAAAAATGATGCATCAACCAGGGTACCATTACACAAGAATCATAATTTGAATGCAAAACCCATAATTCAATGAAAACATCTTTAGTTTAGGGAAGGTCATTGCTAAACTGAAAAACCTAAAAAAGTACTGAAATGCGTCAGTTATTGTCAGCAATGGAAAGGTAACCCCTCCCTTCACGCACAGCTCTTGATGTCATAAACGACTTCAAAAATGGCATCAATGAATCACTGTCCACTGGCACCTCTCGCCACTATTGATCCTGCCGGCAGTGCTCAGTGGGCATGCCCTGTGGCACGGCCTGTGGCGGTGTCCCGGGCACACAGACCCTGCCTCCAATGCCAGCAGGGTAGGGCCTGTGGCCATGTCCAAAGGCCACAGTACCTAGAGTGACCTAGTTCCATTGGTGAGGCTTGGAAGTGGGGGTGGCAGGGAACTCCAGGGGCGGCCGCACGCGACTTGGTACCAACCCTACATTATGTATAAGGGGCACCCAGGACTCCTGCACCATTTCCTGTCTCATGATCAATGTCAATACAAACTCTTCCTGTATCTGGAAAGAGATAGATGTCAATGACTATGAAGGATTCGCCTTTGGACTTGCCTCACAATCGCAGCCCCAGGCTTTGGGACAAGAGAAGGGATGAGAGCATGGATTGTGAGCTGCACTTTAACTGAATTCGTGAGTTCAGCAATTCCTCAATGCAAACAAGAAAAGAGGGAATAGCAACAAAACCCACCACAGCAAACCAGTGGGGGGTGGAATGGAGGGACACCCACAGTAGGGCGGGACCTCATGTTGATTATATATGAAAGTGGGGTGAGGAGGTAGGGGGCATGCTCCACCTGTGATCAGAGCACATTCTGAGAGCACATTTTGATGCTGTTATTACATCTCTCAGAGAGCAGCAGGACAAACATGGTGTAGCATTATTCTGTTGTTGCTGTCATGGAGTCACCGCACGGAGACCCTGGAGGGGAACTGGGGAGCACGGGAGTCCAGGGAAAGTCATTGGTTACACGTTGGGGCACATAGAGGTGGTGTACAGTGGGGAACCCCCCTTTTTCATCATAGGCCAGTTTCATCGAATTCCATTCCACTGTAAGTATTTTACCCCATTTTACCACACATATGTAGATTGAGGGCTGTGAGGGTGCAGAAGTAAAGATCTGATACAGAGGGGTCATAGTGGTTGTTAAACACTTTTATTCAAGTGAAAACATGAAAAGAAAACCCTATCCTGCCCTAACTCTAAGAGGGGTTTCCTTGCCTCAAACAAAAATACTAATGTCGCAGTCAGGATGTCAAATCAGGAATCCACAGTCCTATGCCAGAATCCTATTACTGTCCCTCACACGTTATGCTAAACTAAATCAAAAGGATATCTTACTGGTCCAGAAAAATGTCTCCCTTCCCTGGACAAAAGGCAGTGCTTGGTTTGAAAGTTCTGAAAGTTCCATTTAAACCTTCGGGGAATATCTCTTTCCCAGCCTTCTTCAGGCTTCTTGTACAGTTCATCAACTTTTGGGGGAATGTCTCCCTTTCCCAGCCTTCCTCAGGCTAATGGCACAGCTCACCAATTGGTGGGGGAATGCCTCCCTTCCCAAGCCTTTCTCTGGCTTCTTCTCTGTCTCGGAGTCCCAGACCATGATTGGCAGACCTGGTTCCCTTCTGCTTGCTGGTACTGTGATGAAGAAGAGTGGTTTGGATGCTCCTTCAAACGGTGGTGGGAACCTGACCCTGGTTGACAGATCTGGTTCCCTTCTCTGTCAGGTCTCTTTGTCTTAAACAGAGACTTGGTTAACTCATCTGCCGAGTTTTGGGTTCATATGTATGACTCTCACAGTTCTCTTCACGGTCTCTTAATCTCACCTGCAGACTTGATTTACTCTCCTGCCAAGTACTGCGCTCACAGGAATTATCCTCACAGTTCTCTTCACCTTCTCTTCTGATATTTGACAGACCTGGGTCACCTTCTCTCCAAGTATTGTCATGAAAATGATAAGGTTTTCTGGTAACATGATATGCCCTTTTCCTGCAAGAGTCAGATACCCTACTCTCTAGTGTCTTGATTATGTTTCACTTAATGTCCCTGTAGGGGCTATCCTCACTCCTTCACTTTCCATGCACTTTTGTATTTAGAGGTCTTTGTACCCTCTGGGGTCCACCAAACATAGGCTCAACCCCCCAAATACCTCTAGGGTCTTGGCTGCAGCCCTTCGGCCCGTTGCAGGCTTCCCAGTGTCTCTCATTGGCTATCTGGTGCTGTGAAGCTCTCTCCGGCATACTGCAGTGGCTCCGCAGCATTTGACCCTGTTCAGCGTGTCTCTTCTAGTCGGACAGCATGGTCCTGCAGTGCTGCACTGCCGGGGCTGTCCCCAGCCAGCCTGTTGGTTCTCGGTATCTTGGCATGTCCCCTGGACACTGTGCTTCTCGCCTTCCAGCACTCCGATCTCCCCCTGCTGTTCTCCGCGGTGAGCGTCTGCAATGCTCTCGGTTGCTCCAGGGAGGATCTGATTTTGGATCCACTAGTAAGGAACTCTCCAGCTACTTCCAGCTCTCTGTACTTTGCCAGGTGACAAAGTGTTCCCCTCTCTGTGGTAGGCAGACCGATCCACAGCCTCTTCTCATCAGAACCCAGTTTCCCTGCTCCTTGCTCCTTGAAGGAGGGCTTGACAACACTTCCTGGTTTCCCTCCTCTTTTTCTTTTTGATAACACATTTTATTGATTTTATATTTTGCATTACATCTGCAGAACATCATCAAAAATCTAATATATTAACATTAATAACAATCATAAAATAATAATGAATTAAAGATATAAATAGATCAGTCAAGACCCCGATCTTCACCAATATTACTGACAGTATTTTGTCACATATGCACTGCACCTGGTTCTCATAATTGCTTTAGATAAGGATTGCCATTTATCTTGCATCCTCCCGTTTCTGCCAAATTTTCTGGGCTTTCTCGGGGCACCCTCTAGCAGTGTACACCCATTGTTCCATCGATATGTAAATGTCCACATCAGTTATCCATTGTTCGTATTGCGGGGTTTTATTGGATCCCCATAGTTGTGCTACGTTCCTTTTGATCAATTGTGTTTGTTGTGAAAAATAATTTTCCAGAGCGAGACATCTTCCCCTCCTCTTCGATGCCCAATAACAACAGTTTAGGGTCTCTAAGGATAGTGTGGCCCAACACCGCTGAAAGTATATCACAACATTTTTTGCAGTACTCTTGTATCTGTGTACATTCCCATATTATATGAAAGAAGCTGCCCTCCTCACTTAAACACATTAGGCAATTGGGATCTGTGGCTCTGTCCCAACGGTAGAGAGCCACCCTCGGGTAATAAACTCTGTGCAGTATTTTAAGTTGTATGAGCCTCAGCCTAGCCGAGATGGCTGTCTCTCGCGTGTACAAACAGTCACCCAGTCTTCAGGCAGTATTGGGCCTACATATCCCTCCCATTTCTGTTTCAAATTACATAACTCAGGTGTTGTGAAGGAGGATATGGCATTATTATAATAATAATAATGAATAATAGTAATACATGACCGAGGTGACTTTAGTTGCAATGCGTTCGAGGATGATATTTTTCTCTAGGGGTGTACTGTCAGGCATATGACACTGCACTCGCAAATATATTTGTACAGCGTGTTTCAGCTCTAAGTATCTGTATCGCTCAGTGACAGGAAGATCAAATCGAGTGGTTAATTCCTCGAAGGACGCCATTCTGCCTTCTACGATTACAACTCCAACCTTGTTTATTCCCTTTGCCTCCCAGCCCAGGCATGCGGGAGTTTGTCTACTTCAGGCAGGTTTCTATTCCTCCAAAGCATTTGTACCTTGGTCACTTTCTTGTACCATTCTATATGTTTGTGTGTTTCTGTCCATATTCTAGTCGTTCTTGCCGATATAGTGTTGGGTAGAGGTGGTTTCATTGTGTTATATAGGCTCTTCAGTGGGGGCAGGGGGCAGGTTTCCTAGTTCCCTAGTGTGTAGGAACATTCTAAGTAAGTGTGGGGCTGTCTCGTTCCCACTCTTTCCTTTCCCTCCTCTACTTCAACGGCTGTTGGACCAATAGGAAGTCAATAACCACTATACTGTTCAATATGGTTCCGATAATCTTCATTCTTCCACACCTCGCCCTTGTCACAGTACAGATCTTGTGGTTACCTTGTGAGTCAATGGAGTGCTTCTTCATCACAGTATTAGGAGAGGGATTTTCACTTAGTGTAAGGAATCAGTAGTAAGACTCGGACACAAGGGCATTATGTTGATTGGCAAAGACGTTTATTAAAGTAAAAAGAAGGTTTGAGAAAGACCTATCTCTCCTTAAGTCTATGAGGGGTTTCCCTGTCTCAACAAAACAAAAGGATGTCTTTGTCAGAATGTCCAAAGTAATGTTCTCCATCTTGTATCCAAATCCTAACCTGACCCTTTTTTAGGGAGAATTCTCAGAAATGTGCTAATTCCCTCCAATTTAGAGACCCCCAGCAACTTTGCTGGATTTTGGGAACTTGATTTTTTTAACCTGGAGAGAGTGAGACCCTTTTTCACACACTCTCATGTATTTTCATGTGATTTTGAACTCTGTGTTTCTTTTGGTTGTGGAGTCTGACAAACTCCATAGGAATCATCTTTTACATTGTGTCACACAGCAACTTCAGTGCAGGGGTCCAGGGAAGTCTTTCACAGATTTCCCAAATGTTTAAATACCTTCTCTTGGATACACTACTGTCTCCAAGAGCAGTAAAATGAAATTGACTTTACTTACATTTGTAACTTTCTAGACCCAGCACACACTATCTTACAATAGGGTGCTGGAGGGGTTACCTAGTATCCTCTTTGTCTAGCATCTCATGTAACATTTTTTATGTTACCCTTTTCTCACTGAATGGCTGACGGCAGTGGTTTCATTTTAACTACCATGGTGTGCCTTTACCGTGAGCTGCGTTCGCAGCTGTAGTAAAGCAACCAAGGGTGCCATTTTTGTCAAAATTGCCCGGTCTTCTTTTTTTGCCATTTCTTTTTGGAAAGGTCCTTCTTGAGATTTACAGGTTTGGTCCCATTGTTCGCTTTGCCTTTGGTGGTATTCACAAGTGAAGCTGCCTCTGGCTCCAGGGTGTCTGGGGTAGGCAGGAAGTGAGGGAGGTGCCTGAAACTCTCTGTGCTTAGTCTCCTTGGTTACCCAAATGCACTGTGTGGTGATTAGGCAGCTGACTGTCCGGCAAGGACAGCCACCCTGCTGGGTGACTGACAGCTGAGCTGGAATGAATGGGAGAGAACTGAATAAAAGGCAAGGCTTTTGGCTTGGAAGGCAGAGTCGACCACTGGATGAAGGAACCGAAGAAGAAATTGAAGAGGACGCTTGCTGCAACTCCTGGTACGTTGGTTTTCGTGGTGAAGCCTTGCTGCTGTGCTGAAACTCCAAATTCGTATCGACAGAGAAGTCCCTGCAAGGACGACTTTTCCCCTTGAGTTGGTGGGACGAATCAACTCCAAAGTAAGCCACCTGGACATCCATCTCCGAACTGGTTGAATTTCCATAGAGTTGCTACTGGAAACCGTATAGCCAGTGAGAGGAACACCAGATTGTGTGCACTGCTTTTAAGCTGGCCTACAGCTCTAGGAAGATCATCTGGACTCCCAGGAAGCAGGACTGACCGAGCCTGAGCCCCCTCAACAGAGTGAGGGACCCCAGAAGCAGGGAAAGTCATCTCGACAGCCAGGAACCTCAGTGTTGCTATTTGCAGTAGACACGAGGAGCTGAAACACTGAACAGCCACCGATTTGAAGATTGCCAGTTGCAAGCAGTGACTGTCCCATTGCAGTGCAGGAGTCTCCAGAGGTTCTCCCTCTTGTCCCATGACTTAGGCCCAGGAACAGTGAGATCTGCAGAGTTGCTCAGGAACAGAAGTAATCTGCTGCCCTTTTTCTTCAATACAAAGGTACTGTAAAAAGGCTCAGAGAACTTACCCCTTGCTGTAGAGTTGCCTGTATATTCTACTACTCACATGTGCACTCAGCTTGTGGCCCTACATTTGATTCTTCTTTTCTTCAAAGACTTCTAAAACATTGTGCAAAGACTTTTCTACTAATCGACCAGAAGTGCTTAATCCTATATAAGACTTTTGCCCATTGACTTTGGCTTAGTCTGTTGTACTGAATGACTCTTCTTAGGGGATCCAAAAGTATTTGCCTGCTTAAGAATATTTGTGGTCTCTTGTTGTTCTAATAATCTTTTTCTTTTACCAACTTCTAAGAATATTCAAATGCCCACGGTACAATATTAATGTTCCCAGCACCCTAGCTATTGAAGTCACCTGAGGGTGTAGATTGTGTCTGCTGGCAATCCCAAAAGGGTCTTTACTGATTTAGAAACTAAGAGTGTATAGTATTGAAGTGTATTTGTGTTTCACTTTTTATATCGCTCCCTTCTGAAGAAGGCTTATTCTAACTGACTGATAAATAAATTAATACTTGTTTATTTAAGAAACCTTGTGTGTAAGAGTTTATTTGAATACTTGTCATTGTGAATCTTGGTGTAACTCCCCTACTGCTCACATTGCCCCCTCTTGAGCTAAGCTTGGCTGCTCAACACGCTACCAAAACTGTGTTGTACACGCTTATACCAAAGGTTGGGGTTCGTATACCGTAGTCAGAGTTCTGTATAGTGCACCCACAGCGTACTGCATACAAACTTTGCCTAACACTGGTGGCAGTGGTGGGATTCCCTTTTGAGAGGGTACAAATTGACATTGTTGGTCCCTTAGACCCTCCAACAATTTATATTGGTTGTGGTAGACCATGCTACCAGGTATCCTGAAGCCATACCTATGAGGACTGTTACTGCTCAGGCAGTGGCTAAGGCCGTAGTTGTTATTTTTACCAGACTAGGGTTTCCTAAGGAGGTTATCTCTGAGAGGGGATCCAACTTTATATCCCACTACATGCAAGCCATGTGGAATAACTGTGGAGTGACCTACACATTCTCAACAGTCTACCATCGCCAAACCAATGGGTTTGTGGAGAGGTTTAACAGAACTATGAAAAGCATGATAGGTGCTTTAGAAGAACCCCTTAGAAGAAAGTGGGACCTTCTACTGCCATGCCTTCTTTTTGCTTATGGAGAAGTCCCTCAGGAAGGGGTTGGATTCAATCCCTTTGAGCTTCTCTATGGTCATCTGGTTAGATGTCCACCTGCCCTAATCAAGGAGGGGTTGGAGAGTGCTCCTTCCCACAATCCAGTGAGAGTCACTGACAATGTGTTAGATATCCGACGGAGAATGCCACACATGATGACAGAAGCTTCAGATAAATTGAAAGCAGGTCAGGCACTGGTGAAGCATTGGCATGACCAGAAGGCCAACATGGTCCAGTTTACTCAAGACCAGCTAGTTCTATTTGTGGTACCTACAAGGCAGAGGGCCTTACAGGACAAATGGATTGGACCATTCAAGGATGTGGGAAAACTTGGAGAGGTCAATTATTTGGTGGACGTAGGCAACCCTAAGGAGGCCCCCAGGGTCTTTCACACCAACCGCCTAAAGGCCTATGTCTCTAGACCTGAACTGGGAGCTTTGCTTCTAGCATCTGCTCAAGAGGAGGAGGAGGAGGAGAGTGAGCCTTTACCTGACTTCATCAGGGGACAAATAACTGTTGAAAGACTTTTTGGTAGAGACCGAGTGATACCGCACGAACTGTTATGAGGGAAGGTATTTAGGTTTTGGGCGTATTTGTAATATAAGTTATTTATATCAGTTGTTGCATCGAAGTAAGCTTCTACGGAGACCCAGAGTCCCTCTACTCCATTTGTTAAACATGGTATTGGTTGGGTGAGCTTACACTTGTCTGTGCGCCGTAAAGTTATGAAATGAAAACGTCTTGAGCAAATTGCTTGAAATTCTTTTAATTGAAGATTTTTAATGTTGTAGCCTTATTGGATGACACGTGTTTCGGCAAGGAAAAATTGCCTTTTTACAAATCCAGGCTATATATACATGAAACATAAACAAGAAAGAAAAGAAAAGAAAATAGGAAAACATGATAAATCACTAATGAAAATCATTTGCGATGCTCAGTTATCATATCGTCATTGACTGCGTGTGTGGTGCTCAGATCATTAAAAATTATGTGAATACAAATTGTGCTCCATAATTGGTTGACCCATGTCTGTCTCAGAAGTTAAATGGCAGTGAGGAAAATATTGGGAGAATGAAAAAGGGGGACACTGGTTAATAAAGTTGGATTTGTAAAAATCCTACTATTCAAAAGAAAGATCCAAGATAAGATAATTAATTGAGTGAATAGAGATCCGGGGCATGTGGTGATGGATCATAATAAGATGTGTGGTTTACCCATATTCATTTCCGCAGATGACAGCATCATGCAAAGTGATTGTAAGTCATGGGTTCAATCCCACCAGTGTGGAAATGGTAAAAGTGGACCCATTAGTTGTTTTATTTAACTTATATGAACAATCGTGCACTATTGCCATGAGAATACATAGTATACCATTATAGATTTGGTCTGTTAGAATTTGATTAATTGTGTTCACACAGTGGTGCCGTGCAACCTTGTCAATATGGTCTCAATTTATGTGAAAATGCTTGCTCAATAAGTAAAAAGTGCGCTAGTAATATGTAGCCACACATAAACTCGCCAAGTCATAAAGCCAAATTAATAAACACGTATTCGTTCTATTTCTAAGGAGAAAGCCTATGGCAGAATCATTCCATTGTATACACCTATCATTTGTGGGTCATGTCGTTTACTACATGATTCAGAATCAAAAATACAAAAATACAATAGGAGAGAAAGTATCTGTGCGCGCAAAGTTGTGCTGCACATTGTGCAAAAAGTACTGTAGGATACAAATGTATGAGCCCCCCCATGTACGGGTGGGCGGGTTGAGAGGTCTTACCTCATGCAGAAATGTCCTCTGGTCGCCGTGTGGTCCTCTTTCGGATATGCCGACCCATGTAAATGAGAGAGGGATAAGTCCCTCCTTTGTGTTTGGCCCGGCGGCCATATTTTGGGAAGTCAAAAAACGCGTAGCCAGGGTTTGGGTATAAAATAGGCCTGATTTAAAATGAAGGCGTGACTTGATTACAGGAGAAAAAAGTACTTTACCTAATTTCTAGTGTGCTTTCCAACTGGAAATAGAGCGGGAGGTTAGATCGAAGTACGTTTTGTAACAAAGGTCACATTAACAATTTAGAAAGACGTAAACAGTCTATATAGTCAGTAGAAACAGTATTAGGAGCACAAGAAAGGCATTGTGGTTAATGTAGTGTATGATCAAAAAGGAAACCTGGAGAGATAAAAGTGGCTAATTTATAAGTGCTGGAGAAGAGATGTGAGGTAACCACATGCAGTGGCATGTTGATTAATGTAGTTGTGATCCAATAGATGGACAGGTAAAGAAGAAGAGAGTGAGCCAAGAGTGAGAATGTAATATATTAGTAAAAAGATTGGGGATTTTTTAAACTATCCAAGCGGCTCTGGTGTTGTGCAAATCACAATGCCAGTCGTTTGTAGGTGAAGTGTAAGTATGCAAATGATATTCAAAATGGATGGTATGATAGTGAGAACACATAGGGTATAAACAGAAATCATTGTGTATCAGTAAATACAACAGATATGTTTAAATAAATCCAGAGTGCATAGGCTGGTTAAAAGAAATATAAGATATATGAACATATCAATACAAGGTATACACAGGAAATATAACAGCAGTGAGTATATTAAAGGAAATGTGTTGTTTCATTGTCAGAGTTCAGACCATAGTCTACAGTTCGTTATCGGCAGATTACTTTAGCTTTGGCTCTTCTGAGAAAAAGTTCCTTGTTACCACCTCTTTTATTTCTTTGTATTTTTTGTAAGCCAATAAATGTAATGTCCTTTTTATTGTCCATTTGGTGGTCCATTTGCCAATGTTGTGACAAAGGTAGGTTGCTGTCTTGACTGCTCATGGCTGAGATATGTTCTGTTATGCGCGTTCCTAATTCTCAAATTGTACTTCCGATTTAAATGAGTTGACATGTGCATTGGATTGCATACACCACATATTTGGAGCGCCAGTTGATTTGTTGTTTGATTGTTGTTTTAATCCCATTTTTATCTGTGAATGTAGTAGTTTCCGGTAGAGCATGTTTACACATCCACATTTTCTGAAGCCAATTGGTGATTGTTGGAGCCAGTTTGTTTGTGTTTTCTCCTCCTGATCCGGTAGTAAAGATGGACTGATGCTCATTTTTAAAGTTTTAGCTCTTTTGAAAATCAAAGTTTGTTGGTCTCTGATATTTTTGGCGATGTGAGGATCCAGTTTGAGAAGGTACCAGTTCTTTTTTAGTACTTTCCTGATCATTTTATTGTTTTCACAGAAGGTGGTGATAAATTGTACTGTGTCTTCCTGTTTTGTTGGTTTAGTTTTAGGAGTCAGTGTCAGTTGTCTATTCATTAGCTTAGCTTTAGTTCTTGCATTTTTTATTGCATTTCTGGGGTACCCCCTGGCAAGAAATCTGTTGGAAAGTAATTCACACTCTGCTTCAAATGATGATGAGTTTTTGCAGTTCCTTCTGCCCAAATGAATTCACATTTAGGAATGTTTTTGATGACTGGTTTGTAGTGTTAACTGGTAGCAAAGAGAGTTGAGTTTACTTCGGTTTGTTTTCTGTAAGTTTTAGTAATTTGTTTTTCTCCTGAGATGGAAATTGTAAGGTCTAGAAAGTACATTTCTGAATCACTTAAGGTTCCAGTAAATTTTAACCCAAAGGTGTTGTTGTTAACTTGTCCCAGAAAAATGTCAAGGTCAGTTTTAGTGCCCTCCCAGATTAGTAGCACATCATCAATGTAACAAGTCCACTTGACTACATGGTTTTGAAGGTGATTAGTGGATAGATGAACTGGTCTTCGAACATTCCCATTACAAGGTTAGCAAGAGCTGGTGCAAATTTGACGCCCATTGCGACTCTGCATGTTTGTTTGAAAAAGTCATTGTCAAAAATAAAAATATTTTCCAACGTGGTGAGCAGCATACAAACATAACTAAAATGTGATGCAGATTTGTCCTTGAATGTATAGTCCATTGTTTGTAGTGCAAGATTGTATCCAATTGAAATGTTAAGGGCTGTGACGTCCCAGGTTGCCAGCAAATAATTATCTTGCCTCCAGTATCTTAATGGCTGATGTTGTATCCTTTAAGTAGGGACGGACTTGACAGACTCTAGGTTTAAGTATGTTGTCAATATACTTGGAAATGGGTTCAGTGGCCCATCCAATACCGCTTACAGTTGGTCTCCCGTTGGGAATTTTCTGAAATGGCTTGTGTACCTTAGGAAGGAAATAAATGGTCGGTATAGTAGGTTTGGGTATGGATAAGTGCTGTCTTTCATCATCAGAGATTAGTCCTTGACGATGCCACTCATCTATTAAGTTCTTGAGCTCTTGTTTGATTCTTGTTGTGGGATTACGTGTCAGTTTCTCATAGCAGTTGGGGGTTTGAAGGTGGTTTTTAGCCATTTGTAAATAATCAGATCGATTCATTATGATAATGTTCCCCCCTTACCTGCTTCTTTAATGACAAGTTGTTTGTTGGTCTGTAAATTCAGTAATGCAGTTCTTTCCTGGTTTGTTAGGTTGTTATTTCCATGTTGGATTCGATGACGGTTAGGTTGCTTAAATGATTGGTAAAAATCTTGAGATACTGCTTTGTGAAAAGCGTCAATCAAATTATCCGGTGCCAATTGGGGTAAAAATTTTGATTTAGATTTAAGTTCTTTGGAGGTTAGAGGTGCTGAGTGAATCCATAATTCGTGCATTGTTTCACCTATTGTGTAATCAGCAGATTCCCCAATTGATCTCAAAAGGTGGATATTGCAGAGTTCTTCAATTGTTACATCACTGATGTCTGGTATTTTGTTTGAGGTTTTCCTTTTCTCTACTTGTGTAGGACATTTTATTTTTTACTTGAGCTTTCAGACAAATTTAAATAGGTCAATATGCAGGTTGAATGGTTCACAGAAAGACGTAGGGGCAAAGGACAAACCCCTGTTTAGAAGACTAATTTCTTCTACAGTAAGGTTGTAATTGGATAGATACATAACCAAATTCTCTATTTCGGTTTCTTGGGTGCCTCTCTCAATGCAGCCCTGGTTAGCCATCAGCACGCGTCTAGATTGTCTGAGTCCTCGAGTTCCTCTTCTCCCTCTTTTCCGACAGGGAGTTGTGAAGTGTCCGGTGCTTTGGTTAATTGAAAACGGACTTGTTTCAAAGGTGTGTTTCTATTACCTTTTTTGTAGCGTCTAATTTGATTCAGGAATCCATGTCCTTCCTATTTTCTTGGTAGTTTCTTGTGTGGTTTCCGTAATGGCCTCCGGTTCTTCTTCAATTTCCGAGCTTGCTGAGGATGTATTGGGAGTTGTTTCTCTGGATACTGGTTTTGTAAACTTGTTATATTTTTCCTGGAGCGTGTATACTTGATCTTCATTGTAATCCCGATTGTCCCTGTAGAATTTTCTTAGTTTTCTGAGTTTAATATCGTCCTGACACTCCTTTAAAATTTTGTACATTTTTAAGAAATATTTCTCCTTGTTAACTACCAGGGCTTTTGCCTCTTTGTTTTTTTTTTTTAAAGTTCCATCTGGTCTGTGCTTCTTGTGTGTTTCCTATCGGCATGTTCAATGAGCATCTGTACCATTTGTTTGGAGCATTGATTTAGGTTGCTTTCCCAATTTTCTGCTAGGTGCTTGTCTTCATCCTTATTAAAATCAGGGAAAATCAGAATATGTAATAACCTAGGTATCTGGTCCTTGGACAAGTAGTTCTTGTGCAAGATTATCTCCCAATACTTGTCTATTTCATGGCGGGAGGCTCTTTCTAATTTGATGAATTTGTACCTAAAGTCCTACCGTTTAGGTGTTGTCGAGGTGAATGCATGTGTGTTGCTGCCCCGTGGGGAAAATAGATTATTAGCTTCTTGTTCCCGGTTTTCCAAGTTTTCTGTAACTGTACAAAAGTTAAATAACTGTTGAGGGCCTTTTTGATAGACACCGAGTGATACCTGGTGACCTGTTATGAGTTGATGTATTTAGGTTTTGGGCGTATTTGTAATAAAAGTTATTTATATGAGTCGTCGCATCGAAGTAAGCTTCTACAGAGACCTAGAGACCTCCACTCTGTTTGTTATAAATGGTATTGGTTGGGTGAGCTTACACTTGTCGGTGCACAGTAGAAATGAAAATGTCTTGAGCAAATTGCTTGAAATTCTTTTAATTGAAGATTTTTTAATGTTGTAGCCTTATTGGATGACACGTGTTTCGGCAAGGAAAAATTGCCTTTTTCAAATCCAGGCTAAATATACATGAAACATAAACAAGAAAGAAAAGAAAAGAAAATAGGAAAACATGATAAATCACTCATAAAAATCATTTGCAATGCTCAGTTATCAGTACTCAGTACTTTTGACCTAACCTCAGGTTATTGGCAAATAGCTCTGACAGACCATGCCAAGGAGAAAGCTCCATTTTCAACCCCAGGAGGTCTCTGCCAGTTTAAGGTTATGCCTTTTGGACGAAAGAATGCACCTGCTACATTCTAAAGGATGGTGAATCATGTTCTGAATGTTGATGGAGGACGTCTGCATGGCATACTTGGACTACATTGCAGTGTTCGGCCCTACTTGTAAAGAACATGTTGACCACATGGGATACGCATTGCAGGCTCTTGAACAGGCCGATTTAACCATAAAGGCAAGTAAATGTCAAACTGGTCAGACTAAAGTGGTCTACATTGGACATGAGGTAGGAGGAGGTGAAATAAGTCCATTGCCTAGTAAAGTACAAGCTTTACAAGACAGGTTACTATAGGAACTTCATTTAGAACTATGGGACCATAGCTTCTCCCTTGAATGTGATCTCCTCACCCAAATTCCCCAAGAAGGTCAGGTGGAATGAGGGGTGCACTAAGGCATTTGCAGGACTTAAGCAAGGCCTTTGTCAAGCTCCAGTCTTAAGAGCTCCTGCTTACAACCAATCCTTTATTGTACAGACAGATGCTTCCAATACAGGTATAGGTACAGTTCTGAGGCAGCTGGATGAGAAAGGCAGTGAACACCAATCTGCTTCATCAGTAGAAAACTAAAGGAACTCGAGACAAGGTGGGCAACCATAGAATGTGAATGTTTTGCCATTGTGTGGTCTTTGAAGAAGTTTTGACCATACTTGTATGGATCTACTTTTGTTATTCAAAAAGACCAGCAACCCTAAAGATGGTTAATGCAGATGAAGGGGTAAATCCTAAATTGTTAAGATGGTCAATCAGCCTACAGGGCTTTGATGTTAACATTGAACACAGATCAGGGTGTAATCACCAAAATGCTGATGGTCTCTCCAGAATGTATGACCGACTGGAGTAAGGAGATTCATCCAGGGGTGGATTAAATCCTCCTGTCCCTTAGTGTGGGGGGACGAGGGTTGGGGATAATTCTCAGAAATGTGCTAATTCCCTCCACCTTAGAAACCCCCAGCAATTCTGCTGGATTTTGAGGACTTGATTTTTTAACCTCGAGAGAGTGAGACCCTTTTTCCCCACTCTCTCATGTATGTTCATGTCATTTGGAACTCTGTGTTTCTTTTGGTTGTGGAGTCTGACAAACTTCATAGGCATCATCTTTTACATTGTGTCACACAGCACCTTCAGTGCAGTGGCCCAGGGAAGTCTTTCCTAATTCCCAATGGTTTAAATACCTTCTCTTGGATAAACTACTGTTTCCAAGAGCAGTAAAGTGAAATTGACTTTACTTACATTTGTAACCTTCTAGACCCAGCACACACTGGGCCTCATTACATGTTAGCCGGTCTGGATTTAACGGTGCCGGTAAGACAGTACCAGCACCGTTTTCCGGACTGGCTAACTACAAGTTCTGTGGCCGTGTAGTGTTAGACCCACCAGGTCTGACTTGGCAGGTGTAACACCACCGGCCGCAGACGAACGCAGAACCACCAGCACCATTAACCAGATGGTGCCAGTGTTTCCACTTCCCCATTCCCGTGTAGTCCCATGTAATGCCCTGGTAATTCTGGCAAGTCCGGAGCCAGTAAATCCCCATGAGTCTGGCGTCAGCCTGCCGGTTTTACCGGCACGGCTACCGCCGGACTCGTAATGAGGCCCACTATCTTACAATAGGGTGTTGGAGAGGTTACCTAATATCCCCTTTGTCTAGCTTCTCATGTAACATTTTTTATGTTACCCTTTTCTCACTGAATGGCTGGTGGCAGTGGTTTCATTTTTAACTACCGTGTTGTGCCTTTACCGCAGGCTGCATTCGCAGCTGCAGTAAAGCACCCAAGGGTGCAATTTTTGTCAAAATGGCCCGGTCTTCTTTTTTCACCATTTCTTTGTGGAAAGGTCCTTCTTGAGATTTACTCTGTGTGCCAAACCAGGTTTGGCCACATTGTTCACTTTGCCTTTGGCGGGATTCATGAGTGAAGCCCACCTCTGGCTCCAGGGTGTCTGGGGTAGGCAGGTAGCAAGGGAGGGGCCAAAACTCCCTGTGCTTAGTCTCCTAGGAAACCCAAATGAACTCTGTGGTGATTGGCTGGCTGACTGTCCAGCAAGGACAGCCAACCTGCTGTGTGATTGACAGCTAGGCTGGAATTAATGGGAGAGAACTGACTAAAAGGCGAGGCTTTTGGCTATGAAAGCAGAGTCGACTACTGGATGAAGGAACCGAAGAAGAACTTGAAGAGGATGCCTGCTGCAACTCCTGGCCAGTTGGTTTGCCCAGTGAAGCCCTGCTGCTGTGCTGAAACTCCAAATTCATATTGACAGAGAAGTCCCTGCAAGGACGACTTCTCCCCTTGAGTTGTTGGACCAATCAACTCTAAAGTAAACCACCTGGGCATTCATGTCAGAGCAAGTTGAATTTCCACAGAGTTGCTACTGGAAACCATATAGCCAGGGAAAGGAACACCAGATTGTGTGCGTTGCTTTTAAGCTGGCCAAGAGCTCCAGGAAGATCCTCATACTGCCAGGAAGCAGGACTGACCGAGCTTGAGCCCCCTCAACAGAGTGAGGGACCCAAGTAGCAAGGAAAGTCCATATCGTCAACCAGAAACCGCGGTTCTGCTATTTGGGGTAGACACGAGGAGCTGAAACACTGAACAGCCACTGATTTTAATATTGCCGGTTGAGAGCAGTGACCGCCCCATTGCAGTGCAGGAGTCTCCAGAAGTCCTCCCTCTTGTCCCCATGACTGAGGCCAGGAACAGTGAGATCTGCTGAGCTGCTCAGGAACAGAAGTAACCTGCTGAACTTTTTCTTCAATACAAAGCTACTGTAAAATGTCTGAGAGAACTTACCTCTTACTGTAGAGTTCCTTGCATCTTCTACTACTCACACGTCTAATCAGCTTGTGGCCCTACATTTGATTCTTCTTTTCTTCAAAGACTTCTAAAAAATTGTGCAAAGACCTTTCTACTTACCCACCAAAGGTGCTTCATCCTATATAAGACTTTTGCCCATTGACTTTGGCTTAGCCTGTTGTACTGAATGACTATTCTTGGGGGATCCAAAAGTATTTGCCTGCTTAAGAATATTTATGGTCTTTTGTTGTTTTAATAATCATTTCCTTTTACCAACTTCTAAGAGTATTCTAAATGCCAACTGTAAGATGTTAATTTCCCCAGCATCCTAGCTATTGAAGTCACCTGGGGGTGTAGGTTGTGTCTGTGCACCATCCCAAAAGGGTCTTTACTGCTTTAGAAACTAAGAGTGTAGTATTGAAGTGTATTTGTGTGTTACTTTATATATTGCTCCCTTCTGAAGAAGGCTTATTCTAACTGATTGATAAATAAATTAATAATTGTTTATTCAAGAAACCTTGTGTGTAAGAGTTTAGTCGAATACTTGTCACTGTGAATCTCTGTGTAACTCCCCTACAGCTCACATTGTACAAGCTTATACCAAAGGTTGGGTTTCCTATACCTGTAGTCAGAGTTGTGTGTAGTGCACACAAAGGGTACTACATACAAACTTTGCCTAACACCCTTACACGCTAAAGTCAAGATAAAGTGAAGAGGGAAATAGTCTTTCAGCTGGTCGTCCACAGCTTTTTTCCAAAGTTCCAACATAAAGTTCAAAAAGGTGCAAAAAGAAATAAACACCCAAGGTTTCACAGTTCTAAGATGATTCCCTTCCCCTGAGTTCAGCAGGCTCTTTACATTTCAAAGATACAAAGGGTATGGTTCTTCCCTTGATCCCTTTCTCGCTTTCACAATTCACAATGCCAAGGAAAGTTTTTTCTCTTCTTTTGGCTCCTCAGGGTTTTCCAACAATATCACAAGGAATGTTTCCCCTTCTCTGGTTCACAGTACAAAGAGGTTACATTTCCTTTCTTGGCAAAACATTATTTCCAATTAAGTGAGAGTTCTGTTCTGCCTGTTACAACTATGGTGAGTTTCCTAATCACTTCCTTGTGAAAAAATAAAGGTTTTTGTTTGCTGCACCTTGTCACATTTCTGAAAGCAAAATGGCGACCATGACGTAATTTACGTCCAGCATGCCATGATGTCATCACGTTGAAAGTGTATTTGATGCACGTAGAAAGACTGCCCTTTTTTAATCAAAATCGGACGATTCAACTGGATTCCCCATGCGGTTTCTGAACCTCACAGAATGAATGGATACATGAAAATTAGGTAAGAGGAATGGGCGAGATCAGCAGAAACTGTTTGAAATAAAAACTGTTTTAAATGACAATTAAAACTAGAACGTTATAAGGAAAGGAATGATACATTCCATTTCTTTTTTTAGAATAGACAATAGATAAAGCATCATTGAAGTAAATAGAACAATACCGCATGGGGAAATCATAGAAAAACGAACAGCAGTCTGAGAAAGAAAGGAAACAATAGAACAAACTACACCATAGCAAAACAATTAGACATTGAATTGATATCTAAAGTAAGTATACATGATAAATTACAACTAATTGTCTTGTGATTTCTATAAATCAATATACAAACACAGACCTTATGTACTCAGTGTCACTCATATGCTAATTCTTGTTCCCACAGCCATGAGACAGACAATCTCAAGGTGAAATCACCTTTCAAAAACATGCAACATTGGACAATCATAGAAAGGAAAACATAAAAATAACTTTGATTAACAAGAATAAGGACAACAAATCCAAAGAATAAGGACAACAAATCCCTCCTGAGGAACCACCTGAAAGGATGGGGAAACACGTGTAGAGGGAAAATTCAACTATGATGATGTATGAATTGAATACAGATCAATGTTAATTTGAAACTGATGTATGAATTGAATACATAGCAATGTCAACTATTAGAATGAACTAAGGGATGAAAACAATGTATGAATTGAATACAAATCAAAAGGAAAAATGAATCATGAAATTATGAAATATATTTTTGAATTGATGTATAAATCAAATACAATTTTTTTTTAAATTATTTTAAAAGATGTATTGAACATTTTCTCTTACAACAATGTGAACCCCAGACCATTCCCCAACTCCCCCCCAACTCCCACCCCCCTCCCGCCCCGGAAGGTTCTCGTTTGTTCTTCATTTCTGTGCAGGCTTATGTTCTCATTAAGTCCCATATTCTTATATTATGAGGGCACCATTGCTCCATGTAATCTGATTGCAGATATTCTAGTATTTCTCCCCATTCCTTTGTAAAGGTCTCTTTCGTTCCTTGTAATGTATGTGTTAGCTTCTCCATGGTCAGTTGTGTCCATACTTTCTGGAGCCATGTGAACATAAGTGGGGGCTCTCGTTTCTTCCAGTTTTGGGCTATTGACGCCCAGGCGGGTATTAGTAGACCCATGAAGCCCCGCCATTGTGATTTCCTGAATTTCCTAGCTGCCTGATCTTTGAATCCGCAAAGCCATACTTTTTCGCCTAGGAATTCGGCCTCTGGAAATATTTTTACAATTTCCACCTTCAGTTCAGACCAGAAGGTTTTGATTTCCCGGCAGTCCCACCAGATGTGTCTCCATGTGCCCACCTCCGGGCAGCCTCTCCAACACGTGTTTGTTTTTTGTGGGTACATGGCGTGTAGTCTCTCTGAAGTGTAGTGCCATTGGGTTACTATTTTTATCCACATTTCTCTTTTTTGGACTGATCGGGTCATTTTCGGTATGGAGTTCCATAGGTCTTCCCACTGGCGTTTGTGGATTTCCTCCCCCAATGTTTTCGTCCACTTGACAATGTATGACCATTTGAGTTCCTCCCCAGTGGTGTTAATGAATGTGTAGAGCGAGGAGATCAATTTTCTTGTTCCTGAGTTGGTGATTAGAAACTTCTCGAATGGCTTGAAATCCCTTGTGGCAGCTGTTTTGATGTCTGTGGTTGTGAGCCAGTGCCTTAGCTGTCCGTATTTGTATTTGTCTGCTTCCGTTAGATTTATTAGTTCTCTGCAGTCTTTGAAAGACCTTATTTCTTTGTCTTTGAACATTTCGCCTATCTTTGTGACTCCTGCTGCTTCCCATTTCTCGTAGGCTCCCTGTTCCATTCCCGGTGGGAACAGTGGGTTTCGACAGATGGGTGTGAAAGGCCCCTGCACTGTGGTCATGATGCCCTTCCTTGTCTGCTCGTCCCAGGCCTCGAGGGAGGTCGTCATGATTTTGCTTATGCAAAGGTTGGGGTGCCTATGTTGTTTTGCTTTCCATAGTGTTTCCTCCAAAGGGGCTCTGGCTACCGCTCTGTCCTGAGACACCCATATTGTTTGTTGATTGTCCCCCAGCCATTCTCTCAGGACCCATAGTTGCGCGGCCATGTAGTATTTGCGAAAGTGTGGAAGGGCCATTCCCCCCTCCTTTGTTGGGGCAGTGAGGGTCGCTCTGGCAATCCTAGGGGGTTTTTTGTTCCATATATAGGATGAGATGGCTTTGGTCAGTGCTCTAAAGAATGATTTGGGGACCTTGATTGGGAGAGCCTGAAAGTAGTAAAGCATTTTGGGAAGGATGACCATTTTTTTGGCTTGAATTCTACCCCACCATGAAACCATTAGGGGGTTCCAGCGCTCCAGGTCTCTCTTTACCCTTCCCTGTGGGGGGGGGTAGTTCTCATTGTATAATGTTTCTATCTTACTAGTTAGTGTGACCCCTAAGTATTTAATTCCTTTGTCGGCTATTTTCAGGTTTTGCGAGATTGCTATTCTTTCCGTTTCCTGCCCCCCTCCGGACAAGAGCAAGAGTTCTGATTTGTTCTTATTAATTTTGAGGCCCGATATCGCCCCGAAGGTTTCTAGCTCTCTAATAGCTTGAGGAAGTGCTGTTCCCGGGTTCTTAAGGGCTAGCAGCATGTCATCTGCGTATGCTATTACTTTGTGTTGTGAGCCTCCCATTTCTATTCCCGTAATGGCTTCTGTCTCCCTTATTCTAGTTAGAAGTGGTTCCAGGAAAATGGCGTATAGGAGAGGGGACATTGGGCATCCCTGTTTTGTGCCTCGTGTTATTTCTATTTTGTCCGTGACCGCCCCGTTAATGGCTATCCTGATGGACGGGGAGGTATAGTTGGCTTTCACCATTTTTATGTACTGGTCTCCGAAACCCATATGTTTTAGTGTTTTAAATAGTATTGACCATTCCACCCGATCGAAAGCCTTCTCGGCATCTAATGAGAGCAGGGCTGCTTGTGTTTGGGTGATCTCGGACTTCTCAACCAGGTGTATTATTCTTCTCAAGTTGTCATGCGTGAGTCTCCCTGGGATAAATCCTGATTGGTCTCGGTTTATTAGAGAAGGGAGAAGTGGGGATAACCTGTTTTCCAGAATGTTAGTGTATATTTTTGCATCGATGTTAATCAGTGCTATGGGGCGGTATGAACTGGGGAGGGATGGGTCTTTCCCTTTTTTGTGGAATACCAGGACCTTTGCTTCATTCATTGATTGAGTCACGTTGCCCTGTTCTTTAAAGGTGTTTAGAAGTCTCGTGAGGACGGTGATAAGCAAATCTGCATATTTTTTATAGAATGGGGCGGTGAAACCGTCTGGTCCGGGTGCCTTATCTGTTGGGAGTGCCACAATTGCCTTTTTTACTTCCTCCTCCGTGATCGGGTTCTCTAGTGCTATTTTGTCTTCCTCTGGGATTCTCTTTAAGGGGAGGGATTGCAAATAAGCGTCTTGGTCTGCTTCGTTCGGTTGTTCCGAGGTGTAGAGATTTTGGTAAAAATCCGTGAAGATTCTCCCTATGTTTGTGGTTTGTGTATGTAGTTCTCCCTGCTTGTCCTGCATGCTCATTATGTTTATTGACTTTTGTTTCTCTCGCAGCTGTCTTGCTAAGAGTCTGTCCGCCTTGTTGGCTTTTATGTATAGCCGTTGTTTTAGAAATTGGAGGGATCTTTCTGCTACTTTTGTTCGAAGCATTTCCAATTGCCCCTGTGTGTGTTTTAGGGCCTTTTTTAAGGCTCTAGTAGGGTGGGATATAATTTCTTCCTGTATGTCCGAAATTTTCTTTTCGAGTTCTTTTTCCCAGCAATGTCTTTGCTTGTCTTTGGAGGCTTTCAGGGCTATGAAGTTGCCTCTGGTCACTGCTTTGAATGCCTCCCAGACCGTGCTTAGTGGGGCCTCGCCTGTGTCGTTTTGTGAAAAGTATTCCGATATCTTGTCCCTAATTGATTCTCCCATTACTGGATCCTGTAGGATATCCTGTGGTAGCCTCCAGCGCCACAGCCCTCTTCCTTTTTCTGGGGTTGTTAGGTCCAGCCACAGTGGGGCGTGGTCCGACAGGGATAACGACCCTGTTTCAATATCTTGGATTTTCCCCATAAGGCCCACCGAAACCCAAAAATAGTCTATTCTTAACATTGTGTTGTAGACGTGAGAGAAATAGGTGTATCCTCTCTGCTGGCCCTTTTGCAGTCTCCACACATCGCAGAGTGCGAGGTGGTCCATTTTTTGTTTGAGTCGTTTGGAGGGGGCACCCTGTGTGGAGGGGCCCGCTGAGCTTCTGTCAATTTGTGGCTGCCATGCCAGGTTTAGGTCTCCTCCCAAGATCACCTCTCCCTTTGCGAAGCCCTCTAGCTTCTCCAGAGCCTCTCGAATGAATCCGTCTTGTCCCGTGTTTGGTGCGTAGATTGTGGCCAGAGTTAGATGGGACCCGTCCAGGTGGACATTGACCATTGCTAGTCTCCCTTCTTTATCCGTGTGCCTGTCCGTTACAGTGACTTTAGCTCCTTCTTTAATGGCTATGAGGACTCCCGCTTTTTTGTCCGTGGCATTCGACTGTGCCCATATCCGATATCCCCTGAGGCGTATATTCTGCTTGTCCTGTGCTTTGATGTGCATTTCTTGTAGCAGGAGGACGTTCGCCTTTTCTCTCCTCAGCAGGGACTCCAGTTTCTTTCTCTTTATCGGGGAGTTCATTCCTCGTATGTTGTATATTAGGATTCTAAGTTTTCCCATTTCGTACTGTGAGATTGGGAGAATCCCATTTCCTTATGATGTGAGAACTGTGCGTCTTCCGGAATCTTTCCCTACCCCCCTCCTTCACCAACCCCCCAACTTCCAACTTTTGAACGTATAACTTCCTGAGGAGGGCCCGGGTACCTATGGTTGCTAGGGCGTTGCGCCTATCGCTCCCGGCCCTCAAAATGCTCGGTAACAGTTTCGCGGGGGGTCTTAAACCCCGCATGATCTCAAACTTTCCTGAGTTGCGATCCCAAGGAGGCCCTTCTCGGGCCGCCAATTAGTGTTTTCCGTGGGCTAGTGTTGAGTTGAATGGTTACCCATTTTGCTTCTTTCTTTTCCGTATCTCTTCCCATCCTCTCGGCCTTTTCTGCAAGCCGCCCCTTGTTCTGTCGTGCGATTCCGCCGTTTCCTCTGTTTGTATGTCCATTATTTGCAGTCCCTCATCGCATGTTGTCACTCTTCGTTGTTTGCCTTCCCAGCTGAACAGTAGGCCGAAAGGGAATGTCCATTTGTATCTAATTTCCTTTGACACCAGTACCTTGATTAGCGGTGCCATATCTCTCCTTTTTTGAAGTGTGATCGAGGCTAGATCTTGGTACAGTTGTATGTCCGTTCCGTTCATCCTGATGTGGTCCAGTTGTCGCGCCTTTCTTAAGATAAGTTCTTTTTGTGGGTATGAAGATAGGGCTACTAGAACATCTCAGGGTCTTTCTCCGGGCGCCCCAGTTCTTTTTGGGCCCACTCTGTGGATTCTGTCTATCCCTATGGTGACCGTTTCCTGTGCCCCCAAAATGTCTCTAAAGACTTCCTGTACTGCATTCTTGAGGTCCTTGTCGAGTACTGCCTCCGTGATGTTCTTGATCTGTATGTTAGATCTGCGTGATCGGTTCTCTAAGTCCTCGCACTGGATCTCTAGGTTGTGGGTTAGGCGTGCTAGGTGTTCCTGGGTCTCACTGTTTTGGGTTGTCTCTTCTTCTAGGTTTTGGATTATTTTTTCCACCGTGTCGGTTCTCTCTTCCAGTTGGGCGATGTCTCTCTTCACTTCTTGGACTACCTGTTTCATTTCGTTTCTCATTGAGGTGAAATGGTCTTGGACAGTGGTCATAAACCTTTCCTGTAGCTCCGCGAACCAGGAGTGCATGTCTTCCCTTGATGGAAGGGCTGGAGTTGCATTGGTGTGGTTGCGGTCCTCTGGGGAGTCTTCCCGGGGTCTCGCCCTGGTGTGGATCTGTGATTCAGCCGACCACATTTGGACAAGGTTCACCTCTTGTTTAGAGGACTACGAATTCGGGAGTACCGTGTTCCCCTTCCCCTTTGATTTAGACATGCCTTCCTTGGGGGAGGGAATGGCCGAGCCTAATTTGTCCTTGTTTTCCCCCTTCTTCGGCGCTCCCCCTCTCCTCCCGGCCCCGGAGTTGGGCTGGTATGATGTTTGCCCCCCGAGTTTATTGGTGTTGTGGAGGGGGGGAGGGGTGGGGGGCGCGCTCACCTTGTGCGCCTCCGGGCGACCGAAGACGAGTTTCGAGGTGCCTGGCCTTCCTTCTTCCAGGCGGGCCGCGCGGCGCTCCGCCGACCCCCACCCCAGCCACTGTTCGTCTCCTCCTTGGGGGGGGGCACGCCGGCACCCTCCGTCTCCCTCGTTTGCTCTATCCGGGTGCCACGCCGTGTGCTGGGTGGCGCAGCGGCTGCCCGAGTCCCCCTGATGGTTCCCCTCGTCTGCGGGAGCTCGTGTGCGGCTCCGGAGGGGGAGGGGCGGCCGCTCCGCTCGGTTCCCGCGTGCCACGTCTGGGTGTCCCCCGCCGATGCGAGGTCGTCTCCCACTGCCAAGTGCTGCCCTGCACTTCCCGGGAGTGTTGTCGTGGTAGATTCCACGATTCCGAGGTGCTTTATTTTCAATTCAGCGGCGGCCCGGGCGGAGCGCGACCTATGTGCGTCTCCCTATCCCGACGGCCATCTTGGAATCTCCATCAAATACAAATTTAAGGAGATAAAATTTAGCCTTGGAGCGCACCAATAGGAGTCCTTATGGTTATTATTAACATTTCCAATTACTAGGGGAATGATTCTTGGTTCATGGTCACAGTGTTCAAAGTACCAAGAGGTTGCCCTTCTTTTCTTTGCAAACACAATCAACAATCACTAGGCAAATTTCTCCCTTCCTATAGTTGCAATGTTCACATTCCAACTCGATTGGGAGTGACTCCCTTCCCTTGATCTCCTCGGTTTATATGCAGACTTTTGGCAAGCATGAGAGTGATTCCCAGACCTTCCTCTTTCAGTCTGATACACTCTCCTTCTTTGGTTTCAAACACTTGTCTTAACACAATTGGGTACAGGTCCCAGACTCGCAATCAGTGTGCCTGGTGTAGCCCCCTGCCAGGACTTTCTCAATGTGTAACAGTTCCACGCTTTTATATTTTCTTCACTCAACCATTGGGTCCTCGACCCACTTTATCTTACTTCATTCAACGATTACCTTGGCATCCCAGCTCCTCTGCTTGGGTTCACCCAGTTCATGCAATTTTCCTTCAATGGTATATTCAACAATTGCCTTGGCATCCCAGCTCTCCTGCTCAGGTTCACCCATTTCATGTAATTTTCCTTAAATGGTATATTCAACAATTACCTTGGCATCGCAGCTCCCCTGTTCGTGTTGACCCAGTTGATTTAAATGTCCTTCAATGGTGTGCAGTTTACACCATGAAGCATCCAAACTCGCCTTTCTGGGCTCACCGGTTTGTCCTGGCTATTTCACCATTCTCCACAGTCTGTAATTCTCCCAAAAACTCCCTTACTCCTTTTGCAGGCATCTCGTCGCCTCTCTGGTACTCTCAATGCCACAACCTTAGTTCCACACCTTCCTCTGCCCTTGGCCTCTATGCAGCAAACCTCCGGCTTCCGAGCCTCTCACGACCTCACCTACAGGGGTTTCCTTGCTCCCCCATGCAACTTGCTTCTTCTTTGTTTCCTGACCCATGTCGGGAGTAGTGGTTCTCCATGTTTCTTGACTCTTGATGTTTTTAAACATGCCAGCACCTATTGGATCCTTCCAACAACTAGAGTCCTTCTCTAGCTTCCCGGCTTCAGCGCTCTGCATTGCTCTAGTGCTCTTCTTCGTCTCAGCCATTTTACTACAAGGGTATGAAAGAGCCTTGTTGTCCGTACAGAATGGATGTTCTCGTTTTATATTACAGTATGCCATACTATCCCATCTCGGGAGGATAGCTCAGGGGCAACATGCTCGCCTTGGAAGCAAGACGACACGGAGCAACACAGGTTTGATCCCCAGGTCCGCACTTAGAAACCTCTGGATATTAAGCGCGTTATAGATAACCTATCATATCTACATCCACCACATATACATATGGCATTGGGAAATTAAGGGGTGGTGTCATTCCATTAGTGGAAAGGGGGATACCATGTCCCAGTAGCAAGTCTACCTCCCTCCCATGACGGTTGTCTACCTCCCTCCCTCCCATGACGGTTGTCTCCCCCTATATCGTCGTTCTTCCTCTGGCAGCCACCCTCAAGGTCAGGATCAGTTAGCTACTGCCTTTCCATGGCCACATGGGGATTGAGTTTCCCTGGGGAGGCAGTGATGACAATACTAGATTCATAGCATTAGGTAATTCCTATTCTTCCTCATCCCAGTACTTTCTAGGGGAAGGGTAGTGTGGCAATAACGCATGACCACATATGGCAAGTTTGTAGGAAGGGGGTTTAGGGTCAGATGATTAATGTGGATACCACATTATCTTCAGCTAGTCATCCCTAGTCCTGTAGGGGGATCCCTCCCAATGAGATCCTCCCACCGAGTACAACCTCAGGGAGACTATCAATAAGCAGCCTCACCTCCCTGGTCTCATGAGGAGGGGCTCTCCTAGGGGAGGAGGGATGACATCCGAAGATTCGTCACAGGGTGAGTTTTGGTATTTAGACGGGTGGGGGTGTGTTCGGTGTCTCCTCTGTGGTAAAATGCAGTAAAAAACAAACAATTGATGAAAAGGGATTTGAGGAAATCCCTGTGATAAAATCACATTGAACCATATAGTGGAACCCTCCTCAAGGTCTCCCACACCTCCCCCAGTCTCTCCTCCATCACCTCAGCACATACTCTGTAATAATCGCCTCAACTGTCCCTAATTTTACCCGCCAGGGAACGTTTATCAGGAGAAAAGAGAAACAGTGCCCAACAGTAGTCCAATGAGTGGGGAGCAGTAATATGGGGAAGAATCCCAAAGACCATCAGCCTCAAGTAAGGTTTCTACATAGTATAATACATGCAGGAACTCTGGCACTTGTCCCAGATTCTGTCAGTGATTCTTAATAGGGAGCAGGATTCTTGGTCAAACACAGCTTTGGCATGCAAGCCCTAGAGTGAATCGTGGAAATAGCCCAAGGCAAAGTCGGTGCTCACGTGAAAATTAACAATGCACCTATGTGCATTGTGCAGATTCGCTGTTAGCGAGTGCAGCCTGAGAACATGGGCAGCCATAATGCAGGTCCATCTGGCCATCACGATGCCCGAGCCAGACTCTAAGATGACAGTTAGGCAATTTGAGATCTTGGTTCACAGGACAGGGACCCTGGCAATTCCCAACTCGTGGAGGAATCTGCACATCCACTCAAACTGGTCCGGTCCGATAGCACAGCAAGTAGAGTGCTCGCTTTGACATCTCTGCAGAGCCTGCCAACGCAGGTTCGAATTCCGGCAGGGCCAAACTTAGCCTTTCATCCTTCCGAGTTTCATAAATGAGCACCACACACCGTGGGTAATACTAAGCAGCGCTCAGATACCTGTAGGTTTGTAGTGCCATATAAATGCTAAATTATTATTATTATTATTATTGAACTAAAAAGACACATTTATCCTGCTTGCAAATAGAGCCCAGGTGGGCAACCCTGGGTGGGGGGATGGGGTAAAATTACTGCAGCATGAAAATGAATCACAGGGGATAGGAGGAGAATATCCTTACCAATAAGATTCCTAGGGAAAGAGGGGGATACTACAACGCTCTTGTCCCAGTAAAAGTCCTAGGAATCCTCTAGACCATTTGGGGGTATGCTGAATGGTTTTGTTTGGGTAAACGTGTGTCACAAGGCTACAACACCTTCAGGACTGCTCATCATTGCAAACATCTGTCAAGGCCACATAAAGAAGTGTATTAGGGCATTTAAAACCACATTGAGCAGTATGTGCATTGAGAGGGTGCTTTCCTGTGTGCAGATGTCACACGCCTCCCTTCTTGGCGTCTATGTGGGGGCATGGAAACTAAGACGTCATTGAATGTTTCACTGTTCTCTTTTTCACTTCCTGGTGTGCGGGTCTAGTTTCTTTTTTTCACGGAAGCTTTGTCTCTAAAGCCACACCCCTCCCTTGCAACGGCACTTTGCAACCCTTCACTTGTCTCTGGGTCTACGCGCTGTGCTTTTTTGCCATAGCTCTGAGTTACTGTCAAGTCCTCCTTTTCAACCCTTTTTCCTTCCTTTTATCCTATTCTGCTTTTTATCCGCGGTTCGTGTATGCTCTGTGGCTATCGTCCTCCTTTAGCCGCGGGTTTTTCTGGTTTGTTTACCTTTGGTTTTGGTTCCCTGTCAGGTTCTACCTTCCTTCCTCTACTTCCGGGTTTTGCCCGTTCCGTCTTATACCTACCTTATTTTTCGGGGGGTCCCGCGTCACAACTTGCTGTCTATTCTAATTTTCTCACTTGCCCTATCTTTCTGTCTTCCTTCTATTTTCCATCACTCTATCTGTTTCTTTATCATTCCTTTGGCACGTCTGCTTACCTGTGGGCTCTACACTAGCCCACACTTATCTGGATACTTTGGGGATCCATGGACCTCCAGTACTCCCCATTTGCTCCTCAAGTCTTTTTATTCAGCATCAATCTACCTTCTTACCTGATTCCCGTTTGTTTTGGAAATTCATCAACATCTATTGCATCACGAGTACGTCAACATCTATTGCATCACTATACAGCTCCATCCAGCCATGTTCTTCAATACTCCTGAGATGTTTTTTCTGCCTTGGGCTTTTTCCTCTCATTTGGCTCTCAAAGGAAGGGGTCCCCTGCTGATCCGCTCTAACGGCATGGCAGGGTGGCGTCTACCCGAGGGAGACCATACCGCTACAAGAAAAAACATCTGTTATGAAGGAAAAAGGGGAAACAACATACAACATCCTCAGAAGAGACGGGTGAGGAGGAGGGGGAGAACAGAGTGTGTGAGAACTTAGATATCACCTATCTTACAAAGCGTGATAGCAGAATCCTGGGAATTATGTGTGTATTGGATTGGAGACTGAAAACCAGACTAAGAAACTTTAGGTCCACTTAGCGTAAGTGCATTTCACTTGATCTGATGGATTCTTCTATCCTGACCCTTTTTCTTGAGAATCACTCCTTTTATGTTTGTTAAATAGTCCCATAGGCCAATTTGAAGTTGACCGTGCTCTAACCCAATCCTAGGATTCAGGTTTAGAAGAACCAGAAGTTAGTCTGTGGAGCTCAAGCCAGGGACATACACCCACCTAGGCATTAATTGGGGAAGACAAGGAGAACCACCTCTACAATACTAGGTGTAAGCACGGTAAAGGACGGGTAAATCCAGGAGTCCAGGGCCTACATCTTTTGCCCAATTCCAATTCCAGATGACATACATTCAGTGGGCAGACAATACACTCGCAGATTCCCTATCCAGGCATCAACATTGCATCTATGATGAACCACAATCTCTTCCCAGCATGTTTCCTGATACAATATTAATTGCCCAGGCGGGAACACATCTAGAAGAGATCCGATCCGGGAACCAACCTTCAGACCTATGGAAAGAATATGTTAGCAATAACCCATGGACGCTGACATCCAAAGATAGTCTGCTCTTCAAGGACACTGCATTGGTGATCCCAACATCGAATCTCAGAGAAAAGATTCTGCATCTTTGTCACCTATTTTTACGGGCATTGTGGTATTAAGTCCACATTACGGACGCTTCAACAACAATTTTGGTGGCCCAGGATGCATAAGGATATGGAATCCTATATTGGAACATGTGCAATCTGCAAGCAAAACAAGTACGATATCCAAAAACCAGCAGTCCTTCTTCTACAACCTGATCTCCCTTCTCGTCCATGGGAAGCAATAATCACTGATGTCATTGTGGATCGTCTGCCTTCCCAGGGTCACACTACTATCATGGTCACCATCTATCTTTTATCACATTTGGCCCATTTCACACCATTGAAAAAGCTACCATCTGCCAGCGACATGGCCAGATTCTTTGTTAAAGAAATCTTCAAACTGTATTTGTATTTGTATTTATTGTTTTATATAGCGCCAAACTGCCTGGTCTACCCTCTAAGATCATATCGGATCGAGGTCCTCAATATATCTCCAGGTTCTGGGAACATTTATTCCGTCTGCTGGGAATCCAAAGAGCTTTGTCATCTGGTTATCATCCCCAGACCAATGGAATAACAGAAATGGTGAATCAAACACTAGAACAATATCTTCAGTGTTTTTCCTCCCAGGTCCAGGATGACTGGTTGGTTCTTCTACCAGTGGCTGAATTTGCCTATAACAATTTGGAACATTCAACCACAAAAACAAGTCCTTTTTTTTGCAATCTAGGATACCATCCATCATCTCTTACACCAGATGTGCCTCATCCGTCTCTGTTCCCTCTCTTAATGCATGGATAACTGACCTTATAAATGTGCACAAGAATGTCAAGGAACATCTACGAAAGGCCAGGACGGATATCAAGAGATTTGCCGACACCAAACGTTAGAATTTACCCGCATATGCTCTTGGGGACAAGGTGTGGTTATCAGCTTGATACCTACCCAGACACTTAAGACCAAACAAATTGTCACCACATTTTTATGGGCCCTTCTCCACCATCAAGATCATCAATCCTGTGACCTTTCGACTGTAACTCCCCAAGTTTAGAAGTGAATCCATCCAGTCTTCCACACTTTCTTGTTGAAACCATATCACCCATTTACGAGAACCCAAATAAGGCCTCCTTCGGTTCTCAAGGACAACCAGCTAGAATACAAGGTATCAAGGATATGCGATGCAGGATACTGAAGAGGACGTCTGCAGTATCTAGTCGAATGGAAAGGGTATCCTCCTAGCAAGCGAACCTGGGAACCCAAAGACAATATGCATGCACCCCGATTGGTGCATCGATTTCACAAGATTCTTCCAGGCACGCCTGGTGGAGTTGGGTTTCGAAGGGTGGGCATGCTGTCATGATTGTAGGTGGCCGTCCATTTCTTTCAGCCTGGAGGATTCGTCGCCGCTTGGCGGCGTCCATTTCAACTTCAAACATGGCAGTTGCACAAAAGAAAGAAGTGTGCTCTAGTGGGCGGCTTTGCTGACATTGTCATTTAAGCACCATTGAGACATGTGTTTGGCGCTTCTCAACACTCAGTTTGGGTTGCTGTGCTCAGCGCTTACTTGGGTTTCCTTCTTGTCTTTCCTGGTAGTGCCACCCCTAGGTTGTGCTGCTTACCTTCTGTACTTGGGCTCGTTCACGCGTAGCCGCTTCTATGCTCCTTCCTTCTTGTTACTGCCTCGCTCCCATAATGTTACCTACTGGCTCTCTCTTGTACCCCTGGACTTGAACATTCAATCATCTTCCTGGCAGCGGCTGCAGCGGCGTTCACCTGTGGGACATCCTATTGCTCTTCCTGGACTCCTGGATTTACCCCTCCTGGATATCCTTCCTGGAATCAAGACCGCATGGACTTACCAGACGCCTTCTCTGGTTTGCCTTACTTGGGTAGTTGCCCTAGGTGCTAGCCTGGTTGGTTATATCCAGCAAAGTGGCACCAGGGCAGGCTCACCCATATCTCCATGAACCCCGGTCTACAAAAAAGAAAGAGAAAACTTCTGCAAAGAAGAAGTCCACCAAGACAAAACAGGTGAGAAGAGAATCTAATTCCTCAGATTCTGACAATAATTGGCATAGAGTAGCTGTCAAATTACTTTTCTGAAATCAGTGCAGAACCTCCACGATTGATCTGGTTTATGCAAGGAACTCATGGTGGCAACAGTAAAGACAGACACGAGTTCAACTGTGTTTATTAAACTGCAAAAGTGTGTAAGACAAACGCCTAATCCAAACATAAATCTAAGATGGGAGCAAGCTTCACCAATTAAATGAAAAATAAGGCAGTCCTTGTGGTGTCTTGTCAAATCCAAAAAGGGTGTATACTAAGAAACCTATTGCCAAACCTTACAACTACATTCAAATGAGTGTGTGTTAGGATTCATAAAAAAGAAAGAAGTGTTCACAAATAATGTGTCAGTATGCAATAGTCTGGGTCTCCCTTCCCCATGTTTTGAACATGGGATAAGGTGGAACCTCTGAGCACAGCACACTTCTTGAGCTTCCCCAGCAAGAGACGACAGTTCAGTTCTCAAGTTCTCAAGAGCCTTGTCTTCGAGGATCAGAAAATAACAAACAAAAGTTCCTTTCCAATGGTAATTTGGGGTGTTCGATCCTTCACTCCTGGAGCCCCCTCTGCCGGGCTCAGACCCCTCTCGACTGTTAGCTTCTATTCGGTACCCTGGTACCGGTGGCAATCACTAGTCTTAACGTCGTTTTAAACAATGAGCGGTTGACATCCCTTCATCGGGTTCATTCTTACCCCACATACAGTTCTTTATCCTTTTATATCTAACGGGATTCATCTCCCATAACTTTCAATGGTTTGCCAGTCAAAGTATTTCAATTGGACAGAGGCTTTTGCTAGACCCCCTGTATGACCAATTTAACCATTGCCTTGCAGACCTTCCAAGGCCTTCTTCCATTCACATGTAGTGGGGATGAGGGCTTTTCATCCCTGGATTCCCCTCTGCTGTGCTCAGACCCCTCTCAAGTGGTTGTCTCCCTACGCAGGGTTCACTCTGTCCTTCTCACTCAATTTCACTTTCACAAATCTTATTGGCCCTCATTACGACCCTGGCGGAGTGGGTTACCGCCAGCGGTAATCGTGGCGGACCCGTCCGCCCTACTACGAGTTCCCGTAGCGCCATGGAGCCTTTCTCCGCCTGGTTTTACCGGGCGGAGAAATCCATGGCGCTAAGGGACCTCGTTGTTAATTACGCCACCGTACTTTACGGTGGCGTAATTAACGCCTTCCCCACTCCCATTATACCCTATGGGGCAAGAATGGGAATGGGGAAGGGCAAAATGGGGATTGGGGATTTACCGCTCCGCCAAGGTCGGCATGGGGTGGAAAATCCGCCAACCCCTATGGCGCTATCGGCAGCTTTCCGCCGTGCTCCGCGGTGCATTTAGCACCGCGAATTCCGCCAGGGTCGTAATGAGGGCCATTGTCTTTTACACAGTTCAACATGTATATCCCTCTGCCGGGTTCACCTTTTGTCAACACACTGTTTCCTGGGATGCTAGACTTCACCCCTCTTTATGGGCATCCCTGCGCTGGGTTCACTCTTGCTAGCTTCTCTCTCTCAGGCTTTGCCCCTTTTTGTCAGCATCTCTCTATATTGGAATCCCTCGACCAGATTCACTCTTGTCATTTTTCCCTCTCTCTATCACCTGTCGGTCAAAGTCTTTTGATTTTGCCCCCTGAACCGATCCTTTGTGGCCTTTCCAAGGCCTTATGGTATTAGCAGTTTTCAACAGACACAGGCTTGACCAGTGTCTTTCGAGTAAGCACCCAAATGGTGCCAGATCCCCTCTGCAGCTGGTCTTCCCCTCACAATTTAGAGTTCTTTGAACTTTTTCACTTTGCGACTTTCACTCAACACAGTTCGGTTTTTTTATCAATTCTCCTCTCGACTCACCGACGATGATGAACCGCATGGCTTTTCAGAATATCTGGAGTCAAGGCCAGTACCACGGTATCAGGTGTCTCCCTCTGTCCTGCTTATCAGCGTAGGCATACGCTGTGTACAGTTGACATCTGCTGCAACACACTTGAGGTTTGTCTGCGGTCTTACGATTCCTTCTGTGGAGGCTTTGCGGGTCTGGGTCGGAAAGGCCAAGGTCACATCTCTCCTTGTCAGCTTCTCGATATTCACTGCCTTTTTCCTCCTCTTGAACTGCCATGCCAGGATAGTTGTCTCGTTGTGCTGTCTGCCTTGCTTGAAGTGTGCTTTTGTGCTGCACCTTTTATCCCTGTGGGGAAGGGAAAGGGTCACCAGGTGTGTGTGATTCTGGTTAATTGACCATGCCTGACCCTTGTATTGGGACATTTTAGGTAAACGGCTCAAGTGTTAGTCCGTTGTCTGTGGTTTGCGAAAGTGTCCGTGTTGGAAAAGGGGTGGGGCAGTTCGGAATATCCTACATGGTAGGAGGGGGAAGAGGTGTTGCAAGAAGGGGTATACCACGTCTCATCCATCGGTGTCCCACTCCCGCTCCCCAAGGACCCCCTATCCAGGTGATCCTCCTTCACTGATCCAACCCCAGGAACTAGTTCCAATAGCGATGACCGTGTTCTGGCCACCTGGATGACGGATGCCCGGGGACTATCTAGGGAGACACCTACAGGTTTCTCATACTTGGCAACAAGTTTGATTGGGGAGGACCATGGGCTTTGTGATGGCTCAATAATATTGTCTCTCAACATATTTTCTACCTCCTTTATAATAACCTCCATTCAGGACTCGGGAAGCCAATATGGTTTTAAATGTACCACCGTCTCTGGGGTTGTATGGATGTAATGGAACATCCCCTTAACCCTTCCAGGCTCGGATTTGAAAACATCAGGTAATTGCTCTAGCAAGTCTAACAGGTTATCTGAGGTAGGTTGGAATGTATCAAGTTGTTATGTTTTCATTCTTGCACCAGCAGACTAGTCAATACTACCCTAGTACTTTCAGCGTGTTCTTCTCTTCACTCCTATTTTTCTAACTGTAGCCATGCGCTCTTTTAACTCCTGGGATGTTTGGGAAAGGGGAAACATTGCTTTCTCACATTCTCCCAAGTTTCTCGTAACATGCCAAGGACATCCCATGGCTCACTACCCATATAATAGTTAAAAGGGAGAAAATCCTGTTGAGGATTGCGGGGTATTTTAGATTGCAAAAAGGGGTTAAGGTGTCAAGACATCACAATGTTTGCCATCGGCGTCCACTAAATTATTCAGGATGTGCTTTAAAGTTTGCTTGAATCATTCCACAAACCTGTCAATCCGTGGGTGATAAATGGAAGTTTTGAGACTTTTTATATGCAGAATTTCCTTCACTTCTGACATTAGTCGGCACATCAATGTAGTTCCCTGGTCAGTTACAATTTCCGTCAGGAAACCAACTCATGAGAAAAATGTGTTCAAATGTCTAAGTATTTGTTCGGTTCTATTGTTGCCTAGGAGGGAATATCTCAGGGTAACGAGTTGTATAGTCTACAATGGTTCTAGGTCAAAGGATCAACAGTAAAATGGTCGAGACGTCAAAGGATCGATTTTTTTTTTTTTCACATTCATTTTTTGGGGGTTTCCCCACCAACTCCCCGTTTTTTTGCTAAAACCCACTTTTTTCCCAAATAAAAAAAAGAAATGTGATCCTTTGACCTGTCGACCCTTTGGTGTAGATCCTTTGACCTGTCGACCCTTTATTTTCGATCCTTTGACTAGACACTGTCTACAATTACCAACATTTACTGATTCCCCAATTTTGATGGATCAAGGGGCTCAACTATATTCATGCCTATATGTGAAAAGGGTACATCAATGATCGGTAAAGGTTGTAATGGAGTGGGAGGGAGATTTTGAGAACTGGTTTTCTGACATTGGGCACAAGTAAGTACGAGGGTTTTCACTCCAGCATAAATCCCAGGCCAATAGAACTGATTTAATATTTGTGTCTGTGTTTTAGGTGTTCCTAAATGCCCACCTCTCAAGTGGCAGTGAGCAATTTCTAGCAGCACATTTTGTGGGTCTTGGTACCAATATTTGTGAACAGGGAAAACTGTCAGGACCTATACCCCCTCTATATAATAATCCAGTTTTTAGAAAGAAAAATGGTCCTCCTTTCTCACTGCCCTCCTCTTCATGTACTAGCTGGAGAAAATGTTCTGCTACTAGGGGATCATTCTATTGGCCGAATGCTAAGTGGGAATGATTTCCAGTTCCTCACCAAGGGCTTAGCGTGGTATTACTTGAGATAGTTCTGTTACTTCTACATCCGCCTCTCCAAAACCTTTGCTTCCCCTTTCCATTTTGCCAGAATGTTTAATTTCTTTCACTGTGGGAAATAAAGCCCTCTGTAATATTCCCTGGGCTATACCTTTTTCCACTTTAACCCGATATGCCCTTTTCCCGCTGTTCTGAAACAATATTTATATATATCTCCTTGATAATCAGGATCTCTAATGCCTACTAGGATGTCTAGGTCATGGCACCAGGAGAGACCCGATTTAGAGTAGAGTGTGATATAGGCTCCTGGTGGGGTTATTAGGACCAAGCCAGTTGGTACCAATACTCAGACCCTGGGTTGTATCAATTACCCCTGCTACTGCATAGGTCAAAGCCAATGGAATGTTCCATAGCTATTGAAGGATCAGACGCTCCATTGCTAAGTTTCTCAAACTTGAGGGTCCCCCAGTTTGTATCAACTGATACTTATCCCACCTCTGACACCGTATATGAGGGGTCAGGAATGAAACCCAGACA